>NC_062551.1:141244566-141554200 GCF_016906955.1 Phacochoerus africanus | reverse complement strand
TCTCTGCCAGCCTAGACCATCACCTCTTAATCACTAGCCCTTCCCTAGTGAAGCTTATCCCACAGACAGATGGATCCACACAGGCAAGGCTTTCTCTTCATGTTACCTTATAAACTTGAGTGTAAGGAGTGTTGCACTGGCCAAGACTAATGGTCTCTCCAATTTAATATTTTGTTCAGTGGTGACACCAAGAGACCTTTTACTGAGAAGGAATGAGAGACATTCTGAATGACACGTATGCCAAAAGTCTGGAGCCCATCATTGTTCATTTAGTCCCTAATGTGGTTAACAAATGTATGTTGAAACATGTACTGTATATATAGAGCTGTGGTTAAGTTCATAAGCTTTAATTTTTTCAACCCCCTCCATGGACATCCCTGCATTTTTGACTTGTACTATTTATACTGTGGTCATTTCATTTGATATAAAAGATATTTCCGTGTCTACTCTGTGTTTATATTTCAATGTCTTCGCTGGCTTGAAGGGTTGGGCTCTGGGGAGGAAAGGAAATGAGAAGGCCTGGAACACTAAGATTAAAAAGACATGGTTTTTTAACTGCATTAAATCAATGAAATTAGAACACACCCTCACACCATACACAAAAGTAAACTCAAAATGGCTTACAGACTTAAACATAAGACATGACACCATAAAACTCCTAGAAGATAGTTTTCTGATGTAAATTGTACCAATATTTTCTTAAGTTAGTCTCCCAAGGCAACAGAAATAAAAGTAAAAATAAACAAATCAGACCTAATCAAAGTTACAAGCTTCTATATAGCAAGGAAACCATAAACAAAACAAAAAGACAACCTATAGACTGGGAGAAAATATATGCAAATAATGAGACTGACAAGGGCTTAATTTCCAAAATATAGAAACAGCTCATAAAACTCAAAAACAAACAAACAACCCAATTGAAAAATGGGCAGAAAACCCAAATAGACATTTCTCCAAAGACATACAGATGAAGATGTTCAGCATCGCTCATTATTAGAGAAATGCAAATCAAAACCACAATGTGATACCACCTTGCACCAGTCAGAATGTCCATCATTAAAAAGTCTACAAATAGTTAAATGTTGCAGTGTGTGGAGAAATGGCAACCTTCCTACACTATTGGTGGGACTGTAAATTGGTACAACCACTATGGAAAACAGTATGGAGGTTCCTCAAAAAACTAAAAAAAGAATTGTCATGTGCTCCAACAATCCCACTCCTGGGCATATATCCAGATAAAATTATAATTCAAAAAGGTACATGCACCCCTATGATCATAGCAGCACAACTCACAACAGCTAAGACATGGAAATAAATATTAATCAACAGATGAATGGATAATGTGGTGTATATACATAGATGTGGTGTGATATACGTGTGTGTGTGTGTGTGTGTGTGTGTGTATGAGTATGGAATACTACACAGCAATAAAAAAGAATGAAATAATGCAATTTGTGGCAATATGGATGGACTTGGAGATTACCACAGTAGGTGAGGTAAGTCAGAAAGAGAAAGACAAATACCATATGACTTATATGTGGAATCTAAAATATAACATAAATGACTTTTCCTACAAAACCAAATCAGACTCACAGACATAGAGAACAGATCTGTGTTTACCAAGGGGGAAGAGAGGATGGAGCAGGGAGGGACTAGGAGTTTGGGACTAGGATGTATATAGAATGGATAAACAACAAGGTCCTACTGCATAGCACAGGGAACTATATTCAATATCCTGTGATAAACCATAGGGAAAAGTGTAAAAAAGAATGTATATTTGAAATATATATATGTGTATGTCTATCTGAATCACTTCACTGTTATAGCAGAAATTACAACATTACAAATCAACTATAATAATAATTTAAAAAGATGTGGTCTCTCATTCAGGGGGTAACAGTCCTGTGGGGGAGCCAGAAGCATCACGCACAGTTGACTATAATGCAAGTCAAGGAGGGAGAAGCAATCGCAGAGGCATAAATAAGATATTATGGATGCACAAAGAGGAAGTTATTAATTCCAAATCAGGAAAAAATTCTTGGAGTAGGTATCATTTAAGCTGCACCCTAATGAACGAGTAGAATTTTTTCCATTAAGAAGAACATTCAAGCAAAGAAAATAGTAGGAACAGAATTGGGAAAGTGCATCGTGTGTTTGGGGCAGGGATTCCCAGAAAGGCTGGGATCTGTGTGACCAGATACACCCGGAAAGATGGGTTGGGACTAGCTTACTGAGAGATTTGAATAAATGAAAACATCCATACTTTGCATAGCAGATTCTGGGAAAACATCAAAGATTTTGGGGCACTGTCACTATCGCCACTCTCCAACCAAGAAAACTAAGGCTTAGGAAGGGTAAGGAACTCACTCTTAAGCAAGTGTGCAGGTGGTAGTGTACTGAAGTTAACTCTAAGTTAACTCACACACTACACTTAGTCTCTCTCTTTTTTTTTTTTTGAGATATAATTGATCACAATATTACATTGCTTTAAGATGTGCTACATTACTTGATATTTGTATGTACTGTAAAATGATTACCACAATAAGCCTAGTTAACATTCATCACCACACAGTCACCAATTCTTTTCTTGTAATGAGAACTTTTAAGATTTACTCTCTTAGCAACTTTCAAATATCAACTACAGTATTTATCAACTATAGTCACCATGCTACACATTACCTCTCCCAGTCTTTGCCTTAGTTTTTACCTATAAAATGCTAATAAAAACAGTACATTTCTATCTACCTAAAAGTTTGATCAAATAAAACTATATATGCTAAAATGCTTTCAAAATTATGAAAGAATTCTATGTGTTAATTATTAGTATTATTTTATTGTCATCCCAATTACAACTAATATTATTCCTGAAGGTAGTATAAATGCATTTTTGCAAATGCAACTAGTGTTGTTATACTTTGTACAAGTATTACCTTATTTTTTTTTTCACACCCTGTGAGATAGGAATCATTATCTCCAATTTACAGACAAGTAAACAGAGGCAGAAAGAGATTAAAAAACTGCCGAGGCACATAGCCAGTAAGTCAAGAACCAGGCTACAAATCCATGTCTTGAAATACCCAAACTCTTTGCATGAGGCTGCCCACTGCCTTTCCCACTGATGATGTTATAAATCTTTCAGGCAGGAATGACCCTTGGAAAAATTATGTCTTCACAGAGTAAATAATAATGCCAGCAATTTCAACACTTTCAACAAGGATCTCAGTATCTGATTCTGTGTTTCAAAAGAGACGGAACTATTTCTAACCCTGTTAAGGTTCATGTTGAATAAATGAGGAATATGTTTCCTTTAGGGTTGAATTAACTGGAAAACATGACCTATTCGGTCCCATCCTCTGAAAATGAAACAGTCTTCCTTTAAGGATAATTCTTCTGTTGATTTAAAAAACAAAAGAAAACAAAGCCTCCTTATTTATGTAATTGTACTGATTCCTTACAATTATTTCAAATTTTAAAAGCTTCCCTAAACATCAACTGAATCATTTATTTCTTATTTTAAATATATTTCTCTTTTGCTGTGGTCATGAAACCTTAAAAAAAAACACTAGATAGGACTGCTAAGGATTGCTAATGTAGAAAAACTTGATGAACATGATTCATGCTCAGTTTATTCTTCTAAAATAATTTTTTATACATAGTAAAAAAAATTTTCTGAGTAGATAAGCTAGCTTTGACCAAATTCATAATCTTGGCAGTTTTTTGGTTTTCAGTGAGAACAGTCAGATACTCCAGCTGATAAAATCATTGATAATAAGGCCACCAGATTCTGATTTAACCAGAAAATAATTACTGTTGCCCTTTTTTAAAATAACATTCTTGTTTTCCTGAGTAGAGTTTTTTCAAAAAATGTTGTAAACTGTTAAGATGAATATGGAGCCCTTGAAAGGCTGTCTTTGAGATTGAAGTCCAACTATGATTCAGTTTGTGTCACATAAAGCAGAATACAAAGCACATGTGAAGGCATTTGAAGCAGAGCACTAGGCTCGACAGCTAAATTCAGGCACATTTCTTCCTCACCATTTCAATTATTTTAGCCATTTACTGACTGGTTTCATGCATAAAATCATAGAATGCTGAGTTGGAAGAAGACTTAAAGAAGATACTTGGATTCCCTTCTTCTATAGCAAAGTCCCTAGTGGTTTCCTGGTATTTGCTGGAAGATTTGCAGTCACAGAAACTTATTACTTACTAAGGTAAACCTTTCCACAGTAGAACATGTGCATTTGGTTTCTCTTTAGATTCGGTCAAAATCTTTCTCATTGTATTGCCTTCCTGTAAATCTTAGTCCAGCCTTTGAGGAATATGGAATAATCTCTATTTCATGTCACTCTCCTTCACACATTTGAAAGAATCTCACTCACTCACTGTTCTTAGATGCAACCAGGTTTGAGAAGAAACTTGCTGAGACAAACAGTTGAAAGGACATTAGTAAAAACATTTACAAGGGTTAACTTTGAGTGGTAAAGTAGTATAGGAAATATTTCCTTCCTCTTTATTCTTCTGCATTGATTGACTTTTATGCATGAATATATATTCTAATTAGAATACAAAGGAAAAGTAAAGCTACAACCAGGGAAAAGCAAATGACGCTACGTTACCTGGAAATAAATTATTGTTCTTCCTGGACCTTGGTAAATCTCTAAGAATTTTGCACATGAAATGATGATTGTGACAATGATGATAATGATGATGGAAACTGACATATATACATACCAAGTGGTTTGCCTACATTATCATTCCTAGAATTTTACATTATCATCCTATAAGCTAGAAATTATTGCCCCCATGATCCTTCACAGATTAGGAGATTGAGGAGGCAGTCATATGTTACACTGGTCTATATTAGATGGTGGAGAGAAAGTATAAACTAATTTGACCAGATCCTATGTGTTGCTTTTCAGATAAGAGCTATGATTCTGACTCATCTCTCTGCCTATATGTCTTATTATTTTCTTCCTGGATTCACTTGCAGAAGTTGTTACAGGGACTTTTCAAAATACCTCTTTTGGGTTCCTCAAAAAATTAAAGCTGGAACTACCATATGATCCATCAATTCCACTTCTGGGTATACATCTGAAAAAAGCTAAATCACTGTCTTAAAGAGATATCTGCACTCCATGTTCATGGCAGCATTATTTACAATAACATGGAAATACCTAAATGTCTATTAACGAATAAGCAGATAAATAAAAAATATGTATACATATATTTCGTTCAGCCATGATAAAGAAGGAAATCTTTTTTTTTTTTAAATGCAAATTCTGGGCCCCACCCTGAGGATTCTCATTCCTTAGGTGTGGGAATCTGCATTATTAACAAGCATCCCAGATATTTCTCTTTTTTTTTTATAGATTTATTTCATTTATTTTTTATTTTATCTATTTATCTATTTATTTATTTATTTATTTTTTGCCTTTTCTAGGGCTGCACCCGTGGCATATGGAGGTTCCCAGGCCAGGGGTTGAATCGGAGCTGTAGCCGCCGGCCCACGCCAGACCCACAGCAACGTGGGATCCAAGCCGCATCTGCGACCTACACCACAGTTCATGGCAACGCCGGATCCTTAACCCACTGAGCAAGGCCAGGGATCGAACCCACAACCTCATGGTTCCTAGTTGGATTCGTTAACCACTGCGCCACGACGGGAACTGCAAAGAAGGAAATCTCGCCACATGCAACAACACAGATGGACCTTGAGAGCCTTATGCTAAGTGATAAAATATAGATAAAAAGACGAATATTGTATGACTTCACTCATAGGTACAATCTAGAAGAACCAGCTCACAAAACAGAAAACAGACTGGTGGTCACCAGAGGTAGGGGTTGGGAGGTTGAGGAAACAGATGAAGGTGGTCAAAGTGTACAAACCTCCAGTAATAAGACAAATCCTGAGAGTGTGATGTACAGCAGAGTGCCTATACAGCACTTTGTTTATATTTGAAAGTTGCTAAGAGAGTAAATTTTACAAATTCTCATCACAAGAAAAAAAAAAGCATAATTATTTGACATAATGTATGTTAACCAGATTTATTGTGGTCATCATTTTTCAATATAGTCATATAACTAATCATTATTTGTATGACTCTAATATAATGCTCTATGCCAGTATCTTAGAAAATAAATAAATACCTCTTCTGTGTTACTAGAATAATGTCCTTATCTCACAAAGATATATGCTTAAGCCAGAAAGAAAACTTAATTTCTTTATTTTTCTTTTCAGTTCTACTTCCTATAGATCTGATCCACATCCTTATTTTCTTACCCTAAGTCTCAGGAAGGTTGAACAAAATCTGTATGCTTATGAAGACATTCAGCCTGACTTGGAAACTGAGCCAACCTAAGTCTTCTGAGCTTGATTTTAATATTCATGGTAATAATTTATAATAACATAATAATATCCATGTATTGAGTGCTTATTATGCACTAGGTAAGAGTTTGTATGCATTATTTCATTGAATATTTGCAATAAACCTGTTAAACTTTAGAAAAAATTTTAATCTTGGTTTACAAGTTAAAGAAACTGAGGTTTAGAAAAATCAAGTTAGCTTGATTAAGATCAGTCTACTAATAAATAAACAGAACTGGGTTATGCCACCAAATTTAGTCTAATATTGTTTCCATCCTCTCAAATATAATGCTATATGTTTGGTTCTACTTAAATGCTATTAAGGAATTAGTACAAAAGTTGGGATTTTTTTCCCACATTCCCAATATGGTTTATGAATTCCTCAAGCAGTTAGTATTGATATTATGGTAACTCTTACCACTATTAATATAACATCAATAACAATGCCCCTTGTATACCAACTACACTTCTGGAATATTTATTTATACATTTAATCCTCATAGCTAATCTATAAAGTAAGTGAAAAAAAATTCCATTTCTTCACATAAGGATTCAAAAATCTTAGGTTTAAGGAATTACTTTCAAATTCCATAGCTATTAACCTAAACTTTGATCCAGGTCTGACTCCAAAACACACACTGTGATACCCCTTGAAGGTAATCTGACTACGACACTTATCCAAAAGAAGTTCCTACTGATCTAGTTGGCATCCTAGTTGCTCTTGCCTTTCTCCATAGACATCCCTCTCTCCCTTCCAAATGGTTGTGTTGCACAAAGGAGAAAGATCACCTAATGTGCATGGATCATTCTTCATCCAGTGAAATGGAGAATGGTGTTTCCCATGAAGAAACATCAAGCAATGCAATCATTCACTGTTATTTACATTTTTTTCTGAACCCATTCTCTAATTAAACCTTACTTTCCTGAAATGAAGTTCATAAATTACTACATTATTTTTAAACTTATACTATTATCAATAACAATCCATTATGAAGATCCCTGGGGTCCATTTCTCATGCAAATTACATAGAAGTTGACAAGCAGAAAGTAATTTATCTTTCAAACATTTGTCCTAGGCAGTGACTCATTCGATTTGGTTTAATTAACTCCCAAGTTAGCAAAAAGAGAATTTTTAAAAATAAAGATTTACATGTAATTGGGTTAGGCCTGTTCTGAGTAAATGTTTATTAACCCCTGAAATGCCTAAGAATTGTTAAATATTGTTGCAATTGAAACAGTAGAGATCATGTACAAAATTACACCAAGGATAAACTCTAAGATGCACCAATTTTTTTTTTCAAGTTAAACTGCTGTAGATGAGTTTCCATTTGAATTCATCTATAACATAGAATTCAAGTTTTGGAGATGCTGAGATAATATTCCTTCGAGCAAAATATTCTACACTGTTCTAATCAGCTGACTAGTTCTGTGGAAAACAGAACAGCCAGTTGAAGAGCAAACTGGTGAATGAATGAAATGTCAGATACACCAAATAGATTTTTCCTGCTAACAACAAGGGAAGAAAGATTCAAAAACAGGGGACAGTTTTTCTATCTCAAAGGCACACTATGCTCCCCTCTGAAACTGTATTGTATTTTGCAGGAAGAAGAAAGAACAATTTCAAAATTAAGCAGGGGGACATGATAAACAGAATGGGCTCATCACTGACAAATGGCCCGCTCTCCCTCTCTTCTGTCCTGAACATTACAGATTCTCCCAGGAGTATCTCTGTAATTAGGAAGCAAACACCTTCTCAGTAAGCTTGACCTTAAGTTATGTAACAAGGGGGAGAAGCAGTGCGAAAGGAAAAACAAACAAAAAGAAACAAAGAAATGGCTGAAAGAAATGTGTACTTACTTAGACACCCAGATCGTGATAATATCTCAGGAAACCCACAGGCCTAAGAAGGAAGAAGTGGCCCTCTTTTGTGCAACCATCTGCTGCCTGGTGGCAATATTCTCTCCACTGCAGAAATGACCCTGCATCTAACAAGGAAGGGTCTAAATGTTTGCAGTAGTGCGCACACACCCAGATTGAACACAAGGACTTCCAAATTTTTGTTGAGAATCTTGTTTGCTGAATCTAATTGGTACTGTTGGAAAAAAACACCTTCCCACTGCTGCCCAATGCTGTTTCTGGCTGTTTGAAAATGCTGCCCATGTATGCTAACAGTCAAGGCTTTCTTACATGGGCCATTAGAAGATCTCTCCAAGATAAACTTGATGCTTCAGAATATAATCATAATAAGGTGTCCTTAGCCTCATTGGCTTATTTAATGCTAATAATCTATGCTGATGAAAAAGCAAGTTCAGAGAGGTTAATTAAACTGTGAAGGGCAAACAACCAGTGAAGAGATAATCAGATAAATGGACTTCAGCATTCTGACTCCCTGTCTAACACTGGAGGTTTTTCTTTTTTATGACCCACTCTTCAGTTTTTTTGGAGAACATTTTAGAGAAATGACTTTGCTTTAAAAATATTTCAAAATATTTTAAATATATAATCTTTATGTAGTGGTCAAACATTAAGTAATTAAATTAATAAACAAATTATTTCAGGTTTCAGTGATAATTCTGTTGCTCTTTTTTCTTCCCTTCTTCTCTTGTTCTCTCCCTATGTGGTTTGATGACTATCTTTAGTGTTGTATTTGAGTTGATTTTTCTTATTTGTGTGTGTATCAGTTGTATATTTTTGGTTTGCAGTTGCCCTGAAATTTTGATATAGGAGTCTATATATATACATATATATATATATATATATGATTGTTTTAAGTTGATGGCCTCTGTAAAGCTTTTGATTTCTCCTTCAAATCTGAATGAGAGCCTTGCTGGGTAAAGTCATCTTGGTTGGAGGTTTTTTCCTTTCATCACGTTAAGTATAACATGCCACTCCCTTCTGGCCTGCAGAGTTTTTGCTGAAAAATCTTCCGATAACCTTATCAGGGTTCCCTTGTATGTTGTTTCTTTTCCCTAGCTGCTGTCAAGATTTTCTCTTTGTCTTTAATTTTCGTCAGTTTGATTAATATGTGTCTTGGAGTGTTCCTTCTTGGATTTATTTTATGTGGTACTCTTTGTGCTTCCTGGATTTGAGTGAGTGGTTCCTTTCCCATGATAGGGAAGTATTCAGCTATTATCTCTTCGAGTATTTTTTCTGTCCCCTTCTCTCTCTCTTCTCCTTCTAGCACCCCTATAATATGGATGTTGATGCATTTAACACTGTCCCAGAGTTCCCTTAGACTGTCTTCATTTCTTCTCAATCTTTTTTCTCTTTTCTGTTCCACATCAGTGACTTTCACTAGTCTGTCCTCCGCCTCGCTTATTTGTTCTTCTGCCTCCTGTATTCTTTTGTTGGTTGCATCTAATTAATTTTTTATTTCAGTTATTGTATTTTGCATCTCTGCTTGCTTAAGTTTTAAATCTTGTATTTCTTTGCTCAATGTTTGCTGTAAATTACTCATCTTTGCCTCCAGTTTATTTCCAGTGTCTTCTGTCATCTTCAGCATCATTAGTCTAAAGTCTTTTTCCTGGAGACTGGTAATCTTCAGATTTTTCTGGGATTTTTTCTTGTTCCCTTATCTGAATTATAGTTCTCTGCCTTTTCATTTTATAGGTTTTTGGTGTGGTCTCCTTTTTGCAGACAGTAGAGTTGTAGCCTCTCTTACTTCTGATGTCTGCCTCCCTTGTGGCTGAAGTTGGTACAGGGGCTTGCTGTAGGCTTCCTGATGTGAGGGAATGTTGCCTGTCCACTAGTAGGTGGGGCTGATTCTTGTCTCTCTGGTGGATGGGGCTTTGTCTCTGGGTGAGATTAGAAGCAGCTGAGTGCCTGGGGGGTCTTTAGGCAGCCTGTTTAGGCAGCCCCAAGTGGGGCTGTGATCCCGCCTGGATTATTGTTTGGCTTGTGGCTTCTCAGTGCTGATGGGTAAGGCCAGATTCTCCCAAAATGGCCACCTCTAAAGGAATACACGCCAGTGAATACGCCTGAGACCTTTGCCTCCAGCGTCCTTCCCCCACAACAAGCCACAGTCACCACCTGTTTTCCCCAGAGATCCTCCAAGAACTGCAGTCAGGTCCAACCCAGACTCCCATAGAGCCTCCACCCTGCCCTGGGACCCAAGGCACATGAAAGTCCATGTGCACCTTTCAAGAATGGGGTCTCCATTTCCCCAGGTCCTGTAGAGCTCCTGTGCACAAGCCCCACTGGCCTTCAATGCCAGATGCTCTGAGGGCTTTTTCTCCCAATCCCAAATCCCCAGGCATGGAAAACTGACATGGGCCTCAGAACTCTCACTCCTGTAGGTGAGTCTCTGTGATAGTTACTTTCCAGTCTGTGGGCTTCCCACCCAGTGGGTATGGGGTTGCTTATATTGCAAAATCACCACTCCTACCATCTTGATGCGGCCTCTTCTCTGTCTTCTGGAGTAGGATATCTTTTTGAAAGTTTCCAGTCCATTTGGTTGAAGGTTGTTCAGCATTTGGTTGTGATTCTGTTGTTTTTATGAGAGAAGGTGAGCTCCAGTCCTTCTATTCCACTGTCTTAATCTCTTCAGTGATAATTCTTAAGGGACTGTAGCAGGAATATTCAAAATAGCCATAATAGGAGAAAATCCGTGATAAGGATAGAAACCATACATATCTAACTAGGGCTGCAAAACATTTAAAGCAGTGATTCCCCTTCCGAGCTTGGCAATAAATCAATATTATTTCTCCAAAATTTTTCAAGTAAAAATTAATTTTGTCACCCCAATTTTTAAAATAAAGATGTAGGCAAAAAAAATTAATGATCAAGAAATGTTCAAAATAAATAACAAGGCACAATTGCTTTTCCTCCAAAAATGGCTTTTCATGGAGGTGCTAAGCAGAAACCACTGACTTATGCAAATCAACTTGCAATTTCATGCACTCCTTGTACAGCTGTCCAATTCATGTACACCACATCCAGAATGTAGGATACTTTGGTATCAAAGTGTTGTTTCCAAACTATAAATACATTAGTGTTCTAAGGTCACATTTATTCTTCCTCAATAAGGCAAGAAAAATGCAAAGATAAATGTCATTAATTGCTCCAGACATTTCCCTCTAGAGAAATGCAAGCTATAAACATCAATACTGCATTCTACTAATAGCATCAAGCACTGGCTTAAAGTATCATTAATTTTACATTTGTAAGAAGGTTTGCAAATGTATACCTTGCATTTTACTGAAAGGGTCAATCAATAGGTCCTCCTTTCTGCTTTCATTCTAAATAGCAATACAAAAATGTGGTAGATGTGGAAGTGGAAATATACACTTCTCCATATATGTAACAGAACGTAATGTTGTATAACTAAGTACCTGGAAGTTACATTCTAAACATTTTCGAGATAGCATTTTTCAGGTTAGGGTTTGTTTTTTTTTTTAATTGCTTTTTAAGTAGATTGTTTTTAAATCTCTTTTGCTGGATCAACCAAGGCAAAACTATAACAAGTTCTTGTGTAAGCAAATGTGTCGTTGGGTAACTTGAAAATTTTTTTTAAAATGGTCCTTCCATTTTTCAACCTGTTTTTTGGTCATTTATATCGCTTTTCTGGTTGGGATTGTGTTGTTTCTTTTCCCCGTGTGATGACAACTTTGAAAAAGGATTGTAGTTCCTTTTAATAATTCTCCCCCCCATTATGTTGATTTACTGTTATGGGAATATAGTGAGATGTCAAGGAATGTTGGCATTCACAGGGAAGTAATAATGTTGACTTAGCTCCAGTTTTAGATTTTAGTTTTCTAACCAAACATGGAAACTCATGAGGTTCTTTGAATCACAAAGACTCTCACAGTAAGAATTCTTAACCTGTGTCTATAAATTTAAAAGACATCTCTAGACAGACTTCAGGAGGGCTGCAAAAACTCTGACATTGTAAAAAAAAAAAAAATTAGCTGTGCTTTTTGTGAGCAGGGGATCCAAACCTTTTACCAGATTATCAGAGTGGTCCCTGACCCCACAGTGACTAAGAACCAGTGTTCTACCAGGTTCTTCTAGTTAAATATAAATTTAAAAATCTAAATTTTAAAAGGCCTAAGTGGTGGTAATGGTTTCAGAATTATTTTCTTCCAATGTTCTTTTCAAAATTAGATTCAAACATCCTTGTATGTGATATTCAAAGCCTTCTTTTGAAAAGATTGCATAAGAATATTAGGTATAAGCACCACTTATCCATAGACCTTTCTTACTTTGCCTCAGAAATTTACAATAGATTAATGAATACCTTTGTTCTAATTTTAATTTTTGGTCAGATTTGTGGTTTAAGTTTTTAAACTCCCCATCCCATACAAAACAGAGTTTAAAGTTCACTCAGAGATCGTTACTTGAACTGTTAGCAAAAATGAATGGTAATAGCTCTATACCTAAGGTCCTGCAGACTGGAATGAACTCAGAAAGGCACAGGCTGATACAGAGATATTTGCCTCCAGTTTGATTGTTCTTGGATGAAAATTATGTCTCAGATTAAATAAAGCTGCTGCAAATCTGTTACACAGGCCAGACATGCAGAAATCCTATTAAAGACAGAGTTTGTTAAGTTAGTTGTCTCTTACTAAGGTACCTCATCTGGAAATGTGAATTTAATTAAGGAAAATTATAGAAGATTTTTAAAGGTCCTGGGAGAAATGGACTGTCTTTAGATATCCCTTTGAGAGGCATATAATCCTAGGGCCTCTTATCAAGAACAAAATAGGGATTGAAGGCATCAATAGAAAGATGATACTTTCTAAGAAATTGTACCTCTTCATTTGTGAATAGGTTTATGTGATTATAGAAGAGGATCACCGCCCATGGTGATCCAGGCATTGTTGTAGCAGTAGTGCCACATTTTTGTGCAGTCAGACACAAACTGGCATCCTGGTACATGCTAACCTTGGGAAATACCAGAATGGTGGCTGTCAGGACCAAGATCCCACAAATGGTCTTGTCCTACAAATCCTCAGGCACTTAACTTCCTCTTGGTGGCTATGGCCCTTCCATAAAGCAGAGGTTCTCAACTAGGGGCAAATATGAGCTTCACAGTGCATTTGGCAAAGTCTGGGGATATTTCTGATTGTCACACCTAGAGAGATATTACTGGCATCTAGTAGGTAGAGGGCAGGGTAGCTGTTAAACAGCCTACAATATACAGAACAACCACCCCACAACAAAGAATTATCTGGCCCAAGGTGTCAATACTTCCAAGGTTGAGAAATCCTACCTTTAGGCCAAGCTACTTTTGCCTTCTCTGCTAAATTGTAGAAATATGCTCTATTCAGACCCACGTTTTTTTACAGGGCCACTAGAATTTAGTCAGTTTAAACGCCTTGAAAATTGTAATGCTTTAGGCAGAGGGAAGTGAAAAAAAATATCCTAAAATGTGCCCTCCCTACCTTCCTGGTTAACACCAACTCCTTTCTCCAAAATGCAGATTAAATGTCACCTCCTACAGGAATCAGTTTCCTATTTTAGCATCACCTCCCCCATATACTCTCATAGTACCATAGGCTTATCCCAGAGCAGCTCTATTCAAATTACTTCCCATTTCCTTACTAGATTATAAATTCATTGAAAGCTAGGTTTGTTTGTTGTTGTTGCTTTTTAAAATCCTTATATCCTAGTCCCTACTGGAATAATTAGCACAGAATATGTACACAATAAACAAATGTAAAGGAAAAGAAAAAGCCTAGAATACTGGCTTGGATTCTGAGTACCCGCCCTCCAAACTAGATTTACTCAAGACTATTTTAGGGGAGCACAACAGTCCCCAAGATATCTAAGGACACCTGACTCCCAGCGTTGTAGTAGAAATTTCTGACCTACCAGAAGATAGCCATAATGATGTTTACCTCAAATACTGCAAAACAAAGACTACAGAGATCATAAGATCTGGTTGGGGGTCTACTACAGAGCTCTCCCTGAATGCCTTTTTTTTTTTGTTCTTTTTTTGTTTGTTTTTTGGTTTTTTTTTAGGAGGAGGAAGGAGGGCAAGCTTGGCATGCTTTTAAGGAGCTTGGCTTTGCATTCTATATTCTACAGAACTTCTCCCTTCACTGAAGAAGGAAGAGGTAGAGTGAGCTGAGCGAGCACATGGGACAGGGTCATGGGGTAGCCCAACATTCATCTCTACTTGTAGTCAGTTCACACCGATTCTCAGGTACACGTCTGCTAAAGGGGCTGACCACAAATAAGGTCAATCCTTATGCTGACTGCCTATAGATTATACTCAAATCCACAAGAAAGTGGCAGAACTAAGCTTAGAATAATTTATAAATATGCTTTTGTATTAAAAACAAAAAAAATCTAGGATTATAACATGAGCAGGTATCATGTTGAAAAGCGTACTTCAAGTTTATAGCAAATCAATGATCATTTGTACTGTATGGGATTATGGAATAGAAGACAAAATGATTTAACATTACAGATAGGATGACACTATTACATTACATTGTGCTGTTATTTTGATAAAGCACATCAAATAGTTCAGTAAAATACTTAATACAATTGTAAGTAAAACATTCCTGATGTAAGTTGGCATCAGGAAAGAAAGACAGGGACATTTCAGAATATTCAACTTTATTTTCCATTGACAAACACAACATAAATAACATACATTTATTAAATATACACACTAGCTACGACTTGAATGCCATCAAAATTCTGATGAACTTTTCATAGTTTTATATCCTTTGTCTCTGCAACATTAAATACTACTCTTTAAAACATACTGGAAGATATATTTAAACACACTTAAGATAACTCCCAGAAAAACTATACATAGAGGTGACAAAATCACACCTTCCCACTTAACCAAGTATATAGGATGGGATGCTAAAAAGGAAAGGTGGCGAAACATACACTTTCTATACTGAGCTTTACATCATTGATTAAAGTACCAATGATTTCAGTTCTTACTTAGATACATTATGAAAATAATATATTCATTTGTTGTAAACAGATCAAGATAATCAGTGCCTATTTCTAATTTGTTTGCTTAAAGAAATGCTCAATTCCATGCTATTTTCACAAACTCATTTTAGAATAGAAAAGGAAGAAGGTGAAACATTTCATATACATACAGGAGGACTGGGAGGAAAAAGAGTTTAGCAGTCAGCAATGGCTTGAGTGAACTTAACATTTGCTCTTAGAGAAAAGAACACGGGCTTCTCCTGGCTCTGTCCTACTGATGCTCAGGTGTGTAAAGATCAAGGTGGCTGCCTCCTCTTTCTGCTTCTGTGAAACGGCCTAAAAGGATGAAGAATCTTAACAAGTTGGGAATACATAGGTTCCCTATTACGTCTTTTTGTTTTCTATCCCACCCTCTGTGACTATTCCACATGAATGTCCTTTCAAAAGCTGAAAGAACAATGAAGTGCATCAGTAAGTCAAACGCATTTCCCCTGCTTAACATTACAGCTTTGATTTCTACAGAAACTGAAAACCAAAGAAACAAGCAATTTTCAAATAGCTATCAAAGTCTGGTAATTGGCTAGCTTTGGGCAAGATATTTGATCCACTTTAATTAAAAAGCCAAAGTATTCTAATTCTAAAGCAATTGACAAAAGAATTTTAAGAGCTGCTCTAAATAACTAGAGAGATGGTATCATCTGCAAAATGCTCAAAAAGCCCAAAAAGGCTAATTTGTATCTCATGGTGGTCTCTTTCCTTTTTATCTTTACTCCCATAATAAAATTATTTCATCAAAGCAGACATTAAAAAACAGACTCAGATCTGTTTCATGTATTAGGACATTAGCATATTAGAAATGTGAAACCATTCTCTCCCTTAAAAACAATCCCAGCTTCACCAATAGTAAATATTTCTGTTACTTTCTCTCTGTGAGAAAATGAATAACAGGTTGGAGGCAAGGGGGCTGGGGGAAATGTTCTTAATGAGGAAATACATAATTCAGTAGATATTTGAGTTGCTTATGATTTGAAACTGATTGATGTATACCTTCTGAAAATAATTTTTTTTTTGCTTTTTTAGGGCCACACCCAAGGCATATGGAAGTTCCCAGAATAGGAATCTAATATGAGCTGTAGCCACTTGCCTACACCACAGCCACAGCAACACCAGATCCAATCCACATCTGCGACCTACACCACAGCTCATGGCAATGCCAGATCCCTAACCCACTGAGCAAGGCCAGGGATTGAACCGGCAACGTCATGGTTTCTAGTCAGATTCATTTCTGCTGCGCCAGGACAGGAACTCCTGAAAATAATTTTCATTCTCAATAAAGAAACTGTCTGATTTACAAATGAATGAATATGGCATATGTCTGATTGAACTGCATTTCTTTTTAAAAAAATTTTATTATAGTTGATTTATAATATTCTGTTGATTTCTGCCATGTGAACTGCATTTCTAGATAGTCAAAATGTACTTGGCTTGTGGTATCACAATGTAGTTGTTTACAACTCAATTTGTATAAATTTTGTCTTTAAATAGAACCCTCATTTTAGAAATTATAAAATAGAAACTATATAAAATAAAAATTCTGTGCTCTTTCATTACTTTTTCTTTTAAGAGTAGAGAACAAGGGTGATTGAGAAAGGATATATAAAGTAGCATGTTTTGAAGATATATTTCCATCTGAATTAAAAACTAATTATTGACCTCATTTGGAAAAAAAAAATGCCTTAATTCTAGACTTGTTGAGGTCTTTCATAGATATGTATAGTTTCAGTTTTTCCTTTATCACTTTGAGAACAAAGTTACCCTACACTATTCTTTTTACTTTCTTCAATTTTATTCAAGGTAGACTCAATCCAAAAAACAAAGTGGGGGGTGGGGGGCATTCATGGAAGGCATGTGAAAAATTTTAGTTAACAATATACTATGAATCATTATAAAATTAAAACATTTTGGGTGAGAATAATCCAGGGGAAAATGAACTTTCTCATGAAATTAGTACCTATCTAAATGATACCAATATAATGGAGTTTTAATTTTTGAATTTTCCCCAATTCTGTTTTATTCTTCATATGTAATCACCATCTGTTAGTTGCCATAGAATTCTCAACTAATAGCAGCTGCTTAACAAATGTGCATGTGAGTTTTAGATCAATTTTCAAATTTTGTACTTGACTCTATGTTAGGAAACATTATAGATATGTGTCACCTCTTAATAACAATGTATTGCAAATTAGAAAACAGTCTTATGGATTCAGCTAAAGTATTAAATATTCTTCATTTTTAAAATGATAATCTCATCAAAAATTCTTTTCATTTATTTAGACCTCAATTTTAGCACATTTGAGACATATACAGTCACAAAAGCAGCAAGAAAGAAGCATCTCTGAAGATTTGGCATGATTGGTGAGCTAAACTTGGTACAGAGGTAAACCATGGAAATTTTTATTATTCTATATTAAGCTTTTAATATGTTTATAGTAATACTCTGCAGTCTCTCTAAGTCACTCATCATCTAGTAACTATATTTTAAGAGAAGCTTTGGGGGCTAAAGCATGAAAAGAAGTAGGAAACAAATGTGCCTGAAATTTCAAAGAACAAAATTTTTCTATTTCTTGTAGCTAACTTAATCCCCAAACAAAAGAACTATGATTTCTGATATGCAGAAGATTGCAAGAAGATGACTAACTTGGGGTCAAAACCCAACAAAAACTATAGAATATTAAATAAGTAAAAGGCCTAACTCACTTGAAAATCTAATCTTAGAATACTTGCACAGATGGAGCACACCTGATCAAAATACTGTTTTGTCAGAGGTTTTACTTTGCCTATTACTCAATGCCATGTGGTCAGTGTCTTTTATAGTAAACTTTTACATGAGCTTCTACAATTTTATTCCATAACATGGTCAAGAGATCTTTTATATAATAAAGGAGTGTTAAGTATATATGTGTGCTTTTTAATTCATAATCATTTAAATCTGGCATGATTAAATGCTTATGCTGACTTAAAAATAACTTGATGCATAGCATCAGGTAAACGTGGTAAATCTTGGAATAACACACTGTTTCTTCAACTTAGAGTATTTTAAAGATACCCACTATACTTATTTTATTTGAAAAGTAAATTTTTACTGGATGACATGTTAGCATTCTCTTCTATGATGAAACATAGCTGTATAAATTCACTGCTTGAAAAATAAGGACTGCTTTGTAAAGTCTAAGATAGCTGATTTTACATATATTTCCACATTGCATTCACTCACTTCTTTCTATTTGCTTTACTAGGCCTCTATTTGTCTTAATCAATACTGAGAAGTTTTTGTAAGTGTCATAATTTATGCCTGCATTTTTCTCCTGCTTAAATATGTGCTAAATATTTCAGAGTGAACTTAAAGGCCAATGAATTCAACTTGGAAACAGACATACTCTTCTGCAGTGACCTTAGATGTTCGCTTCCTCGCCACATCTAGGGCCTCTGAACAGCTGGTCTGAAATCTAACCTCAATTATCATCCAAAGGCTGATAGTATTTAGGACATATTTCTTATCAGGTTTTTCATGTACTGACACACGCCTCCCTAGATAACAAAACTCACATGCCGATTGCATAATTGTTCCTTTTCTATCTCTTTTTCAAGCTTGTTCAAAAACTGTCACTATCTGCTTCTACCATGTATCCCTGGGCAGACATTTATTTTACAGTTAAGTGTGAGTTTTAGACTGTTTCATCTTTATGTATTTCTGGGGTTTGATGAAAAGTAATATTTCTTTGACAGTAATTTCCATTACTACTTGGGAGTATCAGTCTCTTAAATTATTAACACAAATAAAGCACTTTTTTATATGGCAATATTACACTGCACATTTGAAGATAAATTTGTATTTCTGTAATTAAACAAGCAGAGATCTTTCACTTGATCAGCTTGCTGGTCTATAATGGCATGAAGCACTTCAAACATATGGTGAGAACTTACTGATGCGTGTTGGTTTTTGGCAGCTAATCATTCATTCATTCATTGAACAAATAGTCATCAAACACTTTCTACATCTCTATCCCAGTGCTGTTCTAGGTGCTGGAAGAAATAACCCAATCAAGCTCACACCACTCAAATCCACACTGCATGTAAGTCTATCTGATTGTAACCTAGGCTCAGCAGACCACACGCAACAGGTAAAGCCTCTTCATGATAAGGTCATTTAAGTGCAGTAGTTTTGTCTCATCCTCCATGAGGTGACCTGTGAGATAATCCAATTCTACAGCATAGAGAACTTTTGTAATGGGGTTTAGTAGAGGTTGTTTATCACCGTTTTTTCTAAAACCTAGACTAGTGGAACCACCATGAATTACATAAGCACTCCCAGCAGATCTTGCCGGCTCACTCAGTTTGACATGGTCTTTTGAATCAATTCTTCATGAGTGACCTAGGCCAGTATACATATTAATCTCATAGATAGTTTTCATTTCTTAAAATTAATTCTTTCCCAAATGCCTACTGAATACACACAAAAATGTAGTTACTATAAAGGAGTACACATAAATCTCAAGTTTTTTTTTAATCTAGGAAAGCAATAAAAGAACATGCAAATTAAAATCTTCATGAGAAAACATTAACAAGTTTGCAAGATGGGTGTTGTAAAGAGAGCATAAAATGAAGAATATTTTACATGGGTCTAATTTGGAAGATTGTTCTGCTTGTTGGGAGTTTTTTTTTTTTTTTTTAAGTGTAATTCTCAAAACTTAATGTAGTGACCTCCTTGTGCCAAAAAGATATCAGGCTTAGCTATCAAGATTTGTATACATGTAGACCATAAGAGAAATATCTTAATAATAAATATTTAGATAGAGCCACTTTGAGGAAAAGGTAGAGAAAGGGCTGTGAGGGGTCAAGAGTATTAATTTTCTTATCCCAAAAATAGGCCAAGCTATGGAAAGTCTTTATGGAAGCTTCAAAATATTTACTGGTCTTAGAATCAGAGTTAGTATTTAAATATTCAAAAGACTGAAGAGAATACTCTTGCTGGGGAAATCAGGGAAGATAATTGTCCAGAGTGCTGATAGTTAGTGCTCAAATCATTCCTTAAATAACATTTTGAAAAATCACTTCACTGACTCTCAAGCACAGTTTCATGGTGTGTCAGAATTTAAAATGTCATCAAAAGTTAGAACATTTAGCAATTTGTATAGTCCCAAATTCTGTCATATTTGAAATGAATGGAATTGACCCTTATCTGGACAATGAGTAAACCTAATTACCAACACAACCAAAACTTAAATTTTGTAAGGTTAGCAGCTAATTTATATATTGAGGAATTTTTAAATAACATTAGTACCAATGAATATTATGGATACACTACACATTTTTTTTAATACTAACTCAACTTTGTAAAAAATGTAAGGGGAATAAGAGTGACAGAGAGAAAAAGAGAGTAAAAAAAGAACTAGGTTTTGAGCAAAAACAAACTGTTGCCTTGTCTTCAATGATCTGTGTGTTAAATTCCCCATGTACTTAGTATACTGTAATATTAACTATCCCCACCCGGCCCCCACCACAGACCAAGATCATTTATAGAAAAATGTTTTCAGCTCATAAATAATCACATATTTAGCTACAAATGGCACAGATCCCAAAACACTACACTGTTATAAATGTATTTTCCTTTGTGTTTCAGTAATTTGGGCGCATAGGGGATTATCTATGCTTCTGAGACCATGTAGCCTTACATCAAAAATTCAACTTCAATGCATAAACAGTGGCATGCCAGAGATGCCTAAATTCACAGTAAGGTTTAGGGCTATCTGTTGCCAAAAGCTGTGAACATGCAAGTTAAGTGTTCTCTTTCATGCTTCTGTCTGTGTTATTTCATGGGATAATGAAATAGTCTGCACTTTCTGTCCATTTTTAGAGCAGCTGCAGACAGCATTTGCTACCTGGCAAAACTTTTGAAGGAGGATCTTTCTTAGCAGCAGATAAACCCAGGGATCCAAGATCTGGTTCAGTGAAGCCAGGCGAACGGCTATTAAGAAGAAGTTGCACTCGTTCTGCTTTTCTGTGTACACCTTGCAGTACTCAACTGATGTCTGATTGAAGATCATTTTCAACATCATTATCTAAGAAAAAGGGAAAATTATTATTCCAAAGATTAATAAAGTCGTATGTACCTCCCCTACACAGTACATAGTTAATGTAAAATAAATTAGTTGTTGGATTGAAATGATTAATTCAAGCAACATTTATACTCACAGAACACATCCCTGAATTATATATGTCTATGTATTTTCCCACATTTTTGTCTATTCAGTATGATTTTTTTATAAGTACATATTCTTAGACTCTTTCTTGGTCCTTGGGATTGAAGAAGCTGGAAAAATAACACATCTCAAAATTAGCCAAAGTCATCGGTCTTGCTGCTGAAAACACAAGTACGTTGACACCTCAGTGAGGGTCAATACTTCAACAAAACCAAAACATATTTAATCTTCAATGGTTATAACTGAAAAAAATTACTGAAGAAAAAATAGTAAGAAAGGGGAAAATAATAGTAATATTTTTATGATTATTACTGTCATCAGCATTTTCTGATGCCTGTCAAGTTTTTCCTATGCATTTAATAAACAATATAAGATAAATATTACTGCCATCAGCATTTTCTGATGCCTGTATCAAGTTTTTCCTATGCATTTAATAAACAATATAAGATAAATATTATTGTCATCTCCTTTTTACAGTTGCAGAAACCAAGGTTTTGTGATGTAAAACGGCTGAGCCAGACTTAAACTCAGGTTCACTAACATATGACAGAGAGCATTTTACATCGTTTTGGTCTCTCCCCTCTCACTGAACACACACTAGAATGTAAACTCCATGAATGCAGGATTTGGGACCACATATATTTTTTTCCACACTGTATATGCCTCATATCTAGACTAATATTTAGCAGAGAGTGTTCAATAAATACTTGTGAATGAATATATGAATATATGAAAATATGTGACTATATGACATACATACCATACACAATATAAAATATATTTATATTTGAATGAATAAACATGTTTGATTTCCACAGAAGAGAAATAAAGTGAAGATTCAAAAGCATCCAGAAAGATATTCAACCTATTAGTCATCAGAGAAATGCATAGTATGACAAAGTAAGAAAACAGTTTATACCCACTTGTTTGACAAAAATGGAATGTGACTTTCCCAAATGTTAGTGAGGATGTGAAGCAACGTGGACTTCACATACTACCTGCAGGAGTGTGAGAAGGAGCAGCCCACTGGAAGACAGCCAGGCACCATCTCATCTGCTACCTCACAGAAGCCCCCCTCCCAAGAATACACTGCCCTGAATTCCTGCACCAGCAGCTGTGTGTATGACGTTTCATTACAGCATTGTTCATAATAGCGCCGCCCCCCCCAAAAAAGGCAGGAACAACCCAAACATGGGATCACATTCACAAGCCAAGAAAGGTACTGACTTTATTACTGGCTCTTCAATTTTTCTCTCTAGATGAGCACAGCTCCTAAGCACTTGAAATGTGGTTGGAAAAAATTGAGATGTTGGGATTATACAATGAAGTAATAATTTTTATATAGTGTGTCAAATAAACTATGTTATTAAAATGAATATCACTTGTTTCCTGTTACTTTTTTAAAAATGACACTCCTAGAAAATTTAAAATGATGTATGTGGCTTGCACTGTGGCTCACAATACATTTCTCAGGAACCCAAAGTGTCTCTAAGCCTCGTATTTCTTTGGATGTTCTATCCTCAGGTCACACGTCTTAAATTGAAGGGGCCCCAATGTCCCTGAGCAGCCCACACACCCGAACTACAAACCTACTATCACAACAACCGCGCTTTCTTTATTTCTTTCGTCTTTTTGCCTTTTCTAGGGCCACTCCCGTGGCATATGGAGGTTCCCAGGCTAGGGGTCTAGTCGGAGCTGTAGCCGCAGGCCTACACCAGAGCCACAGCAACTCAGGATCCCAGTTGAATCTGCCACCTATACCACAGCTCACGGCAATGCCAGATCCTAAACCCACTAAGCAAGGTCAGGGATCAAACCTGCAACCTCATGGTTCCTAGTTGGATTCGTTAACCACTGAGCCAAGACAGGAACTCCAGCACTTTCTTTCTTGAACAATTACCCTGACTCGACACGTCACAGTCACCTTTGAAACCTCCTTTGCCTCGTCCTCTGCAATTCCATTTGCTCTTGTTTCAGTCTCATCCTAGTTCAGCTCCTCCTCTCTTCTGAATTGTAGTAAGAACAGACACCCCAACGGTGCAAATAAATGTCAGGACAACACAGAAGTGGCCTGCTAAACCCCAGCTCTGATCAGATCCTCACCAGCTATAAAAACGTCAACTCGGTCTTACTGGACAGAGTTGAATCACAGATTATTCTTAAACTCATCACTGGAAAAGGAGATGGAAATTTCCAGATTTGGCTAATAGGACAAATCCATTTTCTGAGGCTTACCCCATGATTCTTAACCAAATTATCACCTAACACCTGAAAAAAATAATGGCTCTATAAACAAATAGAAGAGAAAAATGGGGAGGCATATATTCTGACCCTAATTTCTTTCAAGGAAATTTTTTAAAGGGATTTATTCAATAAAAGAAAAAAAAAACACAGCTGGACATATAAGTAAATGTTCAGCAAAGCATTATCTATTTTAATAAGAAACCGCAAATACATAAATCTCTAGTATCAGAAGTAAAGTTTAACAAAATGTGGCCTGTTTACATAATAATATATATAATTAGGTGAAAAGAACAAAATCTAGGATAGTATCATGTATATAAAGTTATATTGTTATTAAAATTAAATTAATAAAATATATAGACTTATGGAAGACAATGGAGTTATTTCTATTAAATTATTTAAACATTTTTATGTACATAAAAATATTTCAAACAACTAGGGAAAGTCTTTTGTTTAAAGGGAATTGATGATTGTTCCCTTCATTAATAAAATTGAATTATTATACACCAAATTTAAGAAAAATAAATATATTTACATTATTATTTTTTTTTTCCTTTTTATGGCTATACCTGTGGCATATGGAAGTTCCCAGGCCAGGGGTTGAACTGGAGTTGCAGCTGTGGCCTATGTGCCACAGCCACATCAATGCCAGATCCTTAACCCACTGAGCCAGGCCAGGGATCAAACCCACCTGCTTACAGAGACAACATCAGGTCCTTAACCTGCTGAGACACAATGGGGACTCCCACATTAGCATCTTCTCATGCTGGCTCAGAGTCCCATGAACTGAACACTCTCTACCACTGTTGTAGGCAGAATGGTACCCCAAGGACATCCACGTCTCAGTCCTTGCAACCTGTGAATATGTTATCACATGTGACAAAAAGGACTTTGCAGATGGGTCTAATATTAAGGGCCTCAAGATGGGGAGATTCTTCTGAATTATCTGGGTGGGCTCAATGTAATCACATGGGTCCTTAAAGTCTGAGAACTTTCTCAGCTGTGAGAGAGGTATGTCCACAAAAGACTGGCCAGAGAGAGGCAATGTTACCGGTTTTGAAGATGAGGGAAGAGGGCCAGGAGTTAAAGAATTTTAGACCACCTTTACAAATTGAAAAAAGTAAAGAAATGAGTCTGATTCTTCTTTAGAGCTTCCAGAAAGTAAAGTAGGACATCCTGATACTAGCCCAGTGAGATCCATATCAGCCTTTTAACCTACAGAACTGTAAGATACATTTGATTGTTTTAAGCCACCAAGTTTATAGTAATATATTAAAGAACCACCGTAGAAAACTGGTTTATCCACAGAGTGAGCTCTCAGCAAATGTTGAAAGGGGATGGAAGGCACGAGCTTGAAAACGATTTATTCTCCCTCACAGATAAAACATCCTAGCGAGGTTGCTTACTTTGTTCACTTTCTTAGGAAAGTTTCTTTTTTGGAATAGAAATAAAGTAAAAGTAAACTTCATCATAACGCCTTCTAAATGAACACGGTTTCTAAATGTGTAACATGTAAAAATTAATTCTCTTTATTCTAGTGAGATCAATTAGATCTCAGTGTGTTTGACTAAAAGGTATAAAACTATATTTTCAATTCAGTTGCCCTTGAGAAAAACACTTGCTTATTAATTCCTTTGTCTTTTTTTCTAATTTTTCTTTTTGTCTTTTTAGGGCCACACCCACGGCATATGGAGGTTCCCAGGCTAGGGGTCCAATCGGAGCTGCAGCTGTCATCCACAGCTACAGCCACAGCAATGCCAGATCCGAGCCGCATCTGTGACCTACACCACAGCTCCCAGCAATGCTGGATCCTTAAACCACTGAGCGAGGCCAGGGATTGAACCTCCGTCCTCATGGATGCTAGTCAGATTCCTTTCTACTGAGCCTTGATGGGAATTCCTCCTTCGTCTTCTTTTTACAAACTCTTGGCTCTTTCAGTCCCTCACCTAATCTAATATTCGATCACTTACCATCTTTTAGGAAGTGTCCTGAGCCTCATCTCGAATGATACAAAAACTCACTTAAGTGACATTTTCATTTTCTTTCATAAAGTCTTGAATTTATCCAACTTTTTTATACTCAGAAAAATTCACAAAATTACTTATTAAAATGGGATTTCAGTCATTTTATACAGGCCTCCTTGATTATTTTTAAAATTAATTTTATGAGGCTAATCATTTCACATTATTTTTATTAGGCTAATATAGGTTTCATATGCCTTACATTGGTAAGTCCACTGCAATTTCCCTTAATTTCCTATTGACAATGCAATGATTATGAAATTATGAAACCAAGCTCTGTAAGCAATAGCTGGCACATGGGGATAGACACTCTAGCTTTTCCCAGAACTCATGAGATGTGCAATATGAAGATAATTGGAATTAGGGGCAGTGAGCATGATACTGTCATTTCTAAATGGCGGCAGAGATGGAAGTACAACTCCTAATTCCTTGTCTAATTTTAATCATAAATGCAAGAGAGCATTCATGAAAAGAGCAGGGAAATGGATCTTCCAGAAACTTCCAGAAGAGAATGCAACTCCGTGGACACCTCGATATTAGATGTCCTACATTAGACATTCTCCTATTTAAGGAGTTAAACAGTGATTACAAATTTGCAAAAATTTTTTTTAAACAATTAGACTTTGGGAGAAAACTTTGGCATCAATATGTAGATTTCTGCTAGAATTAATTATTCCCTTTGGTCCCATCCTACTCCTTATACAAAGGAGAAGGGACAAACAAAAACCAAGATGTTTGGCCACCACAGAGGCTTTTTTTTTTTTTTTTTTTTTTTTTTTAGAAAACACACTGCACAATTGCTCCTTCTAAATAGCTTCATATAATGATCTGGTCCAGGGAGCCATGAGACCAGTTTTGGTTGAACAGAGCAGCTGCTCTGCCAGCATCTTCCCCAGGCTCCGTGTGCCTCTCCTGGTCCTCTTGTCTCTCCCCTGATTATCAGCAGGAATACAGAGTTCTCTTTGTACCCATGATAGCCAGGAACATAACTACATCAGTAAACCCTACATTCTCCATTCCTGCTTAGTGTTAGGGGCAATTAATTTTCTCCATCCTAAAGTTAAAAAAAAAAAGAAGAAGATTTGTCCCTTCCCCCTTGATAATGATCTTTTAAATGTGCAAAACACTAACCAGGGAGACTGTTTTCAATATTCTGCATTTGAATTCAATTTTGCTGCAGTGGGATTTATAACCACACCATTTAGAAACCTTCAGTGCTTTACTTCTTGGTTTAAAAATGCCCTGGGGCTATGGACTACATGTAACTATTGAAGATGATAAATGAGAAAACCCAGAAAAAATAATTTGTGGGGAGAGAATAAAATTTGTACTTTCCCTTAGACTCCATTACATGGCTTTTCTGCATTTCCAGTTTATTCCCAATATTAGCGTGAAAAGAACGTTCCTGACAGCCATTTTTTATCTATGATGTTTTGTTTTCTATAATCCCCTGTTGTCAGGCTATGGGAGAATAACCGACTCTACCGGAAACTCCCTATATAGTTTGATAAATGTGCTACACTAGAATACACTGAAACTAGTCCGGGCCCTTTAAACCGCTTAATTACATAATTTGAAGGACTTTCATGGGAAGAAGCTTCACTGGAGGTTTAAGAAACAATTGTCATCTTTCCAGTCTGATTACAACTCTGTTCTAGGGTTGCCAAATCATCTCAGCATTCTAGATTTTGTTTCAGGCTTCTCCTGCCTTATCTAATCTGAAAGCTTTGAAAATAAACAGTCCATACACGCTTAAAAAAACTAACTACAAGTTGCATAATTTCTTCTTTACTAATACACAGTTTTATTAAATTCTTCCAAACAACAATGGACCAAGAATCAGAAGTAAATTCTACTGCTGGCACTGCCACCATTTATGACTTTAGGCAAGTCATTCACTCTCTGTGCCTTATTAAATTTACTGGTAAACCATGGGGCTGGACTGCATAGTCTCTTACATTTACTACTACTAAGGCTATATTTTTTTCTGATGAATTCTGGGGCAAAGCTAGAAAGTGAATAAAGGTTTAATCTGAAAAAGAAAAGAAACTGAAAGGATAAAAGGTGTGAAACCAAAGACAAAACTCCTCTGCAGGAAAACCCCAAATGTCTTGGTAAATGGAGGAGAGAGGAAAACTACAGTTAGAAAGTGCACATTGTAAGATGACAAAGGCCAAGATTCAGGAAGCTTTATGGGGGATATTTTAGAAGTTGCAGACCTAGGCAAACACACTGATCGAGAGTTAAAGATCTGCCATAAATCTGACTCAACCCTTCTTCTAGTTTAGGGACCAGTTACCTAACTTGAATTTTAATTTCTCCTCTTCTCTAAAATGTGATTAATACACGCTTACTGAATAGCTTCTCCATCTAATAATATAGTTGCAAAAATTAAAATGAGACAAAGGATGATTATCTTCGATTTACACAGCATGCCTCTCCCCAAGCCCCAGGCTGCTGCACTATGGCATAGGCTTCTAGAACAGAATGCTTTGAGGTCCAGAGACAGAACAGGGGCGTTTAGGGAAATAATGCAAAGAAATGAATGTACTGTCTACACATCTGCTTTCCTTAAATTTCTACCTAAGAATCACTAAAAAAAAAAACCCTTCAAATTTGACCTTTAAATGTTTGATAATGCAGAACGATTATCCAGTCACTGAACAGGGGAACTCAGAATTGTAAAGAAGCCTGCAGCCTGCCACCACATTAGTTGGTACCTAGAAATTACTCTCTCCTCTCAATTAGCATGAAATGTAAAATCTGTGTGGCTCAGTATAGCTTGGTAAGTATGTTATGGCTAGATAAATATTTATTCCTCTACTAGAATGGTACAAAAATGTCAGTAGCTAAGTATTCAAATTCTGGTTGAAAGAGGGAAGGCAAAATCCACTCTAAAAATATTCATTCCTTGGATTATAGATGATGGATTAGATTTGTGATAATGTATGTCAGAAGAGGTATCTTGGTTATATTTCAAACTTTTATATCTCAGGTGTCAAGAGAAAGCCTAGACAACATGTCTTTGCCAAGGTTTAAAGAAAATTAATCTTTGAAAATATTTAGAGTTAAGATAGACTTTTTTTCTGCTAAAATAGTTTAATTTACATTCAAAATGCTCAATCCTACTATCTTATACTCAGGAAGCCAGAGTATTAGAGGCAATAAAGAGTGGCTAAATAGTTAAGGAAGGAATCAGAGATGCAGGCTAAGTTTTGTGTGCTGGAATAGTCTCCTTAATATAAAAGAAAATTTAAAAACATAAATGGCCAGCAAAGGACACTGTTCAAATTATGGGAAATTATCAATATGTAGAATACATAGTATGCAATATGCAAAATATATATATTCATTCCAATGTTGCAATTTAAAATCATGTTTTGGGGGTTCCTGTTGGGGCATAGCAGAAATGAATCTGACTAGGAACCATGAGGTTATGGGTTCGATCCCTGGCCTTGCTCAGCGGGTTAAGGGCTCAGCGTTGCTGTGAGCTGTGGTGTAGGTTGCAGATGAGGCTCAGATCTGATGTTGCTGCAGCTGTGGTGTAGGTCCACAGCTGTACCTCCAATTGGACCCCTAGCCTGGGAGCCTCCATACGCTGCAGGTGTGGCCCTAAAAAGAAAAAAAAAAGGAAAAAAAATCATGTTTTTCAAGAATATTTAATAACATGAAGGATATGAAAAGTGAAAACATTTTTATTACATAACATAATCCAATTTAAAAAAACAACTCTGTGTATGTATATAGGAAAATACTAGAAGAAGTTAACAATGAGTAGGAAATTAGGCTGATTTCTATTTTCTTCTCTATGTTTCTTTGTTTTCCAAATTCTCCACAACAAATGCATTATTTTCATAGTTAGTAAAGAAGCATTAATTTATTTGATATTTGAAAGCTTAGGTATAAAAAGTATATATATAATTTATTAGCAAAATGTTAGTGTCACAGTCCATCCTAGAAGAATCATGTGGTCATTTTAGCTTGAATTCTTAGGTAGTTGATGTGTGCATAATTAAACCACTAATCAGTAAACAGTCTGGCACTCCACGATGGGCCAAAACATTTAACTTAATAGAAAAATTCAGTATGGCCTATTAAAGGGAATGTGACATTTAGTGGTCAATTATTGGTCTCTGTGATTCATGGACAGTAAGCCATGACAGGCAAAAGAATTCCTTCCTGTGCTATAGTAGTACAATGTAGGCTAATGACTGGTTCAAATCTGATATGATAACCTTGTATTGAACTTTGTTTCATGTCAAAACAACACTCTTTTTAGATCTACGCTATGAGAAGGTGTTATCTCATAGGGGGATCCAAACAGATGCAACTCGTTTCACAGATGGAAACTGAGTGAATATAGGCACATTGGTATCTCTTTTTGAATTCATGGTCCCCCAACCTCCTTATCTTATTAGCTCAGTGCTCTCTCATTCTCTCTCTCACACACACATACTCACCACAGTGGCTTTACACATTTTCTACTGTCCTGATTCACATCACAGAATAAATAAGCTGTTTTCATCTTCTTAGGACCAAGTTCAGCATCTGCAGCCAACCTTTCCTCTTGGTCAAACAGGAGAGGCACCCGGTCTCCTAGCTAAGACCAACCCTCCATGTGTGCTCTGGATCCTATCCATCAGGAATGTTAGAGGCCTTATTTCCTCCTTTCTCTTTTACCGTTATCTTTTGTCTTAATCTCATTGTCATTTTAACATAACTAAATTCCTCCTACTTTGAGAAGATAAAACCTTCTGTGCGATCCTCACCTTCCTATATATACTGATCCAGAAGTTATAGTTGAACTTCTCCAAAGAGTTATATATTCTGTTTATCTTCAAATTTATTCCTAAACCTGCTCTATCCTGACCTGAGTGCCCACAGATCCTCCAGAAGGGCTCTTTCAAAGTCCGCCAGAAAGGATGTGAAATCCACTGGACACTTACCAGTCTTTCTTAAAACATTCTATTCCCTAAGATTCAAGTTGCCAAATATTCAGGTTGCCATTTACCAAATATTCCCAAATATTCAAATTGCCATTTGTTCTGATTTTCTTACTAATTTTCCTGGTACTTCTCCGAGTGTTCCTTTGCACTCTCCTTTATGCATCCTGAAAATGCTAGTATTTTGAAGTCTTATCATATAACGGGAGGGAGCCTCTATGCATGAATTCATTGGGTTCCCTCTTTAACCCAAACAACTTCAAAACCCATCTATGTGCTATATAGGCTGTTCCTTTTCTCTGAGCTCCAAATTGATTGATTTGGCTGCCTAAAGCACAGCTATATCTAGATGTCTTACATCAAACTCTCAGCAGGTTCAAACTGAAATCATTATCTTCTTCAAAGTTGCTTCTCCACTAATCTTCCCTATTTCAGTAAACCCAGTTCCCCAAAACAGAAACTAAAGAGTTATCCTTGGTTCATCTTGATTTATTGCTTTCTCCATCTAGCTGTTTCTCTCCCATTCCGCCTCATCAGTCTTATTTCTTACATCCAATCAACCACAAATTCACCAATTAACTTCCTGATATTATTCAATCTATCGCCTCTTTCATGTCCACTAACACTGAAGCTAAATTCAGACCAGCATCATCTCTTGTCTGGAAATCACTAAAGCTAAACAGAAAAAAAGAAAAAAAATGTAAAATGAAGATAAATTAAGAGACCTCTAAGACAACATCAAGCATCCTAGCATTCACATGATAAAGGTCCCAGAAGGAGGAGTGCATGAAAGAGACAGAGAACTTATTTAAGAAATAATGGCTGAATGTTTCCCTAAACTTGAAAAGGAAGAAAATACTCAGGTGCAAAAACCAAAGCGTCTCAAATAAGATTAAGTCACAGCTCCACACCATGACACGTTATAATTAAAACAGCAAAAACTAAAGAAAAGGACAGAATCTTAAAAGCAGGAAGAGAAAAGCAGCCAGTTATGTACAAGAAAACTCCCACAAGACCATCAGCTGACTTTTTGGCAGAAAATTTGCAGGCCAGAGGTAGTGGCATGATATATTGAAAAAATACAGGAAAAGGGGTTCCCGTTGTGGCTCAGTGGTTAACAAATCTGACTAGGAACCATGAGGTTGCGGGTTCAATCCCTGGCCTCACTCAGTGGGTTAAGGATCCAGTGTTGCCGTGAGCTGTGGTGTAGGTCGAAGATGCAGCTCAGATCCCACATTGCTGTGGCTCTGGCATAGACTGGCAGCTACAGCTCCAATTAGACCCCTAGCCTGGGAACCTCCATATGCTGTGGGAGCAGCCCTAGAAAAGGCAAAAAGACCAAAAAAACAAAACAAAACAAAACAAAACAAAAAACAGGAAAAAACCTACAACCAAGAATACATCACCCTGAAAGGATATCATTCAGATTTGAAAGAGAAATAAAAAGTTTTACAGACAAGCAAAAGCTAAAAGAGTTCAGTACCACTAAACTGGCTTCACAAGAAACAGTAAAGGGACTTCTCTAAGCAGAAAAGAAAAAAACACATTTAGAAACATGAAAATTACAAAAGGAAATATCTGATTGATAAAGGCAAACATACAGTAAAGGTAGTAGAAGAGTCACTTATAAAGGCAGCAGGAAGGTTAAAAGACAAAAGTAGTAAAATCACCTATTCCCACAGTAAGTAGTTAAGGTATAAACAAAATTAAAAGATGCAAAATAAGATGTCAAAAACATTAAAAGTGGTAGAGAGCAGTAAAAGTACAGGGCTGTTAAAATATATTTGAACTGAAGAAAATTTAAAATACTTAAAATAATCATATACATATTATATATAGATACACACAAAAAGAGAGACAGGAATCTAAACATAATATTAAAGGCAGTTATCAAATAACAACAGAAGAGAGCCAGAGAAGAAAGAAAGAAAGAAAGAAAACCCTACAAAAATGACCATAAGACAATTAACAAAAAATGGTAGTAGGTATATACCTGTAAATAATTACTTTAAATGTAAATGGACTCAATGCTCTAATCAAAGACGCAGAATGGCTGAATGAATAACAAAAACAAGACCTACACATATCACTTCAGATCTGAAGACACACAGACTGAAAGTGAGGGGATGGAAAAAGGTATCCCATGCAAACGGAAACAAAAAGAAATGTGAGATGACAATACTATACATAAGACATATACAATATTTATATAAGACAAAATAGACTTTAAAACAAAGACTGTACTAAGAGGCATAGAAGAACATTCCATAACTATAAGAGGATCAGTCTTATAAGAACATATGACAATTGAAAATATATATGCGCCCACCATAAGGAGCACCTGAATACATAGAGCATATATTAGCCAACATAGAGACAGAAATTGACAGTAACACAATAATAGTAGCGAACTTTTAACACCCCATTTACATCAGTGGACAAGTTAGTCAGAATAGCAGTAAGGAAACACCGGCCTTAAATGGCATATTATATTAGATTGACTTAATAGATAAATATAGAACATTCCATCTAAAAGCAACAGAATACACATTCTTTTCAAGTGCACATGGAAGAATCTCCAGGATAGATTCCATGCCAGCCACAAAACAAGTCTCAATACATTTAGTAAAACTGAAATCATACCAACCGTCTTTCCTAACAACAGAATGAGACTAGAAATCAACTAAAAGATGCAAAAAACACTTGGAGGCTAAACAACATGCTACTAAATAACCTATTCAAAGAGGAAAAATTAAGAAGAAGAATCAGAGGAAATTAAAATACCTAGAGACAAATGAAAATAGAAACACAGCAATCCAAAAATCTGTGGGACACAGTAACATTGTAAATCAACTACACTTTAATTAAAAATAAGAAAAAAAAAACAGTAGAAAATAGATTCATAGATACAGAGAACAAATGGGTGGTTGTTAGAAGGGAGGTGTTGGGGGGGGGGTCCCAAATAGGCATAGGGGATTTAGGGGTGCAAATCTCTAGTTAGATAATAAATAGCCATAGGGATGTAAAGTACATTATAAGGGAAAAAATTATAATAACTTTGTACAAGACAGATAGTTACTAATGTATGCAAATGTCAAATCATTATGTAGTATACCTGAAACTAACATAATATTGTATTTCAACCGTATTTCAAAAAAATAAATAAAAATCAGATTTTTCTATAAAAACACAGGAAAAAACACTGAATCTTATAAGGAAGAATTTCTGTTGTGTATTTAACATTTTTTTCCAAAAATATAGGTCAAGAGAAAAAACAAAAGATGGCAGGCATATCAATAGCCTTTAATAAGAATACTTACCATCAAATTTATAATACATAGAAAGAAAAAAAAATTATTTATTTATTTATTTATTTTCTTTTTAGGGCCGCACTCAAGGCATATGGAGATTCCCAGGATAGGGATCCAATCAGAGCTGTAGCTGACAACCTACACCAACCTAGGCCACAGCAACAGCAACGAGGGATCTGAGCCGAGTTTGCGATCTACACCACAGCTCACAGTAACATCGGATCCTTAACCCACTGAGCAAGGCCAGGGATCCAACCTGTGTCCTCATGGATACTAGTCAGGTTTGTTAACCGCTGAACCAGGACAGAAACTCCAAAAAGTCCTTTTATTGCTACAAAAGTGTTACATATGGTTCTAATGTCCTTGACTGTAGAGTTCTTGCCCACAAACATGAAACCATATCTGATGCCTATATGATAATAAATATTTAAAACACGGCTCAGAGTCTAATGGATAACACATCAAAAACAGTGTAATTTACTCACAAAATTCCCCGCCAATGTTAAGTTCTAGTCAGTGTTAGCATAAAAACTTCCTGACATTATATCACTTTCCTTTTTCCAACACAGAACACTTCCTCATAAAATTTACCTGCTTTCTTTACAGTTAACTCGCTATGTTGACTGCAAATAGGGACTGAGTAATTGTGCAACGCCAGATCCACAACTTGAGGGGAATAAAGGGTCACAGAGGGGCATCAGTTTTTCTTTGACATTAAGAAGAACTTCCTATGATTTCCTGATCATGACAGAAGCTCAGCCTCCAATGCCTCAACCTTTTTAAAGAGAACTGTGTGAACCAAGCTTAACTTGCCTTTTTATTGCTTGGCTTTTGTGAAGGAGCAAAGAGGCAACCAAACATTTCTGGTGACCCTCCTTTTGGGTTTCCAAGAAGCAGCACTGAAGATGTTGATTCCTGCAAACCACTCACCTTCTAGCTTTGCTGTGTTAACAGATATGGAGATACACTGCAACCTGATATATAGGAAGTACTATGCGAGTATTAGTTGTCATTGGGTTTGGGATTATTATTCAGATTTAAGTATAAGAAAAGGAAGCATAAAAGATGCCCTCAGTGATACCACCTAACTAGTATGTGAATTCCAATGAGGAAAAATGTGGCTATGATACATGGCAGAATGGCAACTTGCCATGCCCAGTAGAGGCACAAGCCCCCTTTTAACCCCATCATCCACTATGGTTTATGTATCAACTTTGGAACGCACTTTACAATCACTCTTCCCCTTCAGGCACTATGTAGATGGCAGGTGACACCATCAAGTACCACATGATATTTACATTACAAATGATAAACTTTATTTTTCAGAATGCTCTTCCAAAAAAATCATGCTTTCCAAAAATCCTGCTTTTAAAAAATCACATAAATTATGATTAGCACTTACAATTTTTTCCAGGTTTGAGCAAAGTTTGAAGAAGATTAAATTCACATTATATATAATGTAGAAAAATGGAAACTTGTAACCTGTTCACCTTCTATGCTTTCTCCCCCTTAGGCTGCTTTTGTCTCATCTGTTGATTTAGTTGGATTCATACCACTTGGTCCAACAGCAAAATAAATAAAGGAACCAGAATTAAGCAAACATGAGGAAGGAATCTATTTTTCCCATGACTCAAATGCCAGGCTTATATAAGAATTATAGGCTTCTATGGAAGATAAACAGATCCCAACACCTGAATCCATTAGCTCCCTCTCTCCTTAATGTGTAAGTTCCATGAGAGGAATTTTAATTGCAGTATTAGTTTCCCAGGGAAAATCTTATAAAATTAATAGGAGTAATTATAAAAGTATTCCTATTACTATTTTAGATATTTTTATTGATTTCATTTTAAAACCTATATTTAATGTAAATATCTTCAGGAACAGTTTTGCAGGAATTAGTAAATAGATGTTATCGGGGCTTGGCTCCCATCTCATTGAACCAGAACAACTTTGTTTTTATCTGTTTCTCTAAAGACATTTTTTTTTGAAATAGTTTCCCTAGATAAAACAATTGGAAAATCATTGGTTTAAGGCAACTTTGTCCAAAAGAAAATAATTCAAGCCACAAATGTGAGCCACATGTATGCTTTAAGTTTTATAGTTAACCACATCTTTAAAAAGTAAAAAGAAACATGTAGAATTGATTTTAATAATTTTTTATTAAAATATAGTTGGTTTACACTATTGTTAGTTTAATCATAACTAAAAAACTAATCAGTTTTTAATTTACCAAATATATCTGAAACATTATTTCAACATTGTAATCAAAATAAAAATTATCAATGAGATATTCTTTTTGTGTGTAATCTTCAAAACCTGATGTGTATTCTACACATATCCCAATTTGGAGTAATCACAGGTCAAGTGTCCAATAACCAACTGCTAGTGCTTTATACTTTTTGATGACCATCCACCTATATTTTCTCAATTAAACTGCATAGATACCATCACTATATTGTACATTATTGGTTGCCTACTCAACATCCATTCTCCTATCTCCCCTTCTCACCAGCACATCCCCTGGAGCCTAAGTGCTTCACGGTCTACTCCATTCCTAGCTATAGGAAGTATCTGGATCAAAGATGATGATATGACTCTATACCAGGCAATGGGTTCCAAGAGGAAGTTCCCTATGGACATCCAGGGGAAAGTTTCTTCATTTTTAGGAGACAGCCAGAGAGAACCACAGCCTCTCTCTCCTGCTAGAAGTGAACAAGGAAGCAAGTACTAGCAACCATCCTATGACCTGAGGGAAATAAGTCATGGATAGGGTGAGGCCAGCAGTATTGACTGCAGCAGAAGGGACAAGTTTTGGTCTTTGATGACCATGCTGAGCTTCTGGATTAATCAACTCTGAACTTGAAGCCCCAACTCTGGGTTTGCAATCAGTCATGTTTTTTATTCTGAAGACACCATATTATACCACCTCCAGTGACAACTGAGGGCAACATAAATAATACTGAAAATTTTGAGCATCTTTTGAAACATTGTTTTTCCCTTCCTTTGTTAGTTTTACTGTTTCCCTATTGTTGCTAAAATTCCTTATTGTTTAATTGCTATCCCCAGGGTACCTTCCCAAACACACTTTTTGTTCTTTTCTTCTTGGGACACCAGACATTAGAGCAACTGTTTTCTAGTGCTCCTACCCACTGCTTCTAACTAACTATTTTCTTCCTTTGTGAAAACAGTGCCCCGTCTCCCATCCTTGTCTGTACTAAAGGTATTTTTCAGTCTTTCTGAGAACATTTATTACTAACAACAATGTGGACAACCAGAGTTAACAAATAAAGCAAAAAGCATAATGGTTTTTTTAAAATGTTCTTAGTTTGTATGATTAGCACTGTTGTTCATTAGATACAATACAAGCTGCACTGGTGGCCTTGGAATAAAAACCACTTGGGTTTGATTTTTGTTCAATACCATTTACCAACTGTGGGCCTCAAAGCAAGCTGCTTAACTAGCAAATGAAGAAATAATAAAATATAATAAAATAAAATAAAATAGAAAAATATCTTCTACCCTGAAAACTATGTGAAGAATAAATACCATGTAATATATGTAAAACACTTAAGGCCAAATTTAAACTTCAATTTCCTGACTCCAAATCTACAGCTTCCTTCAGTTTATTACAACTTCATTTCTTCATTCACTATACAGTCATTTACTGAATGGCCGATATAGGCCAGGAAGATTTAGAGGCAAATATGGCAAGGTCTCTGCTCTTAAGCAGTTAACTGTTTACAGTGAATCAGACCAATAAATGGATATTAACAAGAGGGAGTCCACTTAGTTTAGCGGTTCATTACACAGGCTATAAAATCAGACAAATCTGGAGTTGAAGGTCAGCTCTGCTTTCATTTAACTTTGTGGCCTTCAGAGAGTTACTTCCCATCTCAAAACCAATTTTCTCATCTGAAAAAGGAGATAACAGTATCCCTTCACCGTTTGTTGATAGAAGGAAATTAGATTATGTCTCTGAAATGCTTAGCTCAGCGCCTGTTGAGTAAGCGTTTGTCTACTGTGGACAATCACCCTCATTGTCATAATAAATATTATGACAACTGTAAATATAACTGTGCCTAATTAAGTGAAAAGGGTATGTGCATGCACTATGAGGCATACAAGAGAGGTATTTAAATCAGTCTCCAGGATTAGGGATGCACTGTCCCCTAAAACAGCAGAAGCTTCTGGAAAGGTTTGAAATGTGGAGTTCATACTTCTAAGTGTGAAATTGTGTGAGTCATTCTAGGCGCTGCAGATTGATTTTTGCAGCTGAAGGTAGGGGGTGCTGGAGGAGGAGTGGAAAGTCGGTGGTAAATGTGGCCAAATCTAAGATTTTAAAGATTAAACTGAAGAATATCCAAAGCCTTTTAATCTGAGTGAAAGGGTGCCTGAATTCCATGTCAGAGAGTCACTGTGAACACAGTGAGGAGCACTCAGGCCCTTTTTCTTCTCTATAATTATAAGAAAAAAAAGATGAAAGCAGGTTTGTAAGAATCCCAATTGCACTCTATCAGGCTAGAAGTTTTAAATCTGTCAAAACAAATTTTCTAATTTTGAATGTAGTCAAACACTTGCCTGCTAAGCAAAGAGAACTCAATAAACAGTTTTGTTTTATAAATAATTTGGTAAAAAGAATAATATTTGTGAATCCCACTAGCTGAAAAATGTTTGCCTAGTAAAATTTTACCACAGTATGAGCGTGTTCTAAACCTGAAGAGACAGACAGAACTGGATGGAATTGACACTGCCCCTTTCCCGAAAAAAAAACCTCTTAAATTTTAGGTATCACACTGAATGGAATCTTTTAACACTTCGACGTAGGACAAGCAAAAATTCTTGTCACTTCTGCAGGGATTTTCACAATATGCTTTCTAGAAACCCAAGCTCCTAAGAAGGCCACTCAATTAATGAATCAATGAAGATTCTGCAGGAAAACTTAATCACTGCAATTATGTAGCCCAGCAGTTTCTGTGATTATTGAGTATTCTCGGTCAATTTGTTCTTTTTTGTGTGACATTTTCAATGAAGTAACTTGAAAATGTTTTAATAAACCAATAAAGAGACAACCCATATGAAACAGAACATTTTTGCATTAAAAAGCCTAGGTTCCACTAATTTCTAGAGGTAGGACTGGGGAGAGTTGTATAACTGTTTAGATGATAGCATGTGCAACTGAAAGACAGGGATAAAAAAATATACCAAACTGATAAACTGTTGTGAAGATTAAATTAGATAATAACATACATAGTCATTCTCAAGTACTTGCATGTAGTAAGCATTCGGTAAATACCTCCTTTCATTTTGTGGGTCTTTTCAGCTTCCTTTCCACCAGTCTTGCTGCTATTCCAACTCCCCAGTAAGTGACATGAATACACGCACACACAGAACTTGAAAGATACACCCTTACTGTCATAATGTTTTTAATTAGACTGTAACAATGAACCCACACCTTTCACTGTTCATACCCTAATTTTAAAGAACTTTTTCTATGTATTCTAGGTGGCAGAGAAATTCTGGGACTTACTTCTCACTATCACCACCTACTTCAAAAACAAGTTGCTGCATGTAGCTGACTCCTCTTCTAGTAACCCCTTCATATAGCCAGGGGGGCAAAAAGCCCAAGCAAAAGCAGTCAGGTTTGGTCCCAGGACTTTGACTCTTGAGATAATGACACAAAAAGCAAGGGAACTTGGAGGTGTTGGGTACGTGCCAGTACACCATTTAGCAGCAGGACCTTGGCAGTGTGGCCTGATGCTCAGCATTCAGAATAGCCTGGGTCCTGCTTGTCTTCCAAACTATCCTGCCAGCCTTCCATGGACGCTGTGGGCTCTAACATCCTTTTCACATATGCCCTTTCTGCTTAGAGTCAGATTCTGTTGTTTGTGACCAAAAATCAAGCTGAGGGAGAAGACCAGAGCTCTGGAGTCAGAGGATATTCCCATGCTTCCTGAACTTGATCTACAGAAGAATTTAATTAGGAGATGCTCAAGGGAAAAAAAAAATCAAAATGTTCCCTAATATTTTTTTATAGAACAAAAGCTAAGAAACTAACAAATTCACTTCTGGATCCAGACAAATCTTTAGTCTATTCCAGGGGGAAATTATTACCATTAAATAAATTTTAAAATATGCCACCCAGTATTCTGGCACACTAACTGATTTACAAAGAGAAAGCTGCCAGATTAACCTCAAACCCAGAAGACAATTTGTCCTTTACGGAAAAATCAAGACAGAATATTTTCTTCTCTGGTTGCCTCACTGTGTTGTTGATGGCATATCTGTATGCTTTCGGAGCCTTATACAGCTCCCTCTGTTCCATTGTAAATCTCACATTACACTCTTAACTCACTGCTGGACATTTCTCTGAGTCTAGATTTTTAGTCATATCTGAACAAAACTCACAATAGTCTTTGAGGATGAAGCAGGGACCTGAAACTTTGTTATGTATAACTGTTTCTTGTATTTACAAAACAAACAAACAAAATAATAAAGAAGGGATGAGAGAGGAAAGGAGGGAGGAAGGGAGAAGAGAAGAAGAGGGGAAGAAAGAAAAGAAAGAGAGAGAGGGATGGAGGAAGGAAGGGAGGAAGGGAGAGGGAATGAATCTGCTGTAACTGCTTCAAAATGATGTATTCACTGAAATACTGTATTTACTCTAAAAGCGAAATTAAGCCCACACATGCAGACTGTGAATATAAACTCATTAACCAAAAGCGTTTGATTGAAAGTACACAGGACCTGGCCAAGAGCAACAAAGCTATGCCTTAAGTTGGTTCCTTAGAAGCAGTGCCTGAACTGAGGATTCTGACACAGGCAAGAATCGATGTAAGAGATACAAAAAGAGAGAGTCCTGGCTTCAGTCTCCCATAGGGCCACCTCCACTGTTGGCACCCCCTGAAATTTGTTTGAATCAGGAAATTGCCTCTGTTTGTTTGTTTGTTTGTTTCTTTGTTTTTTCTCAAACTAGCTTGCTTTAGCTTGGTCTAGATCTTCCTCAGGGATGGCAGTTCTTATAACAAACTATTATTTCAGAAGCAAACTTAGCTTATTTCTCCTTCTCTGTGACTATTCCAATATACATCTCGGTGGAGGGAGGGGAAAGCACTCATTAGATAGAACTTAATCCTAAATCTTCCCACTACTAGTTGTGTGAGCCTGGAGCAGTTACTTCCACCCTAAGGAGCCAGAGAGAAAGTCAGTTGTGGACTGTTAGCCATCTCTCTACCAGAAGCCCAGAGAGGAGAGAGGAAGACAGGACCTTACTTCTTGTCAGGCTCATAGGACAAGAATTAGAGAAATCGGAGTGTCTTGTCGACTTTATCTCCAGAACACTCTGTGTGAACACATCCCCTTCTCCACCCCAACCTCAGCTTTCATCATCCCTCACCCAACTTCAACATCTTCTACCTGGTCTCCCTGCTCCCACTCTGCTCTTTCTGCCATCCAGTCTTTGCAAAGCTTTGAGATGGATCTTTTAAAAACATAAATCTAATAATGTCACTTCCCTGCTTCAAATCTTCTGGTGTCCTCTTAAAATAATATAAAAACTCCTTTGCGGAGTTGCCGTCATGGGGCAGTGGTTAACAAACCCAACTAGGAACCATGAGATTGCGGGTTCGGTCCCTGGCCTTGCTCAGTGGGTTAAGGATCCGGCGTTGCTGTGAGCTGTGGTGCAGGTTACAGACGCAGCTTGGATCTGGTGTTGCTGTGGCTCTGGTGAAGGCCGGCAGCTACAGTTCCAATTCAACCTCTAGCCTGGGAAGCTCCATATGCCGCCAGAGCGGCCCTAAAAAAGGCAAAAAGACAAACAAAACAAAACAAAACAAAACAAAAAAACTCCTTTGCATGGCCTCCCACAATCTGGCCCCCATTGTGGCCTCTGACCTCAATTCATGATACATTATTCCCTTCCTGCTCATCTCACTTCAGCCGCATGGGGTTTTTTCTACTCCTCATACACATTTCTGGTGAGGGAAGGACCTTTGCTGTTTCCTCTGCCTAGAATGCTCTTCCCAGAGATCGCACATACCTAGTTTTTTCCGGCCACTCAGATCTCAGCTTAAATGTTACATCTCAGAGACATTCTTCTCTGATGACCCCATCTACACAAGTTTCCCAGACTCCTTCTATCATATCATGTTGCTTTATTTTCTTAACAGCATTTTTCACAATCTGGCTTCAGGTTTAATTTCTTCATTGACTTTCTCTTTCTACTAGAATGAATGCATTTTCCCTGAGAGCAAGAAACCAGTCTCCCTATTTCACTACTATATTTCTGGCACCTAGAACAGTGCCTGATACATAATAGGTAGTCAATAAATAATGACTGCATAAATTAACAAATACATTCTGAATGGTAATCAGCTTTCTTCCTGTATTCAAAATTGACAACGGAAAATAACATTGCTTTTTTGAGTCACAACCTACAGGGAATCATTCAACAGACAGCACATTTCTTGAGAACAAGGACAATGCCATTGTTCTGTCAAATTGCAGCACAGTGTCTAAAACATAACTGACATTCAATAAAGTGTCACTTGAATTAATACTTCATGGATCCTCCACCTGACATTGTCAAAATATTTTCATGTTATTTTACTGTTCATAAATTTAGTAGAACGCCTCAATATCTAATTTAGAAGTATAATAGCATATAACTTTATAAAGGCATCGCCAGTTAAATTGAGTATTATTTCCCACAAGCCAAGGACTAGAATTAGCAGTACTCCAATTCAACCAATATAAGGGAAAGGAAATTCTCTAACAGAAAGTACAATTCAAGGTGAATTAGGCTACTCTGAGGTACCATGGTTTAGAGAAAAGAGCTTGGCCATCAAATCCCAGTTTGACCACTTAGTAGCTCTGTTACCTTGAATGAATCACTCAACCTCTTTTAGCTTAGATTCTTTATTATTTGTATATTGGAATATCATAGAAATGAAGAAAATTATTTCTGAAAAAGAGCCCAGAAATGAAGAAAATTATTTCTGAAAAAGAGCCCAGCAGTTGAATACAAGACCTGAAATCATAAAACTCCTAGATGAAAACATAGGTGGTAAGCTCTTTGACATAGGTCTTGGTGTTGATTTTTTTTTTTAATATGACCACAAAAGCAAAAATAAACAAATGGGACTACATAAAATTTAAAAGTACTTTACAGTAAAGGAAATAATCAACAAAATGAAAAGGCAACTTACTAAATGGAAGAAAATATTTGTAATTCATATATCTGATAAGGGGCTAATATCTAGAATATATAAAAAACACACACAATTCAATAGCAAATAAACAATCTTATTAAAAAATGGGCAGAAGATCTAAGTAGACACTTTTCCAAAGAAAACATACAGATGGCCAACAGGCACATGAAAAGATGTTCAACATCACTAATCATCAGGAAAATGCAAAGCAAAACCACAATGAGATATCACCTCGCAACTCTTAGAATGGCTATTATCAAAAAAGATAAGAATTAACAAGTATTAGTGAGGATGCAGAGAAAAAGAGATCCTTGAGCACTGTTGGTGGGAATGTCAAGTGGTGCAGCTACCGTGGAAAATGGTATAGAAGCTCTTCAAAAAACTAAAAACAGAACCATACAATCCATCAATTCCACTCCTGGGTATTTACCTGAAGAAAACAAAAACAATAACTTGAAAAGATATATTCATCCCCATGTTCACTGCTATATTATTTACAATAGCCAAGATACAGGAACAACCTAAGTGTCCATTGATGGATAAATGGGTAAAGATGTGATACACACACACACACACACACATAACGAAGTATTACTAACCCAGCCATAAAAAAATAAATAAAATTATGCCATTTGTGACAAATGGATGGACCTCAAGGGCATTATGCCGAGTGGAATAAGAGAAAAGCAAAGAGTATGTGTTCTTACTTACATTCAGAATCAGAAAATAATAACAACCAAGCTCATAGACAAAGAGAATAGACTGAGGGTTAACAGAGAGGGTGGTGGTGGTAGAAGAAAGGGGTAAAATGGGTCAAAAGGGTAAAGAAAGAAAAAAGTAAATAGTAATAAAAACTATGTTAGAAGGTAAGAATTTACTGTATCTAAGGTTGTTAATATATTCATGTTTCCAGAACCTCAAAAATAAATAAATAAAACATACACAATAGTATTTTGTATATAAAATATTAAAAGTACTTAAAATGAATATATTAAATCCATTTTATCAATATGGATAAATCACAAAACATCATTGCTAGTTGAAAAAGGCCAACTGTAGAATAACATATATAATACCAGACCATTTTGTCACATACACGGAAACAACACTAAAACAGTATTCTGGAAAATCATAATAATGGTAACTTCTAGAAACTGGGGGAAAGAAGTATATGTCACAAATGGGAAGTGGGCTAATTGTAGGTAATGTATTAGGTGCTTATTAAGTGTGATATGGTATTTAAGTATTTTACATATATCATTACATTTGATAGGAAGGAAGAAAGGAAGGAAGGGGGGAGGGAGGAAGGAAGAGCCTAACACAATGCTTGTCTCTAAAAAATTTTTTTGTGTTCTTAAAAAGCAATAAATTTCCTATAAGTAAAGTTATTCAAACAAAACTTGGGACAATTTCACCAAGAATAGTCTAGAAAGAGATCAAACATTCGCTAGGCTGTTTTACTAAATGACCCTCAATAAACCAAGAGATTTTATAAGGTCAACCCTCTTATTTTACAAATATGGAACAGAAGTACAGGCAAGCAATACAACTTGCCCAAGATGAAATACAAATTCCTCTTGCTAATCTTCAAGGCAATCTACCAACACACTCCTCCCTCCCCTACCCTTCCTTCCCTGTTTGACTCATAACACTTCTTGACATTCTCAAACACACTGCAACAAAAACAGATTCGCTTACCATTTCCAGCACACCTGGCTTGACTGTCCTCTGTGCCTCTGCATAGACTCCCCCTCCCACAGCCAATGCTAAGGCAAGCTATCTTCCTCCCTTCTTTTATCGCAACACTTAAGGAAAAAAGTTTTTCCTTATTAATGTCTCCACATCGCCATCTGACCTCAGTACTCAAGGGCTCTGATGTCGCGCTTTTCTAATTCACAAGGCAAACTGTATGATCTTCTTAATATTTAAAACAGACCAAATCATTCAAAGCTGTGGGCTCCTCTCCACCATACTTAAAAATCTAAACTCTCAAAGGAAAATGACAAAGTTCTGCATGGTTTGGCCCCGCCTACCTCCCTAGCTTCGCCTTAAAAGCATTGTCCTTTTATTCACCCTAATCTCTCCATCTGTCCTTCTTTACGTTCCTCTAATGCTTCCAGTTCCTTCCTACACGGACATGTAAACAAGCTGCTCTTTCTTCTTCAAAGTATCATCTTTCAAGATTCATTATGAATGACATTTTCTCAACCACACACACATTCCACCAATGTATCAGGAGAAGATCCTCTTTGACACTATCCCAAAGCACCTTTTTCTCGCCTGCCTAACATGCCCATTGTTTTAATGATGTATATAAAGGATAAAGGGATGCTGGAAGCTGCCCCTCCTTCTCTGTTCAGGTGGGCAGAGCAAGTCCCATTGGAGCAGATGTTGTAGAAGTAAGAAACATTTACTTTGATAAGTATAGAATGAGTAGGTTTACATAGTGGAAATCTGTGTGGCACCATAAAGGAAAATCTACACAACACTCCTGGTATATACTGCTGGTCTTGGGAAGAGGTAGACCATCATGTTTTCAGGGGAAAAAAAAGAAGACCAAGCCATCTAAACTTTCTCCCAGCAAAGAAATCCGAAGCAGAGTGACTTTGGCTACACTCAATAGAGGGCAAAGACATGGAAAAGCTTAAAAGAAAAATGACTGGAGGAGAAAAACAAACTTGTGAGGAGTTGATCTCAGTGCAACCCAGATCCTAAGGACCCGGGAGGGACAGCTAGTTCCAGACAGTACATGGCCGGAGGCCAGTTGTTCTCTAGGTCCTTATACTCCAGCACCATGGGTGTGCTCCAGGGAATTGCTGTTGAGCTTCCTGGCTGAAGTTATGGGTGTGAACTAATGTGCCCTCTAATGATGGCATCCAAGAGCAGACCCACCGCAGCCTGGACAGGGACATGCTCCACCAGGGTCTCGAAGAGGCAGTGGACCAGCATTGTCCTTCTGCCTGGACGAGGGCAACCTGCAGCCGCTGCACCATGTGACAGTGAGAGGAGCCAGGGTAATGACCGATCAGACTGGTTACAAGTGCTTACTGTTTATTCACTGTCTCCCTTAGTGGACTGAAAGCTTCATGAAAGAAGCTGGTTTGTCTGTTTGGCTTACTCTCAGGGCTACCAAGTACAGCACGGACGACACCCTGCTCCCGGAGTGTCATCCACATAGGATAAAATGTGAATAGTGCCCCCTAGAGCCATGTAACTGCTCAACACCTACAACCACATGGGTCAGCTCCTCCCCCACATACCTCCTTCACCACCACATCACTAGAGTGTCAGGCATGAAGCAAGTGCTTAATAAATATTTACTGAATAGTTGTATAAAAAAATGCATGATGGGCTATCCATTTGCACATATTTCTATGATTCTTCCTAGGAACTCTTTGGGTATTTCCCCACACGCAACTAATATGGTATGTCCAGCGGGCACAATTTTAATCTATTTTGAGCCACTGAAAGTCAGAACTGAAAAGAAGGTTAGAGTGACAACTACTTTACCTTACTGATGAGGAAAGGGAAAAGCACAAACAGAGTGACTTTCTCCTGTGGTAGAAAAGCCAATTCCAGAACCCACATCTCCTGCCAGCCCATTTTCTCTATGGCCCTCCACCTGCTCCTTCAATCGCTTTTTCTTGTTCTTCTTATGAAACAGAGGCAGAGGTCACTTAATCACTGACTGCTGCTTGTGCCTTAGGACTTTTGAGGTGGAATGTGTGTTCTGCCTGACCCTGACAAGGTGCTTGGTGGCAGGATGTTATCAGGAAATTTCATAACATCAAGAACACAGTCAGAGTTCCACTTGACTGTCTGGTGAATTCCCCCAAATGCCATCGTATCTTTCATAATTTCTCTTTCAGCATTTAACAACATACTTCTTTTGCCAAATTTCCATGAATCACACCAACAGCAGCATATTCTTAACCACAGAAAATGACACATTAAGTATTCAGAAAGAGGGACAAAAAGATCAAATCTACTTTCAGGAAATAAAGGATTAGTGAAAAGTGTATTTTTAAAATTACACGATTTTTATTAGATCAATGACTGCTTAAAATAGATAGGTTTCCAAATCTAACTTAGCCTTGTGTCTTTGTATTACCATTTTTTTTTTTCCTTTTTAGGAAAACTGCAGCATATGGAGATTCCCAGGATAGGGGCTGAATCAGAGCTATAGCTGCCAGCCTATGCCACAGCCACAGCAATGCCAAATCCGAGCCTCGTCTTCGGCCTACACCACAGCTCACGGCAACGCCAGCTCCTTAACCCACTGAGGGAGCCCAGGGATCAAACCTGTGTCCTCACAGATGCTAGTCAGATTTGTTTTCCACTGAGCCACGACGGGAACTCCTACCAAGATTGTTAAAAATAGTAAAGCTAGGAGTTCTCTTGTGGCCCAGCAAGTTAAGGATCCAGCATTGTCACTACAGCAGCTTGGGTCTCTGTTTGGAGACAGGCTGGATCCCTGGCCTAGGAATTTCCACATGCTGTGAGTACAGCCGGAAAAACAAACAAACAAAGAAACAAACAAACAAACAAAAGACGTAAGGCTACTTGGTGTAGAATTTATCCTGTACTTATATTTCATGATTCTTACTTAAACTAATAGCTGATTTCTTTCTTTCTGACAGAATTAAAGTGTGAAAAATCAAGCTTCCTCTTCTATCTCTGCCACTATCTTTCATTTTTAGATTTACGGCCCCTGAACACTTATCATAAAAATCGTCAGGGGTAAAATAATATATAGATTTTGAATAAGTGCCAAGATTAGCCACTGACAAGTTCTTCCTATAAATGTTGCCCTAGAGAATGTCTGGAGAGGAAAAATTACACTTTGTGCTATTTGCAGATTACAAATAATAGTAATACTTTATCATGACCTGGTCTAACTGTAAGGTAGTTTACAACTCTGTGTTTCTCACTCTTTGGTCTGATTTCAGGCTGGTGTAAACTCAACCCTGGGCTAAGAGTCGGTGGTCGGGATTCTATGAAGCCCCCGTATTCCTGATCACTTGTGAGGAGAGGAGGATAACTGAGGCACAGGCTCAACTCTCATGGAGAATGATCTGATGTAGGACAGCAACCACATGCACAATTCATTCGACTCCCACATTTACTTAAGGACAGGTGTGAGCACAGGAAGAAGTCCCTGGCTGGAAAGACAAGGGACACATTCTGGACTAGTGGCAGAGGGCTTCAGAGCTGGAGGTAGTGGTCCCTCCTCCAGGTTTAAGGGAAGGGGGAGATGGGATCCAGCATGTTTTAGATTTAGAGGGTTCGCTGGCAGCTGGGAGGGGTGAAAGCATCCCAGAGCTGAGTGACCATAGTGACAGGGAGGGGAGGAGGGACAAATTACAACGCCTTGTAAAAATTTACGCATTTTTCTTATTTTTTTTCTGAAAACCTACATTCTCTACTACATATTTCCCTCTCCCTCCCACCCCCACCCAGTTAACTAGAATTAATCAAACTGTGAAATATCACCTGTCTCTTTTCTCTACTTTCCTGCAGGAAAAGTCTATCTGAACACAAGAAGTCAACATTATCTTCCAGTAAAACACATCACAGTACTATTCCTTAGATGAAAGAGTCTCAATTATTTTTACATACATTAACCTTGGTTTTCATTACAATCCTGTGAAGTAGACTTGGTAGGTATTTTTATTTCTATTTTACGGGAAAAAAACAATAGTTCTCAAAGATAGCAAGTGAATTGTCTAAGGTCACATAATTAATTATGTATGGCACTGGGGCCAGACCCCATCTTCTGATTTATGAGCTTAGACATCCAGTCAATAAGCATGTATTGGGCACACCTTGTATGGCTGGTAATGATGATAGTTCCTAGGAAAAGAACAATGCACCAGATGGTTACTGCCCCTGCCCTCAGAAGGTCAATTAACCAATATGTCCAGTAAAGTGTGACTCAGACCAAGACGGAAATGCATGGTAGAGATGACACCAAGGGCTGGAGCATCCAACCAAGCCTAGGGAGGCTCAAGAAAGGCTCCTCTAACAGAGTGACTGCTAACCTGAGGTCTTAATCAGTCCAAGATGGGTGACTGCTCAGCAGCTAGTGCCGAATGACTGAGGGTGAAATGTAAAGGGGGAAAATGGAGACACAGTGTTCTAAGTAAAGACAGCACAGTCCCCAAGAATTTCCTCTTCATAGTGCTGTTTCCCTGTGTGTGTGTCCCTCTTATTAAAGAAGTCACATGCTGGGAGTTCCCGTCGTGGCTCAGCAGAGGCTGCAGGTTCCATCCCTGGCCTGGCTCAATGGGTTAAGGATCCGGAGTTGCTATGAGCTGTGGTGTAGGTCCCAGATGTGGCTCGGATCTGGCGTGCTGTGGGTGTAGCTGTGGTTGACAGCTACAGCTCCAATTTGACCCCTAGCCTGAGACTTCCATATGACGCGAGTACGGCCCTAAAAAAGAAAAAGAAAAAAAAAAAGTCACGGTGTCCAACTGTCATTTCTGTGTAAGAATGACTTGCTAAGGTCACTGCAAAATGTTGACAGGTACTCAGGAGACAAGATATAAGAGGAACCCCAAGAAAAAAAATAGGTCCTTTCTTTGGTTACCTTCTTTATGAACATGGGAATTTTCTAAGGGAAGAGCAGGATTTGAGAAGATAAATAATAATCCTCAAGAAGCATAGTGGGGAGTTGCCATTGTTGCTCAGCAGGTTACGGACCTGACATTGTCTTTGTGAGGTGCTGGTTCAATCCCTGGCCTGGGTCAGTGGGTTAAGAATCTAGTGTTGCCGCAAGCTTCAGTGCAGGTCTCAGATGTGGCTTGGATCCCCTGTTGCTATGGCTGTGGCAAAGGCCCCAGTTACAGGTCTGATTTGTTCCCTGGCCTGGGAACTTCCATGGTGGTTGAAATAGAAGCGTCTCACCTCTCAGATAAGGAATTGAGAGAAAATGAAGGAGTCAGAATGTGACATGCTATAGTTGTAGGTCCTAGAGTCATGAGGCATGAATGAGATGACTGTGGAACACTGGTGGATTATAAAAATGCTATAGGTATGTAAGGAGTTTGAAGAAGGACCTCCCTGCTGTTTCTCAACAGGGCAAGGCTAGGACTAAAAGCCGAAACATGACACCCAGTATCCCTCACTACCTCTCAGCTCCCCAGACAAACCATCAATCGCTGTCTGTTAAACATGGCTGCACTGCATATTCCTGAGTGTTATTCCCAGAAAAACGATACTATGGAAACTTGCATAATTGAGTTATTGACCTTAATAGCTTTTTCTAAAGAGAAAAGCCAATGAGTCACAATTATTCTACAACTCTAGACCATCTGAATTTCTTCAAATACGATGGCTTAAGAATTGTTTAATTCTTGGCTCTCTATGATAAACTCAAAAATTTTTAAAAATCTGCATTTTTAAGCCTTGATTTATCTCATTAATCTTCAAGTTATATTGGCTTCTAGATATAATATATCATTTAGATAATCTGCCACCTCTCTGTGTATGGCATCTGAAAGCCTGAGTCACTCAGATGTCTCCATTCTTATAAACAAACAAACAAACCAAAACGCAATTGACCACGCAGTCTCCTTCCTAAACTTCTCCTTCTGGTTCATTAAGCCATGATTCTCCCAAATAAGTGAACTTGAGCACAACAAGTGGAAAAAGACCTTAGACATCTTTTAGCCCTAATTTTGCCCTTTACAGGTAAGAGGATATATAACTTGCCCAGTGTTATTATTAGGACTAGAATTCCTGGCCTCTGTCTAAGCTAAACAAACAAATCAACAACAGGAATGCCCTTGTAGCACAGCCAGTTAAGGATGTGACCCTTAAGGATTGTCACTGCAGCAGGTTGGGTCACCGATGTGGCGCGGGTTCCATCCTTGGCCCAGGAACTTCCATCTGCTGCTGGCACGGCCAAAACCAAAACCAAATCAACAAGAGCAAAAAAATTAAAACTAAACTCAGAGTCAGATATCTTAAATAGAAATCTGATTGTAGTACTGGATTGAGTTCTTTGACTGAATGATGTGGAGAAATAGTGGCAATCTCACAGCATGCAGTTAAATGAAGTAATGTGTGTAAAAATATTTACCGCAATGCATGGAACATAGGGATGTGTAAGCAATGTTTGCCGAAATCAATCACTCCTTAAATTGACCATTTCTAATAGCATTAGTTCTCTATCTTTCCTTCTCTGGTTTACCGATTTCTTCCTAGGGTCTCCACTCTTAGGTCCTAATTGACCTGTGGAAGCAAGTTGTAACTGATCTCACTTTCCCATTTTCCAGCCCAAATTAATCCACACACTGTACCCTTACTAATCTTTTTAAAACTCTCTCACCTATTCAAAAACCACAAAAGAGGTTCTACTGCCTCCTGGCCAAAGAACTGAATCCTTATCCCACATTCATCCTAACTACCTCAATCTGGCCCCAGGAATCTCTGCAAACCATTCTTTCCATAGTTCCAAGGTGCATCCTCTGTTCTCATCAGCTGGACATACACGCTCTCAGCGGTAAGGTCAAGAAGCTATGCCATTCCATCTCTTCTTGGAAGTCTACTCTGGCAAACTTAGATGGACTTTCTTCCCAGAGCCAAGGGCAATATTAACTACATCCTATCTTATATGTTCTCTAATTATTTCATTCATAAATGTGGGAATGCTTCTCTGAACAGATTATAACTTTCTGATGAATTTTTAAGAAGTATACTTAGTGTCCCTTCCACAGTGCTTAAAATATATTGTAGTAAACTTAAAAAAGTAAAGATGTCCGAATAACCCCAATTCTTCTAAAAAATTATAGATTTTCTCTATCATGTCAATTCACATATTTAATCATTTCCCCTGAAGCAACATCCTGAACATGGCAGAATTTATAGGCAGAGAAAATTAGCAATTGAATAATACTTTTTAATACTGTAAAATAGCATTACTGCTGTAAAATAATCAGTTACATATATTTATCACATTAGTAACTTTAAGGCAAATTTCATTTGTCAAAGTATATCAGTGATTCCTTAAATATAAAAAAACAATTCCATCTATATTGCAAAATACCTCCTTGAACCGCAACATCCCTGTTGTTGTCCATGGCTACTGAGCAGGGTATTTGCTGTTTCAAGATTAAAGGCTGTTTCAGGATTAAGGCTGCTTTAATCCAGTTCCAAAGTTGTAGATGAGAAGCTCTGTTCCTCATACGTTTTCTCTCACCATGTTGACAGTTTTAGATCTACGCTTTTTTTTTTTTTTTTTTTTACAGTATTAGCCACATTCTACTAGTTTGGGGAGGGCCAGGTGTATAAAAGTACAAAACGTAGTCTAGCTTCCTCTGAACAGCTCCCTTGAGTTATTCCTGCTTCTGACAATTTGGCTGTCATGTCAAATAACTGGACTATCTGATGAATATAATTCATTAAAAAACATAGTAATAAGTCAAACACTTGCATTGCTGAGTCAACTGGCTGAATCCAACAGAATTTGACGCCTCACATAAATAGCAGCGAAGAACCATAGATCATCTACCATGGTGACATAATTTCCCACTATATTCTCACTTAATTTCACATCTTCTTTTGTATTTTGTAAAGTTTCTGGAGGAAAAAATGTAAAAAAGCTTTTGATTGCGCCATAGATAAACCTTGATGTAAGTATTTACTCATCAGAACTTACAGCAGTTTGGATGTCTCCTTATGATGGCATCTCTTCTCTGCTGTTTTCCAGCAGTGACAATTGAATATTATTAGAGTCATGATGGTCTTCCAAGATAATATATACCCAGGGTCCTTTTAAGTAAGGAGTTTGGATAATTAGATAAGTATGCTATGTCCAATGAAAAAAAAAAAAAAAAGAAAGAAAGAAAATGCTAATAGGAAATTATCTATTTATCTATCTAGATATTTGGGGGAGCATGGCTTGCAGTGGCTTTTTTTTTGTCTTTTTAGGGCTGCACATGCAGCATACGTAAGTTCTCAGGCTAGGGGTAGAATCAGAGCTGCAGCTGCTGGCCTACACCACAGCCACAGCAACACCAGATCCGAGCTGCATCTGTGACCTATGCCATGGTTTCTGGCAACTCCAGATCCTTAACCCACTGAGTAAGGCCAGGGATCAAACCTGCATCCTCATGGATACTAGTCAGGTTCTTAACCAGCTGAGCCACAAAGGGAACTCCTACAGCAGTTTTTTTTTTTTTTTTTTTTAATGTGGGATCTTGGTTCCCAGTCCGGGTATTGAACCCAGGTGATAGCAGTGAAAGTGATAAATCTTAACCACTAGACCAGTAGGAACTCCTTGGGAGTATATATTTTATAGTTAGGAAAAAAGTATAAAAAACAGTCTCTCCAACATTTATACACTGAGAATTCAATTCACTTAGTTCTCTTGTACTCATTCTTATAGTTCCCTAAACTATTAAGAAAGCAGTTTCGCCAGTTTTCTTCCTTTGAGATAATTCCAGCTTTGTACTGTAGATCTTTTTCATGATAGTTGGAGCTTTAATTTCAATGGTGCACAAAACAGAAAATAGAACAATTTCCTTTAGTTAAAAAAAAACACCTCTTTTGGAAACCATGGATTTCTTCTTTTTGATATGATCACATGCTGAATTTATTTTGTTTAATGTTTTTGTTAGAAATTAACCAACAAAGTATCTAATTTAATGCTGCAAGCCAATAAATATTTTAAGTGCAGATGTTAATTGAAATTAAAGAAGTTCCAAATACAGTCTTTCTTAAGAGAATGAGTTTGGTCACCCAGGTTGCAATTTTCCGAAGTTATTTAACATCTTCCTAAGGCCACCATGCTCTGGTATTAGAATCAATGTTTTGAAATAAAAACATACTACATAGTATCTTTTCTCAAAAAAAAAAAAGTGACAGTTGTAAGTCTGATTAACTGTGTGAGTAAGCATTTTATTCATATGATTTACCTTTTTTCTATGACATATAGAGTACTGATATAAAGAGTGCCAGACAACAAACTCAAATATGTAGGACTCAAATGACTCAAATGTGAAAAATTCAGCTACTCTGTTTGCCTTTAACACTATGTTAACTCACACTTTAGCGAAGTGCTTATTATTTAGAACTTTTCCCCCTTCTGTTTGGCCACCTACACACCATAGAAATGAATATGGCTAAAATTGGCACTGGTTTTGATGAGCCATGGGGATGACATCAGCCTGAGTTCTAGCTCCTGGAGTGCAGAACTGAGACCATACAGAGATTTGTGGGCAGTGAGGTCCCAACATAACTCTGCTTGTCGCCACACATTACTGATTGGGAGTCAAGATTTCTGCTCTAAATATACAACACCAGTTTAACACAGGTATTCTGGAATATCTGTGTTGTCAAACACAGGGGAGGGTAGGAGGGAAAAAGGAACTATGGTTCTGTTATAAAATACCAGGGATTTAAAACTACACAAGATGCACAACAATGTTAATGTACTTAATACCACCTACTGTACACTTGTAAGTGGTCAAAATGGTCAATTTTGTGTTATGTGCATTTTACCACAATTAAAAAAGAAAAACTATACATGGGTGGGTTCTGAAAACTGTACCAGGATTTCAGGAGTTTTCCACAACTGTCTAATAAATTTCCAGGTCCAGTATGTAATCTGTTTTAACCCTGTCACAGTGACCAGATTGCTTTTCTGTGAACATCTATTAAACCAGGCTGCTTGGGGCCAAGAAACATCAACTCATCAGGAATTAGTAAATGGAACTTACACAAAGTGTCTAGCTTAGAGTAAGGCAGAGGGAAACCTGGAAAGTACGATAGAAGTACGGGTGTTTGCCTAGGAGCATGTGGAAACATCACTTGCTCCTGGGGCTAGGGCCTCTGTGAGGAGGTGGGAAGTGCAGACACCTCTCCTTCCTATTCCAAGATTGGCCTTGCCTTAGCCCTGCGCGATAGCCAAGGACAATCAAAAGCTGGTTAGAGGGGAGTGACCAGGCCTCGGGGCCCACTGGCTGTCAAGCACTTCCTAGAGGTTGCAGCCCGGTTCCAAAGGGCTGAGGCTGGCCAAGCGGCAGGATGTGTCTTCACTCTCCTGCCTCCAAGTCAGAGCGGGTTGAGCGCCGGCCCGGGCCCGGCTGCTGCGGGGGGACAGCTGCAAGATCGCTGTGCCAGTCTGCGATGGGTCGCAGGTAAAGCGCTGCTGCAGACTGAAAAATCACTCGACGTGCGAGAGGTATCTGAAGTAAGGAGAAAACCCAGAGCACGGGGCTACAGTTGTCATCGCCACACCGCTTCCAGTGCACCCAGGAGAACCTCTGCTTTTGCACAAGCGCTGAAACGATACCTGGGCATTCCCTTACTTTGATTAGAATGCGAGCAACGTTTTGAAATAAGTTGATCTCCATGTGTGCACAATCAGAGCCTAATGCACTGCCTGGCACCAGAAAGGTGCTCCGGAAGTAAGTAAGGAGCTCAGCTCCACAGCCGCGACCACCATAGCGCGGGCAGGGGCCCCTCCAAAGTTCCGCGGTTGCAAACACAATCCCGCAGGGGCTGCCACTTCCGGAAGTCTCCACAGCCCGCCGGCGCGCACTCCTCCCCTCCTCCAAACTCCCCATACTCTGAAACTACCTACCAGCAACGGCGACCAGCAGACAGACAGCACGCACATGATCCCCATGAGCTGGATGGCCGTCTCAGTCGTGATCCGGCCCCACTGGGCGCTGGACTGCGACGCCGTGGCCTTGGCGCGGCAGCGGGACACCAGAGCCTTAATGGTAGCCAGGTTGCAGGCAAAGGTAACAACCAGCGCTGAGAGCCCCAAGAAGGAAAAGGCAGAAGCGAAGAAAATGTTGCCCCAGTTGTTCTCGGAGCTAGTCTCGTTGCCCCCTGTTCCGGTGCTAATGAAGCACCACGTCCCGGGCCACTGGATGGTGTACTGGCCCACGCCCAGCACCGGCAACAGGGCGAAGGCGAGCACCGCCAGCCACACGCCAAGCAGCACCGCGCGGGTGGCGCTCGTCTTCATGTGGCTCGAGTACCAGTGCGGTGCCCGGATGGCCAGCGCCCGCTCGACGGCCATGGCACTGGCGATGAAGAGAGAGGAGAGCCCAAAGGCGGTCATGGTCAAGCCGAAAAAGGTGCACAGCCGCCCGGACGGGTCGAGCTGCTCCCAGCGCTGGTGGGACAGGTACAGGACGATGACCACCGGGCTGGTAAGCAGCTGTCCGACCATGTCGGTGAGCGCCAGCCAGCCGATGCACAGCAGGAACGACTTCTTGCGCTTGCTCTCCCGGCGCCGGTAACTCTGCGACACCAGCAGCATGGCCAGCGCGTTGCCCACGAAGCCAGTGATCAGCATGGTCATCGGGAAGGCTACGGACACCGAGCCGCAATCCTCGCTGGACCCCGGGGAGCGCGTGAGGTTGCCCTGCTCCTCAGCGGAGCGCTCGGGCGCCCACATGCCCGAGTAGGAGAGGTTGAGGCGCGTGCAGAAAGGGGCGCCCCCCTGGTCCCGGGTCTCCTTCATGTTGTCCTCGAGGTGAGGAGGGGACGGCGCCCAGAGAGAAACAACGGGAGCCGGCTGACGGGACGCGGGCGGCGGAGGCTGTCTGTGGCGACCAGGGCTGAGGCTGGGGCTGGGCTGCCCTCCATGATGCGGGGCGCAGCCGCCGCCTTACTTCGCCTCTTCGGCGGCGGCGCCAGGGCTTTTTGGCCGCGCCGCAGCCGCGCCGTCGGCTCCGGGAAGCGTTCAGAGGCGAGGCGAGCCGAGGTGCCCGGGGCCTTGTATAAGCCCGAGGGGGGCGGGGCGCCCGTGAGGTAGGAGGAGGATGCAGCAGCAGTTGCGCGCCTCTCTCCGCTGCTGCGTGACCAAGGGTTGGCCGCCAGGGCTGGGAAAACCCTCCGGACGACTCCTCTCGAAATGCCCCAGGTCCTGGCCGGACCCGACGCCCAGCCAGGGCGCTTTGCCTGGCTTGGCGCCTCCTCGGGTTCTCTGCCAGACAAGCGTCGGTGGGCGGCGGAGGCTACGCTACCTCCAGCCTGTTGTCCAGGCGGACCTGAGTCCCCGCCCCCCTCATTCTCCATCCACAGGCACTTGTGCAAGGACCAGATCGTCCTCCCGAAGCTCTTTTGTAACCCGGGCAGGTGTAACTCACTTGACCCTGAGCAATGTAAGCAAACCTGTTGCAGAGAGGAGAGTGGACGTTTTTCCTTTACTACCTCGGGACTACTAGCGTGATCGTGAGCAGGCCAAGTTGCTCTGTCCCAGAGGAACACTTGAAACTGTAAACTTAGTACAGGAAAACAAAATAAAATCAGATGGTGGAATTCAAAAATAAAGAAATCCCAACTACCACCCACCACCACCATATTCTTCCCTTTCTTAAAAAAAAAAAAAAAGTCATCTAGGGCAAAAGTGGCTAGAGGCCACTTTTTTCTTCATATTTAAGAAATTTTTCTTCATATTTAAGAAATTTTTCTTCATATTTAAGAAATTAGACCTAATCATATAGCACTGCCAAGACCATATTCAGGCTTCAGCTTGACTTTCAGAGCAAGCCCCAGTCAGTTCGGTTTTTTGTTTTTCCTAGCTTAGTTGATAACTTTATTGAGTGGAAATAAGTGGTGGGAGATGAGAGTGAAATAGGTTCCTCTCCATTCTTTCTTTCTGTGCTATTGTTTTAATTTTGTATGAGTAAGGGGGGAAAATCATTATAGGGCTATATAGTTTTTAAAGGAGTAAAGGCAAAAACATAAATTCCATTTTAACAGCATGCATTAATCACATCGCTAATTTCATTTTGTATTTTGCTGTTAAAAATGTTTTGCACTTTTGGTTTTTATTTTCCTTTTAACATTATGTTTCTGATCAGAACAGTAGCTACAAAGGAAGAATGAAGTGGTTTACTTTTAAATCTTCCCCTCCAACTTTTGTCTTATTAGTTTTAATTAATCCCAAACCCATACTTGGGAAATGTTTTCCTAAAATGTCATTTGAGAGGTAAAATAATATTTGATGATATTCTTAGAAACAAGCTTTATCCAAATAATTGGAATGAAAGTGCATATCAAAATTTAAGGCTATAGCAATAAAATTCTGGTGTAATTATATATTTTATTTTAAAATTTGACCTTATAATAATTGATACAGCCAAGAAAGCAAAGCTGATCTCCAGTTACATCAAAAATTATTCTTTTTAATGAATATTTGACCTCTTTGAAACTTTTGTTTCTGCCATTGCAGTGCACACCATTTAAACTTCATAAGAGTTCAAGCATAAGGACATCTAGTATCGAGGAATTAATGTTAGCTTCTCGTACCTCTACATCAATGGGTTAAATGTGTTCATTTCAGATGTTTTGTGTAACACTTTCCTCCTTTCAGTGTTTTGCTTCATCTTATTCTAACTTGTCTCTTTTGTAGTTACTCACCTTTTTAGTTATGCACCTTGTCAACAAGTAATTTGGGGGGTCTGAGCAGTCCCACAGTAGAATGATGGCAGTTGGATTTTGACTGGCACTTTTTGGTGTTGGACCAGAAATAGTCTGAATTGTGTTGGTCTGAGACACTACCACCCTCTAGTGTCCAAAAAGTTAATAATATGCTGTACAATTTGTAAAGAGCAAATATATGCTTTGCTTAAGGACTTCTGGTATCTTTTGCAACAGCCTAACTCATTAACATGTAACTCTGCCCATTCTGTCTTTGAGTGCCTGTTAATCAATAGACCAGTGAGGATTAGTTATAGGGTCATATAATTGAAAGACCACATATGCAAAAACTTTTAAAAAGTTTTAAAGAATGTATTCACTCATTTTATATATATATATATGTATACATTCCTCTTTCTCACAGTCATGTTCCATCACAAGTGACCAGACATAGTTCCCAGTGCTATACAGCAGGACCCCATTGTTTATCCATTCCAAAGGCTATAGTTTGCATCTACTAACCCCCAATTCCCAGTCCCTCCTACTCCCCCCCTCCCTCTTGGCAACCAATGGAATACTACTCAGTTATAAAAAAGAACAAAATAATGCCATTTGCAGCAACATGGATGGAATTAGAGACTCTCATACTAAGTCAAGTAAGTCAGAAAGAGAAAGACAAATACCAGGAGTTCCCGTTGTGGCTCAGCAGAAATGAATCCAGCTAGTGTCCATGAGGATGCAGGTTCAATCCCTGGCCTTGCTCAGTGGGTGAGCAACCCAGTGTTGCCGTGAGCTCTGGTGTAGGTCACAGATTCAGCTAGTTTCCTGCATTGCCGTGGCTGTGGCTGTGGCTGTGGCTGGCAGCTGCAGTTCTGATTTGACCCTTAGCCTGGGAACTTCCATATGCCACAGGCACAGCCCTAAAAAACAAACAAAAATAAATAAAGAAAATTTAAAAAATAAAAATAACCATATGATTTCCCTTATACCTGGAATCTAGTATAGGGCACAAATGAACCTTTCCACAGAAAAGAAAATCATGGACATGGAGAACAGACTTGTGGTTGTATCTTACATTTTAAAATTCATGATAGATATCAATATTTAGATAGTGTTGATGGATTTATTCTACTTACTTCTATTGAACTTCTAAGAATTTTAAAATAGACATGGATTAAGAAAAGAGTAATAATTAGTTTCACCCAATCACATCCTTGATTGCTTCAAAATAGTTGCAATTGGAGTTCTCATCATGGATTAGCAGGTTAAGGGCCTGATGTAGTCTCCATGAGGATTCGGGGTTCAATCCCTGGCCTTGCTCAGTGAGTTAAGGATCCGGCGTTGCCAAAAACTGTGGATGTGGCTTGGATCTGGTGTTGCTGTGGCTGCGGCATTAGGCCTCAGCTGCATCTCTGATTCAACTCCTAGCCTGGGAACTTCCATATGCCTCAGGTGCAGCTGAAAAAAAAAAAAAAAAAAAAAAGGCTGCAGTTCTACTCCATGGAGCCAACTAATTTCAGCATGTTTTTAGTCATTTATTTGGTAAGTATTGAGCACCTACTCTATGTCAGACACTGTATTAATCATTAGAGATACAAAAGAAACATACAAAAGTCTGATCATGCATGAAGTTTATATTTTGGTGTGGAATTTAAAAATTTTTTTTAACCTGAAATAACTGAAGAAAGAATGCTGATCTTAATAACTTTTGTGACTTGCCACAGAGGCGGGCTCTTATAAGAAACCCAATTTTAAAAACAATGTACTGTTTTCATTAAAATATGGAAAATACATAGTTTTCATGATCAAATAAGATTCATCTTAGGAACCCAATGTAGATATAGCTCTCAAATATGAATGGATATAATTATCATTTCCACAAAATAAAGGAGGTGCTGCACAATGAGTATCTTTCTATTGACTCCTTTTCTCCAAACTTTTCTTTCTTTACATGTCTAGTCATTTTTAATTGAAAACTAGACATTGAAGTTCATATGCTGTAGTGACTGTAGATTCCAATTTTTTCTTCTGAGGATTATTGATTTGGGGGCTTGTTAGTTAATCAGTTAACATGCCTGGATTCCAACTGCCAACATTCTTTTCCCTCTGATCTGCAGTTTCTCTGCTCTGTTTTCTTTTTTTTCATGGCTATCCAATTAATTACTCAAGTCAGAATCCAATAGCCATCCTTGAGTCTTCCTTTTCCAGTATCTTCATCTTCCAACCTGACATCCAGTAATATTAATCCTAACTCCAAAGTACATCTCATGTATATTCACTTGTGTCCATCTCCAAAGCTATTCCCTGGTTCAGGTCACTACCATCGTTTGCCTCATCTACTGCAATCACTTTAATTGCCCTGAATTTATCATTTTAAACTATGTTTATTTTAAAATAAGCTAAACAAAATGCTTAAATAGCATTTAGACTATGTTTTACAAGGTTAATGATATCTTCCATACTTGTCCTTATTTTTGCTACCAAATTAACCAATATAAACAGGTTGGGTATATTCTTTTCAGATTTTTCTTTATGCTCATACAAAGATATATCCACTCTAAATACATGGGTTTCTGTTTTTCAGTTTGCCAGCCCTGTATATTATTGGTACTTAAAATATTTACAATCTGAGTGAGATATATTTTATTGTTAATTTGGATATCTCTAACTGTAAGGTTAAATCCATTTTCACATGTCTGTTAATCAACTTCCTCTGATTAATTAATCTTTGTTCATTTTCTATTGGATTATCATTATGCTGTTAATTTTTTAAGTTTTATTTAAGTATAGTTGATTTACAAGGTGGTGATAACTTCTGCTGTACAATTTGTAGGAGCTCTTTGGTGCTTGTTTTCCTACCATATAATTTCCTATTTTACTTTTTGTATCATATCCATGACCATATGTAAAAAACTTATTCAGAAAAATGTTCACCTTTTACTTTATGATTTTTAGTATTACTGTTTAAGAATGTTAAGAAAGTTTCTCCTTAATTCCTAGAATTAAGTTATGTTTTGGAAAATATTTTAATATTCACATCTTTAATAAAAAAATTTAAATTTTACTTTTTAGAAAATGGTAAGGTGGAAGTAGCTTTTTTGATGGCTTATCATATAGATAGCTGTCACCATTTATTAAATATATCATAATCCTTAATTGAAATACCATTTTGTCATATGCTATATTTCTATATAGCCTAGAATCCAGATTTTGCTTCCTATTTATCATTCTCCAGTAAGAACCAGGGCTCCCTGGAGAAACGGCTGATTTATGGTTGTAGCAAGGAAAATACAAGGTGACCCTAGAGCATCTTAGATTAGCAAAAATTAAAGAAATGTTCAAAAGGAGTTCCAACTACTGTGGCACAGTGGGTTAAAAACCTGATGCAGTGCCTCAAGTCACTGCAGAGGCATGGGTTTGAGCCCAGTTTGGCACAGCGGGTTACAGCATTTGGTGTTGCCACAGCTGTGGCTTGGATTCAATCCCTGGCCTGGGAACTTCCAAAAACATTTTAAAAGAAATGCTCAAAAGGCAAAATGATGGGACATGTCAAAGGGACACGGGAGCCAATCTGAAAGAGTTCCCAATGGCCAATTGAACAATGTGAGCAACAAAATATATGGTGTAATATTGAATAGAATCCAAATGTAAAATAAATATACGTCAAGTCCAGGCTGATATAAATGATTAATGGGAAAGAAGAGGCAAACCTTTATAATAAATGTAGATACTTCTCTCTCCAGGAAGTGAAGCACAGTCCCCCCTTTTCCTTGAGGATATGCTTGACTTCATGATATTCAGGCATTTATTACACTTGCTTTATTGAGCTTGGAGATATTGCTCCTTTAACAGAGTGACGGTTGGTGGCAATCCCACATTGTCAGAGAACGGTTAGTTTTTTTTTTTTTTTTTAAGCAAGTGTTTAAAAATTAAGGTACGTACATTGTCTTTTTAGACAATTACACACTTTAGCACACTACAGTATAATGTAAACGTGACTTTTATATGCGCTAACAAAATCACATGGCTCACTTTACTGTTAGTTGCTTTATTGTGGTGGTCTGAAACTGAACCTGCAGCATCTCTGAGGTATGCCTGTACTTACATAGTATGAAAGGAAAAAATAATAGTACCTTTACAATGGAGAAATCTGGCAATCATTAGCTTAATCAAGTGATGGTTAAACCTCACTAGTAATGTCATGTGGATATTATGCACCTCCTGATATAAGTGGTGAGGAAGCCGCTTCACTCTTTCCAAAGCCTCTAACTTCAGTCTAATCATAAAATATAGTAATAAACCCCAAATGTGGGTCATTCTACAGGATACTGGTCAGTGCTCCTTAAGAATGTTAATCATGAAAACAAGAATGAGAAAACTGTCACAAACCAGAGAGAATGGGGAGGGGGGAGGCATAACAATATGCAGTGTGGTACCCTCTACTGGATCCTGGAATCGAAAGAGGACATTAGTGAAAGAACTGACAGAATTCAAAGAAAATCTGGAGTTCAGTTAACAGCAATGTGTGAATATTGTTCTCTTGGTTTTTGCAAATTATTATGGTGATACAAAATAGTAACAACATAAGAAATATATAGGAACACTATTATTTTTATTTATTTTTTGCTTTTTAGGGCCCCTGCACCCACAGCATATAGTGATTCCCAGGCTAGGGGTTGAATCATAGCTATAGCCACCAGCCTACACCACAGCGATAGCAGGCAGCAATGCAGGATCCTAGTGGCGCCTGCGACCTACATCACAGCTCACGGCAACACCGGATCCTTAACCCACTGAGCAAGGCCAGGGGTCGAACCTGCACATGGATGCTAGTCAAATTCGTTTCTGCCGAGCCATGATGGGAACTCCTGAGATTTCCTATATATCTAGAATTATTCCCCAGTTTTCACTGTGGCTCAGTGGTAACGACCTTGACTAGTATCCCTAAGGATGCAGATTCAATCACTGGCCTCACTCAGTGGATTAAGGATCCAGTATTGCCCATGAGCTGTGATGTAGGTGGCAGATGCGGCTCAGAGCCCGTGTTGCTGTGGCATAGGCTGGCGGCTACAGCTCTAATTCGACCCCTAGCCTGGGAACTTCCATATGCTGCGGGTGTGACCCTAAAAAGACAAAAACTAAAATAAATAAAATTATTTCCCAAAGTTATTTACGATTCCTCTACAGGCATGTATTTTTTCCTGTACTTTCGTATTCTATTTCACTAGGTCATTTGCATTTCTAGGTGAGTACCATTTTGTTTTGAAGTATAATGTTCATACACGAAGTGCAAAAATCTTAAATGATTTTTTTTTTTTTGCTTTTTAGGGCTGCACCTGTGGTATATGCAAATTCCCAGGACAGAGGTCAAATTGGAGATACAGCTATCAGCCCACACCACAGCCACAGCTACTTGGGACCTGTAACCCCACTGAGCTAGGCCAGGAATTGAACCCGCGTCCTCATGAATACTAATCGGGTTTCTGCTGAGCCACAGTGGTTTTTTAAAACATAACACAGTTGTAACTGCCATCCTGATACACATACACACACACACATATATATATATCCCAACCCAATCAACCAGCAACATGTCCCATGAGGTAATCATAATAGCTAAACATCTGTTCTTAAACTTCATATAAATGGGATCATACAGGAGGTACTTGTTCATGCCCTGGATAGTACATCTCCATAAATGTTCCATATTTGAAAAGAATGCGTATTCTGGTATTAGGTACTATGTTCTACAAATATCAACTAGGTCAAATTGTGTTTTTTAAGTTTTCTATGCCCCATTTAAAAAAATTTATTTCTCTAATTGTGAATTTCCCTATTTCTGCCATGCAGGTCTATCAATTTTTGCTTCATTTATCTTGAAGACTAACACATGCATAAAGGTTTAAGACTGTTATGCTATGCTTTTGAGATTGACTTTATTATTAAAAAATGTTCTTTATCCCTATTCTTTGCTCTCAAATCTACTTTTCTGAAATTAACAGTCCACTTTTGATTAGGATTGTCTTTTTCCACTTTCACTTTTTAACCTATTTGCATCATGATGTTTACAGTGGGTTTCTTATAAGGACTTACAGGTCTTGCTTCATTTATCAAGTGTGATAATCACTACATATAATCACAATTATAATTAATTGGGGAGCATTTGATCACATATTTAATGCAATCATTGATGTGGTTGAGTTTAAACCTACACACCTTCCATTTCTAAACCTGTTAACTTGAGGTATCTCTGCTGTGTATTTTACTTATACATAAGTCTCACAATATATCTGCTTTCAACAATTACGTTTTAGAGACTTAGGTGGATATATTTCATTTTCTCTAATCATGGTCACTAGTATCACATTAAAATTCTTAATCTCTCATAGCCACATTTTTTTTTCAAATCATAAGAATACAAATGATTTTCCCTGCTCAGAATTCTGAAGTGATCATTGAAAAAGCAACATTTTCAGCAAGTTTGAATATCACAGAGGTAATGTCATTAAAGAGGATTAACAATCACTAGCAGTACTTGTTTCATTCAAAACACTTCCATTCTACATTTTTGATTTCTAGGTTTTCATTTCATTAATGAGGTTTCTTCTTTTTCTAAGGTTTCCTAGAACAGTATTTTTGATCCCCTAAAAACACAACCAAGCCTTGAGGCCCACAAATTAGCTTACCTTATTCATCAATAAACTTTCCCTTCAAGACTGCTCAAATCAATTCCTTAGTTTGCATTTTCATTCAGACAAGGCTGATTTTCCTCCCACCTTAGCAGAGATTTTATTTCTACCATCAAGAATTTTATAAGAGCATTTCCCCACCAGATTGAGATTATGGCAAAGGATTTGTCCATATATATATATATATATATATATATATATATATATATATATATATTTCAGCTTCAAGTCCAGGTCTTTTTATTCCCTTGAATAATGCTTTATTTTTAATGCATTCTTGCTCTTCTTAGGTATATTTTAATCATTCATTAAAGTATTTAAGAATTGTAAATATTTTTCTTATGCTAGTACCTTTTATTTTGCTAAAATCAGACATTTGTAAACTATTACTTATCACAAGTTCTTTCATCTGTCTATAGTGCTACCCTCTACCCTCCTTTAAGCATCCATAGGGCACAATGTGGCTGAGAGGAAAAAAAAAAAAAGGTTTATTGGTCATTCTCAGTGACTAAAGAAACTTGACTCTAATGCCACTTGGATTCATCCTTCCTGATACTATATTAATTGTCAAGGTTCCTATTTAAGTTTGGAACCTACCATCACCACCACTAAGGTCTAGATTCCATTCCCTCACCTACTTGATGACACGTCTTCCTTCCCTTTCTCCATCACCTACCTTCCATTCTACTGGAAAATGGAGGCATGACAAAGACACAGACAACCTGAAAGAACTTTCAAGGGCCAAAGCTGGAACAATATGAGCAATAAAACAGAGCATTTAACTACGACTTAAGGACAAATTAAATACGCACAAGTCCATACAGTTATAAACAACTAGGAGACAAATTTTTCTAACAAAGGAATTCCAAATATCAGTAGATAGCCTTCTCTAACAGAAGGTGGAATTTAATGCTTCCCAGAATGGAGTAAATTAGGCGGGGGGGGGAATTAACAATAGCGATTTCGGGCAATTCCTACCTTGATCAAGTGATGAAGGTTAACATCCCCAGTGATGTTATATGGGTATCATGTATCCCTGACATGATGTGATGAGAAGGGCACTCTACCTCTGCGGTATCTGCTCTAAAACTCACAACCCCAAACTAATCATAAGGAAAACCAAACAAACTCAGAATGAGGGACATTCTAAAGAATTCTTGGCCAGTACTCCTCAAAAGCAAGGAAAGGATGAAAAAAACTGTCAGGCCAGAGGAGATTGGAGAAACAGGACAAACAAATGTACTGCAGTACCTTGGATCAGACTAATGCAAAAAGGGTGAAATTCAAATAAAATCTGGACTGTAAGTAATATATGTCAATGTTGGTTTCTTAGGGTTTTTTCTTTTTTGTTTGTTTTTTTTAAGGGCCATACCTGTAGCATATGGAAGTTCTCAGGCCAGGGGTTGAATCAAAGCTGCAGCTGCCATCCTACGCCACAGGACACCAATGCCAGATCTGAGCCGTAGCTGAACTAGAGCCCACACAATGCCAAATCCTTAACCCACTGAGCCAGGGCCAGAGATCGAACTTGTACCTTTATGGATACTAGTCAGGTTCGTTACCACTGAGCCACAACAGAATTCCTGGTTTCTTAGTTTTGACAAAATTACATTGTAATAAGTTAACAACCATGGAAACTGGGTGGGAGTACATGGGAACTCTCCATACAACGTCTGCAATGTTTTGGAAATTTAAAATAGGTAGACTTATTACCTACCATAAATCACTATGATATACCTTAAGCTGTCTTTAAATTAAAACTATCCACTGTTTCCCACAAATAAAACAATTGCCAGATCAGGAAAGCTATAAGGATATTTCTATTAAAACAAAACATCTAGCAATCATGCGAAAAATAGTGGGCAGAAAGGAGAAATTCCCTATCTTTTCACCGCATCTGTAACACTGGCTGTGGATATCAAAAACCAAGAAGATTTGAGAAAGAAAACAGACTAGTACTAGTTTTACCTTAGTACTTGTGCCTACAGATGGTCTTATGCTTTAGAGCTTGCTCTGAACTTAAGACATTTGTTACCAGATATCATTCAATATTGTTCAGCTTTTTGGATTCCAAATAGAAATTTAAGAACACTTCGCAATTAAAAGGGACACTTGTTGAGTGCTATAAAGTGACAGTTAAGTCACAAAAAATAGTTGAGTAGGCAAAGTTACAGTGATCATGGCTTGGGAATGTTTTAAACAAAAAATTCATATATAAAACAAGGTGACATTACACAAAGTGTATATGTAGTGAATATAGGGAATTTAAGATGCACAATTAAAAGTAACAAACCAGATTATAAATAGCTTAAAAATGAACATTAAGTCAGAGCTTAAAAATTCTAATTTATTTCTACAAACACCACTTGATGCTTGACTTACAAGCTTTATTTACATTTGTCTACAGCATCATTTCCTTACGAAATGAACTAGTACAGTTTAAACCAAATAAAATCATAATCATTTGAATTGTCTGTAAACTACTATTAGCTAAATTTATAAACCTTGCATTTGCTTATTAGTACAGCCAAAGTTTTAAATACAGAAAGCACAAGAATAAACCAACAATAACATGTAGAATCTAGAAGATCATCTGGGCAATTTAGCAGGTGGACTTTCAAGAAGTCTGAGGCACAATTACAAGAGAGTAAAAGTTCTTGTGCAACCTACAGTAAATGTAGCAAAGAAAATTAAGACAAAAAAACAAGGGGAAGTTCATTGTAAAAATATTATCAAAATATTTCTACATAAGCTATTTTGCTTTTATCTTCAGATCAGCTGAAGAAAATCACTCATTTAAAAATAAAAAAACAAATATAATTTTGGTCTGTCTACTAAGTATCTTGAAACATTTTAATTTTCAGTTGCAGTAGACATTAATGTTAGGGAAAAACAAACAAAAAAAACAAGAAAAAGAGGGTAATAATCCCCATGACAAAAAATTCCCAAGCACAATTGTCGATTTTCCTTAATATACTTACCTTGCATTGTCACTGAAGATACTGTTAAGAGAAGTACTTAAAACCAGAAAGCAAAATAGAGCTCAAATGACCAGATTTTAATTTTAAGAAATAAAACAAACCCTAAAAGTATTTTAAGCCATAAGTAATTTCAAATGAATAGGAACAATTATTTCTGCTTATGTCATGAGGAAATAAGCATTCATTTGTTACTCAGAAGAAAATTTTACACAGTGTGTTTACAGTTAAACATCTCAAAGCAAATACACAATGTCTCTGTTTGCCTTTCACCCCAAAAGAAATATACTTCAAAAGCTTTCTTCCTCATTAATTATGATTTAACTCTGCCTACCCTATTCTGTGGTAATTGGATTTTTAAAGGCTATCACACAAAGGTTCTAAAAATATTAAACATTTTAAAATATGTTTTTCTCATCGACCATGTTAGTAGAGAAGAGATGAACCGTTAGGCATTCTTGCTCAAAATTATGTGTCATTAAGGAAGAAATAAGTTAACCTTTCTCCTCCACAATTCACAATTCTGCTTTATTCTTGGTGCGAAAAGTAAAAATGGGTAAGACACAATGATTCTAAGGCACCCTTAACATAGGGAATTTCAAAGTTGTTTCTACTTGACTATTTTACAACTAAACCTTTTTTGTTAACAACCACTTTGATATAGGTTAAACAGGCTGACTCCTTTTCCCAGATAAACAGATTGCTTTCAACTACTTTACCACAGTCTTGCCTCTATGCCCAAAGTTCAGACAGGCCTAGTTGTAATGCTCATACTTGCAGATGAGAAAAACAAGAGTTCAAATTAGAAAACAAAGTACTTTTGTTATAGCTGAAGTGGTTTTAAACGAAGCAAATGGTTGTAAATAATGAAATGATAAACAAAGCATCTATTTTGGTACATTATGGCTTAAAATACTATGTACTTTAAATTTCACAAATAAACACCGCTGTATTGTTCTGAAAAGCAATGAAAGCATGCACCTCTACTAGCAAATTTAGCACTTCTGACCAAGTAAGACACAAACTTCTTAAAAAATATGCTTCATGCATTGTACTGGACTTTTTTTTTTTTAGGATGTAAATTTCAATACATTATTTCTTTTTTGAACTTGAACGGGAACCAGAATGGGATGATCCAGAAGATGACCTGTGGTGCCTGTTAAGACATAATGGAAAAACAGGTAATCTGATAAGATGGAGCTAAATATCAGCATTCATTCATAAGACTTTGAGAATATAGAAAATTGAACCTCACTACACTGGCAAAAGGAGTAATTTAAATCTAAGTTATAAACTTATGCACATGAAGTTAACTAGTACTTAGGCCCTGGATATGAGCCTAGTAGTAGTGTAACTTAAAAACCTCTCTCAAGATATAGCCACCTCTCAATTATTTAAGTTAATGAAGGAAAGCCTTGCAAATCATATTAAGACTACAGATTAATATACAACAAGGGCATATAAACTTGGTAATGGCAGTGTGACTAAATCATTCTCTGTGATACACTGTCAATAGTGTGGTAAGTCTATTTGCAAAAACAGATACAGCAAGGCTTCTGACTGTGTATGGGAACATATATTCATAAATAATTATGTTTTGGAAATCTAAGTCACACAAGATGATTGTACAATTAGTTACAGGATTATATTCATGCAGCTAATATGAGTAAGTCAATATATCAACCTGGGTAAAGTAGTGGTGTTCCGAGGGGATGGCCCTGGGCTCAGGGTTGTTTAGTGTTTTCACCAATCACCTGGCTTATGGAATAGAGAACATGTTCATTAAGTTTAGATGACAACAAACTAGGGGGATTATATGTGGCTAAGGTAAAAATTTGCAGAATTGGTTAAAAAAAAAAAAAGGCAACAATGAGTAATTTTCTTTCAAAGGAACAAATGCACAGAAACAAGACTAGTTGTGTGTAACCTTAATATCTAAATTTCAAAATGAGAAGAAGCAAAACCAATCATTACATACAAGCAGAGGCAATCCTACCACTGAACCCAGCAAAAATCAACTTTACCTAATCCTTACTTTCACAAGCTGAAAGGATATAAAAAATTTGCAATGATTATTAAGGAAGCCATTAAAATGACTATAAGACATTGAGAACCAAGTGAAAGACAATAAAACTGAATAATTAGCCTGATGTAGAAAACGCTGACAGATGACACACTCTCCAAATTTTAAAAATGTCAACATAGATAAAGTAATCTTGTGAAGACCTTTCTCCATAAAAATTGGATTCAGACTGCAAGATGAAAAACGTATTAGCTACAAGAACAATTTCCTTAGAGATAAAGGGTGTGAGACAATAACTTGTTGTGGAAATGCATTTATACGTATTTAAATTAGGGCATATTCCAATGATCTATAATAATCTTCTATCAGATGCCCCAGAATTCTGCAGTTTCTAATATTTAATGTAAAACAAATAGCATAAATACTTATAAAAATCAACCTCTAAATTACGTCGACATAAAGCTTCTGAATTAAAATCTTAAGACAGAAATAACCGAGAGTTGGCTATAATAATTATATATGAAAATAAAAACTTAAACAATAAAATGATCAAATAGATGAGCGTGGTTTGATCTACCACTTTTCTAAACAACTTGATCAGAGCACAGAGTAATTAATCTGTTTTTTGAAGTTCAAAGTTGAAAAGAATGAAGTGGGAACAAAGGAGATAATGAAAAACTAATCCTTGACTAAGAAGTTTAGTTAACCTATTAAACACACTTAAGAACACCCATTCTTATTTCTACAGAAACCCAAACCTTTCAGGTGACCGTGATCTTGTTCGCCTTTTTTTGGGATCACCAGTTGAAGAAGATCTAGAACGACTTCTCTTTCTGTTCCTCTCGGGAGAAGATGATGAACTTGAATAAGATCTTTTTCGTGGGGAAGAAGAGCCCCTGTGGGACCTGGAGCTGGATGTTCATTGATTGAGAAACAAATCAAACATTTCATTAAAAGAAGAAATGAGGCAGATAGTTCAGTTAATAGCTCCAAAAATAAGCAAACAGAAGTTACATCTATAAAAATTTCGTAAGAAAGAATACTTACTGCTTACTCAATAGAAGACTTCTGGTTCAACCATGAAATCAATTCTATTCAAATAATTTACTTTAATCACTAAAATCCTAAGATAAGTGCTCATTACTTATAATTAAAAACCAGCATTAACACATTAGGGTAGAATCTTAAAAATTTTTTTTTTTTTTTTAAGTTTAAGGCTTTCATTTTAAAGTATACATAAATAGCAAAACCAATAGACAACAGCACATTTGCACTACTTTATGTCTAGCAAATACATTCTTCCACTTTGGGATAATAAAAAAACGTATCATACAATTTCCCAAGGAAAATAAGCACAACAATTCGTTGTAGAATTATGCAACTTATTAATCAAGTTGCTCTAGAAAAAGCAGGAATCAGGAGAAAAAAATGACAAAGACCAGTAGCTATTAAATTGCTAAATATTTAAAAATAAAAGGAATAACTTTGAAACTTGACTTATATTAACAATGTTTAGTTTTATGAAGGATTACTGTCCATGAAGTATGAAGTGTTGACATTCACATGTTTCAGGTAGAGGTAAATGTGCAAATGTTAAAATACATTTTTTTCCTTCATTTACATATTTTGTTTGAAGTAATTTAGCCCAAACTTCCCAAAAAATTCACCTTTGGGCTTAAAATAAAATCATAAAGCCCAAAAGGAGAATTCTTTGGAAAGTTAAAAGCAATGAAAAAAATGTTTGAAAAGAGTATGAAGGCTGGTCTGTAAACCTTAGTCAAAGTGCTTCCCAAAGGGAGGTAGGACATAAGGATCTTCACTTAAGAAGCACTCAGATAAAAGAACTAAAACATTGATAATACATAATAATAATCTCATTTGCTCTCTCTTTTGTATTGGCTTAATATGAAGTATCATTCTTTTCTCCTTAGTGTTGTTAAATTGCAGTTGCCCTCTAATGCCACAGATTTGGCTCTAATGAGCTATTTAAGCAATCATTTTTACCAAAATAGCTACCACTACACTTCAAGTATAGTTTCACACAAGTAGAATTTTAGTTGTTTTCTTATTCATGTCAGATACCTTTAAAGGCAGCATATTTTCACCGAGTTTAGAAAAACTTTAAGAGACTAAAAGCTTTCATTTGCTTCTTTACAAATTATTTTTTCCCTTGTAGGTCTAAATGGCAACCTGAGATTAAGAAGAATGCTTACTTTAAGACCACATCCTATCTAATCAACCAAACTTGATTTAGTTTGCAGAATTTAAGGAGTGTCTACACTTCTTACATACTATACATACTGTGTACAATATTATGTTAATATTATAGAGAAATGGAAACAAAACCTAGAAACCTGATCTGATGTAAATGTCAAAATTGTTTTTATAAATATTGAAACAACTGCCTTTCAAAACAAAATACGTTTTGAGGCAGGGTTGTATTTTTCCTTTAAAGTAGAGTAAAATTTTTTTTTTTTTTGCATATCTCTAAATTTAACAACTACTGCAAACATAACCTTATTTAATGAATAGACATTTGGTGGTAGGACTTGGCTCCATATTCCTACTCCATCATATTTTAGCACAAAAATAGCAAACCTTGTATAATGCAATAACCACCTTAATTCAATCATGGGAATGTCTTGGCACACTGCTGGCAATGGAAACGTCTCATGGTGAGAAAATTAAGCTGAGGCAAGTGCATTAGTTTTCTAATGCTAAAATAAAATTGACAAATAGAAGCAAAATAAGAGGGAAAAAAGCAGCAACGCCTCCTGCAGCCTTTAAATATTTTTTCTCTCTGCTTTACAGAGAGATGCTACCTCATTCACCTTGATTTCGACCCACGAGATCTCGAACGTTCTCTGGAACTGGAACGAGATCTTGACTGCGAACTGGAAGAACTTCTTGAACGGGACCTGGAACAACATGGAATGATTTTTTTTTCCAGGACCACTTAATTAAGCTTTGTGATATGAACACTGAAAGAAAGATATGCATTAGAATTTTCAAATAAAAAGGTAACTATTTGGAATGTACATTTCCAAAACACCAACATTTTAAGATAACTAAGTGTTTTACTGTGTTATTATTTATGCCAAGACTAAAGGTAACAGATCATTTTTGAAAATAATCAACTATTCTTTCTAAGTTTGACAAAATTACTCTAAAAATGATTTAAGATTGTACAAGTAAAAACACTTAGGACTATCACTTTATTTAACATTGAATACTTTATGTTCACAAATATTTAAAAGTAACGTGGAACTTACACATCCAACAATATTGAATGTTATAGTTTATATTTAACTTCTGTGAAATATCACTATCAATTTCCCTTACAAAAACCTATTTCCTTGGTCACTATAGAGTATGAAGCTTAAATGTTGACATGTGTATCTTTTTAACCCCTATGTTTTTCTGTCCACTCAAAGGTTAGAGAATTAAGGGGAAAATAAATTAACTATCCTGTTACTGTTTTAGATAATTATACTACTGAAGAATGACACAAAGGGAAATAAGGTTCATTTGAACTGCTGAAAGTCCACAAATAAAATAAGTATCATTTATTACTCTACTCTACATACTTGATTTGTCCCTGAAAACAGTAATCTGTATAAAAACATTAAATTTTCATCTTAAAATTGCTACCTCTATAATCACTCTTTTAAGCTTTTAGTCTTCACAATACTCAATTAACAACTATCTGTTACATGGTCAATTAGCTAATATTTTATTCCTAAATATAGTTAAAATTTATCGCTCATGGCTTCACCTAACTGAATAGTTCTTCAAGGGAACAGTGCTTATATAAGACACTGCTTTCTCTCACCCCAAGTTTCATTTTTATTGTTCACTATACAATCAGGGAATATTAAAATTTTACATTACTAACAAATTAATATTCCAGCACAACACAAATTAAAACATTTATTCCTGGACCACTCTATAGTCTGAGCATTAAAACAGAACTAACACAGGTGAATTTGCTCCTTTATTCAAAATACCTATACCAAAGTAATTATTAAAACACTGCGTAATAAGCAAGTGAATTTTAAAAGTCTATTTTAATAAAAGGCATGGTACTAAAATGGACTAGGAGGTTTCATATTAAAATTTTGCACTCCTGAAAATACTGGACAATAACTGCATGGTCCTAAAAAAATTATCTTTTAAAAGGTGACTTCAACGAAAACTCAACGAAAATTCTAGAAGGAAAGCTTATTTAGTCAAGAAAAACAAAATTTATAAATAAAGAAGTTAGATACTGACATTTTGACTGGTGTTACCCTTGACCTGTACCCGTTTACCTGGACCTAGACCTTGAACTGGAGGGGGAGGATGAGCGTGATGAAGATCGTGAATGTGAAGACCGAGACTTTGAGCGACTCCGTCTATTAGATTTCTTTTTATTACTATCTTCTTCTTCACTGGCATCAAGATTATATTTTGAGAGATCAGCATCATCTTCATCCTCATCCTAATAAAAACTCAGAGTTAAGACATCTCCATATGGATATATCACATCACTAACACCTCAGCAAATTCATTCTCAGTCCTGAAATTTGCCTACTACATTTCTCATCTCGGCTAAACATTTCAAAGAAGTAAATGCAAAAGTCATACTCATTTCCTCTTTCTTGTCACAATGTATTACCAAATGAGCTGTCAAGAATTTTCAGTTTGGAGTTCTTACTGTGGCTCAGCGGGAATGAGTCTAACTAGCATCCAGGAAGACGTAGGTTCCATCCCCGGCCTCACTCAGTGGGTTAAGGAGCCAGCGTTGCCATAAGTTGTGGTGTAGTAGCAGATGAGGCTCGGATCTGGCATTGCTGTGGCTGGCAGCTACAGCTTGATTCGATCCCCAGCCTGGGACTCTCCATATGCCGTGGGTGCGGCCCTAAAAAAACAAAGACAAATACACATAAAAAAGAATTGTTATTTTTTATTCCCTTAGAAGTTTCTGAATCCATGTTCCCTGGTCCTGGTTCAGAACTTCATCCTTCGCTCTAGTATATTACCATAACCTTTTAGGTAGCCTCTCTGAGAAGCCATTCTAACTCCCCAATATCTCATTACATTGATAGTCAACATTCTAAAACACAGATCAGATAAATATATTTTGCTTTTTAAAAACTTGTTCCCATTGATTTGTTTAGCTGCATTAAAAAGAGTGCCTCCTATGATCAGACCCCAAATATGCTTAATTTGAATCTATTCCCCCACAGGATTTTATATCAGGCCCTAGAGAACAAATATATGTCACCAGACCCAATGCGGCTGCTGTCTCCCTCATCACGTCCTCCCCTTTGCTCCAACCACACTAGCCTGTATATGATTTTTTTCAATGTTGCTGGCTTGTTTCCTGCTGGGGAACCTTTATTTGCTGTTCTCACTGCCTAAAAGTTCTCTGACTCTAGCTCTTAGAGCAGGCTCCTTCCTATTATTCTATCGTTCAAATCTCAACAGAAATTTCACTGCCTCAGAAATTCCCCATCCATTGAAAGAAAGCAAAGAATCTCCTTTAATGATGTGCTATCACATCATGTTGTCTTCATAACATTATTGTATCTAAATTATCTTGTGCATTTATGTCTTTCTCCCTATAGAATTCAAATTCCATTAAAAGAAGGGTGATTCAGTCATTATTGAATCTCCAGAGCCAGAATGGTGCTTGGTAGAGGAGAGGCTCAAAATCTTTGTGAAAACAAATAATTACACTGGAGAAAATATCTTCACCACAGGCCGAAGGTTGTCAGACATTCACACGTTAGGCGGCAGCTTGAATAAGACAAAGGGAAAATATGACAAGGAAATCATTTACCTCATCTAATTTATATTTAGAAAGATCTTCATCCTCATCCTCTTCTTCTCCCTCAGATTCTTTATCTTCAACTTCCTTTAAAATAGATGCAGGACCAACTGCCTTCCCTCTGTATTTTTTCTTTTTACGTCCAAACTAGAAAAAGTTTCATAATATATCTGTTAGCTGAAACCATTAAAATTAATACTTTTTTCGAAGAAATTACACCTATATATTTAGGCCAATATATATTTGTATGTTAATTAAGTTAATTTTTTTCTAACATGTTTCTCTAAGTGGCATTTAACCTGCACACTAATGAATAGCTTACCTCATCATATTCACCATCAGATTCTTCTCTTTCTATATATTCAACATTTTCTCTTTCATTAAAACCACCACCATATCCTAAAAAAGTGCAGACATAAACTGTTATCCTATGACAATTCATCAAAATAACAAAAACATATCAAAATCACCTACAAGCCATAGGAACAAAAAAGGAAAACCTTATCAACACTTGCCTATCCCTATAATATTACTGGTCTTAAAAAAACCACTACAGAGAACAATTCTCAAAGTTAGATACCATAGCTGGGAAAGTCCTGTGACTACACCTTTAGCCCTTCTCAATTTCAAAATATTGTGTATGAATTGAGTAATGAATTAGTGAAATATATGGGGTGGAAAACATCTCATTAAACCTCCGGCTATAACCAAGTTTTAAAAGGACTTTCCTCTGTAATTTATCATAATTCTTTTGGGAGCAGAGGGCTTGGTAAGAACCAAAAATCAAATTTTGCTGGGCTAAAGTGTATCTAAAGCTCAGAAAATTCTTATTATATAGGTATGTATGACACAACAAAGGACATCCAAATTGGTTTTAATGAATTCTTTTAAATATACAGTTAAAGGTCACTCAGGTTTCTTGAAGAAGCCAGTAAACTTTTCAACTGAAAATACTGTAGTAAAAAGCAGTAAGATCAGCAAACTATTATTGCTTGATGTCACAACGAACACCTACAATTTAGGCTGAAAAGTTTAACAGAGACTGAAATGAGAAAGTCAGTTTTAGAGAAAATGAGAAATTCTGAAAAAAATACTCATTGAGAAAAGTAATAGAGTCCTGTGGTCAAGAGTAAAACAATCTTGTATTTCAGAATAGTACCAGTACATAGAGTGATCCGCAGATTTAAGAATCTAATAAACTGCAAAATGTTAATTTATAAACAGAAAAGTATTTTTAAAAATTTATAGGATTTTTATGGAGTTCCTGCTGTGGCTCAGCAGAAAGGAATCTAAGTAACCATGAGGATGCAGGTTTGATCCCTGATCTCACTCAGTGAGTCAAGGATCCAGCAGTGCGTGAGCTGTGGTGTAGGTTGCAGTCATGGCTCGGATCTGGCATTGCTGTGGCTGTGGTGTAGGCTGGCAGCTGTAGCTCCGATTTGACCCCTAGCCTGGGACCCTCCATATGCTGAGGGCATGGCCCTAAAAAGACCAAAAAAAAAAAAAATTTTTTTTTATAGAATTTGTGACTTGAAATCTGTCAATCGTGGGCATTAAAAAACCCATCACCTGGGGTTCCCATCGTGGCTCAGCAGTTAACGAACCCGACTAGCATCCATGAGGACATTCGTTCGATTCCTGGTCTTGCTCAGTGGGTTAAGGATCCAGCATTGCTGTGAGCTGTGGCGTAAGTCATAGCCATGGCTCAGATCCCATGTTGCTGTGGCTCTGGTGTAGGTGGAGAACTATATAGCTCTGATTCGACCTCTAACCTCAGAACCTGCATGTGCCGCAGATGAGGCCCTAAAAAGACAAACAAAAACAAAAATAAAAACAAAAGAAAAAACAAACAAAAACCAGAGAAAATAAATCATTTACACTATTATCATTTCTTAGAAGAGCAACAAACAAATAGAAAGATTAAGTGTCCCAAGAAAAGAATGTAATAAAATTTACCCTCTTAAAAAAAAAAAAAAAATCAGAGTTCCCCTTGTGGCTCAGCAGAAATGAATCTGACTAACATCCACAAGGAGGCAGGTTCGATCCCTGGCCTCACTCAGTGGATTAAAAGACCCAACATTGTCGTGGGCTGTGGTGCAGGCCAGCAGCTATAGCCCCAATTCGAGCCCTAGCCTGGGAACCTCCACGTGCTGTGATTGTGGCCCTAAAAAGATGAAATAAAAAATAAATAAATAACATTAATACAATATCCTTTCTTTTTTTCCATTACACTCTGTACCAGTAAAAACCTGCAATACATCAGTGTTCATCATTGGAATATTTGACACCATCCTTTTTTCCCTCCTCCTATTTTGTTCCAGAGACAAAATAGACTGCAATTGTAATGTTCAAGAATTTATTTATGTTTCTGTGCACGTGATATAAAAGTGAAAGTGTCTTCAATACCAAAACGTTTCCTTGGTAAAATCTTGGCTCTAGTTTTTTCACAGTATCAAATATAAGAAAACAGGAACAAGTACAACTGAGGATATTTTTACCTCAAGAAAACAACTCACATCAATGTTAATTTTGTAATATACTGTAGAAAGTTAAAATTCGATAGTAGAGTTTCAAATCTCTCAATAACAATATTACATCAGTATACCCTGAGATTAAGGTATGAGTAAGTCTGATAAATAGCAAACAAGAAATTATTAGACATGACTAATGGTAAAGATCTGAACGTCATAATACTTAGATGGAAAATAATTCACATAAGAAAAAAAGTAAAAAGCAGGTGTTCCATGGTGGTTCAGTAGGTTAAGGATCTGCTAGTGTCACTGCTGTGGTACAGCTTTGATCCCTGGGCTGGTAACTTCTGCATGTTGTGGATGTGGCAAAAAGAAAAAAAAAAAAACAGGTACTACGGAATAGAATGATTGTTTTTAAGCCAGTAGTGCAGAAAAATGCCTGGTAAATTGGATTATTTATATGTAGAAATGCAAACATATTAAAATCAATATTAACTATTAATTGCAATAGTTGGGTTTTTAGAGGAGTTCTTTGTTCAGTTGGTAATCTGCAGCTAAAAAATGATATGGCAAATATGGAAAGCTAAAGAATCAATTACACCAAGACTAAAGATTAAGTGAACTGTAACCTCATATAGTTTTGCATAAGTAAAATTACTTTATTAAAGTGAATATGATAGAAAATACAAAGCTATTTCCATGTTCTTACATAGGCTATAGAAAAAGAACCTAAGTAATCTGCTAACAATAAAGAGATTATTAAATTATATTGTGCAAACCCATATAACAAATATACTTCATGAACTCTTTCCCTATATGTGGGAAATACATTAGCTCTATCACTAAAAAGAAAAAAAAAAACCAAAAAACCCCAAACTTCAGCATCATTGCTACTGAATATTAGGTAAGTTAGATGAATGACTGGCAAATTTATGGGTTTTCTTCATTCTGTCAATTTGAAGTTCTTCAGTTAATAGTGTAAAAATTGGTCTTCTTGCTTCTACTCTTGCCACTCCTACCCCTTAATTATTTTTCTATAAACCAGCAATGTTTAAAGAAAATTAGATGTGTCATTTCCTCATTAAAAACCCTTTGGGTATTTCCCACTACATTTAGAATACAATAAAATGCCTTACCCTGATTTATACGGCCTTTGACTACGTCTTTTTTCTTTTTTGGTCTTTTGTCTTTTTAGGGCCACACATATGGAGGTTCCCAGGCTAGGGGTCTAATTGGAGCTGTTGCTGCCTGTCTACGCCACAGATCTACGCAACACAAGTTCCGAGCCACCTCTGTGACCTACATTACAACTCATGCCAATGCCGGATCCTTAATCCACTGAGCCATGCCAGGGATTGAACCTGTAACCTCACGGTTCCTAGTCGGATTCGTTTATGCTGTGCCATGATGGGAACTCCAATGCCTTTGCCTCTCTCTCTTTCTGTCTGTCTCTCTCTCTCTGCTTTTTAGGGCTGCATCCACAGCATATACAAGTTCTCGAGCTAGGGGCTGAACTAGAGGTGTAGTCGCTGGCCTAGGCCAGGGCCAAAGCAACTTGGGATCTGAGCTGCTTCTGCGACCTATACCACAGTTCACGGTAATGCCAGATCCTTAACCCACCGGGCAAAGCCAGGGATTTAACCTGCACCTTCATGGATCCTAGTCGGGTTCATTAACCACTGAGCCATGAAGGGAACTCCAACCTTTGCCTACTTCTGAAGTGTTCTCTGGAGCTGCTAGGAGTTCATCAAGCATGCTAAACTCTTAAACGTCTCAGGGCCTGATTCACACAAGCTATGTGCCCTTACTTGAAATGATTTCTCAACTATTACTTTCACTTCTATTAACTTTTACTTCTTAGCTTAAACTTTCTTAAAGAAGACTTCATTAATTTTTGCCTTTACATGTTGGTTTTGCTCACCCAAGTATCCCCAGCACCTTGCCCAAAGGCTGATAATTAGTTCTTTAATACATGAGTATAGTAATCACAATTCTGGCACCATTTAAAGAATTTTTTTCTTTTAAAAAAGCCCTCGGATTTCCCGTCACAGCTCAGTAGTTAATGAATCCAACTAGGATCCATGAGGTTTCGGGTTCAATCCCCGGCCTGACTCAGTGGGTTAAGGATCCGGTGTTGCTGTGAGCTGTGGTGTAGGTTGCAGATGCAGCTCGGATCCTGCGTTTTTGTGGCTCTGATGCAGGCCAGAGGCTACAGCTCCTAGCCTGGAAACCTCCATATGCCACGGGTGCGGCCCTAGAAAAGACAAAAAAAGACGAAAAAGACAAAAAGGCTCTCCAGTACAATTTAGATGAAACAAGCAACCTAGAACCTCTGGACGTTTTTAGCAAGTGTTACAATAAAAATAGTATCTTCAGGAGTTCCTGTTGTGGCTCAGTGGGTTAAGAACCTTACAAAGTGTCTGTGAGGATGCAAGTTAAATCCCTGGACTCACTCAGTAGGTTAAGGATCTGGCACTGCTGCAAGCTATGGCATAGGTTGCAGATGTGGCTTGGATCTGCTGTTGCTGTGGTGTAGGACTGCAGCTGCAGTTCGATTCAACCCCCAGACCAAGAACTTCCATATACTGCAGGTGCGGCTGTGAAAAGAAAAAAAAAAAAAATCTTCAAATCTTTCTCATAGTAAAATGTAAAAAAGTGAGCAAGGAATAGTAAAGGATCAAACGCATATTTAAAATAGGCCTGAACCAGCCTGAGACAACAAAAATGGAGAGGAAAGGAGATGAATATAAGATGTACTTCAAAGGAAGAACTAAGGCATTAATTTGAAAATTGTTAGATTCTACATTTTGATTACTTAATAGAGAATAAATAGTAAAGAGAAACCAAAGAGCAGCAATGTATTAGTTCATATCTTCAGCAGCGACCAGCAAAGACAACTACTTATATGCAGGAAAATGGTAAAGGGTCAACGCACTAGAATGCTAGAAAAAAGATAATGAGTAAAGTGAGAAAGTATTAAACTCTGACAACTTCAGATGTTAGACTATAGCTCTTGCATTAGTGCATCCTTTAAAGGAGTCACAAAATGGGTCAGAGAGAGAATAAATAAAAGGCTTTGAGGATTACATTTTTTAAAACTTAAAAAATTCTGGACTTTATTCTAAAAGCAATCCAAATGGTTTTAAACAATTGCAAGTTTTTGTTTTGGAACAAAAACCTCTGGCTGCAACTGAGCAGGAGGGCAGTGTGTACAGATACCAACAAGTTGGATATTTTTCCAAGAAACAAGATTAAGTGGTATCTCTGCCTAGAGTAGTGATGGAAAAGACTTTTGGAGATAGAGGAGCAATGAAAGAGTCATTAAGAAAGACATCTAAATTTCTGGCTTATGTAACAAGCAAGTATATGGTGAGTGGTGCTAATCACGAGAAAGAGATCACTAGAAGAGGGCCAGGTCCCAGGGGAAAATCATGAATTCAGTTTGGATATGAGTTTGACATTTATATGGTTATGTTGCTGAATATACAGGTCAAAGAAGTCTGAGCTAAAGACATAAATTTGGTTATCACGGTGTGCCAATGGTTATTTAATTTTAGGGCTTAAAAGAAAATGCCTAGAAAATACTGGACCTTGAACTCCAATATTTTGTGGCTAGATAGAAAATAAAACAAAAAAGGAGACAGAATAAGCAACCTGAGGAGTGGGGGTGGAGGAAGGCTAGAAAGAAAAAAAAAAAAAGGAAAAAAATGTAAACCTTCAAGAAGTGAGGGAAGAAAAAAAAGGAGAACCTTATTAAGGAAGACCTTCATCTACACAGTGCAGACAGTTTAAAGTGAGGAAAAGAAAACAAGGAAGTCATTCACTAGGTCTAGTTTTGACAAAGCGATTATACATATAGAAGGAAGTCTTTGACTATATGAGTTGTTCAATGATAAAATCATATTTGAAGTTTACTGATTATGTGGTTCGACTAACTGACAATAATGGGAAAAGCATATTCTATTAGGTAAGTATTTTCATTTCACCATTGACAACACACAGCACCAATAACAGCTTATTACTTAGGCAAATGGCTACCAAACATCATCTGAATCACCTGCAAATTTTTGGGACCCACTTTCAAAGAGCTCTGATAGCTGTTTTGGAACTTAGATTTTTAGTTTTTGTAAATGATTCTAATGGTAGCCAAGCTTGGGAATTACTGCCTAAGCTTTAGATAAATATTTAAAAGGTGCCCCATGCTTCTTCTTTGTCACACTAAGAGATCAAATGAATGAAAAAATGGTATCACCCTTCCATTACTAATAACAAACATTTAACATAGTGGAGCAAAGGGAGAGGAATAAAGCATTTCTAGAAGTATCCCAATGTCATTAATTGTTAGGATAGGGCTTCACGATGCTGTACTTTGTAAAGTGTAAAATTATGAAATAAAAGGATGATTTTTGTAGGTAAGGTAAAAAAAAATTAAGGTAAGAAAATAAGGGCAGAATTAGGAGACTTCTTATTTACTGTTCTCTTATGTGGTGATATAATTATCAGTTCAATTTTCAGTTCTTTTAAAATCACTTAGTTGGAATATGTTTGAATCTTACCTGTTCTTTCTTCCAGCTTAGCATACTTTGGAGTATTACACATGTTACACTCTGATCTTCTGGCCCAATTCACATTACTACAACTTTAAAGGTGAAAATGTCAAATTAGTAGACTATAACAGCAAATTTTAAACATTCTAGAATTTTAAAATAAAAATTAGAGTGAAAACAGTCATAAAGAAATGCTTACTAGGGATACTAAAAATAAAACACACCAATGTACATTTTCTGTAGAGAGAATATGCATTCCAATACATTGAACTATTTAAGGAGAGAAGTGAAAAGCTATACAGTATGAAGAGTGCCTTTGTCATTTTATGAGACATGAGAAATCTCAGAGATTCTGCTGCTTCAGGAGGAAAAAATACCTTTTTATTTAGTTTTCTTTTTAGGACCACACCTGTGGCATATGGAAGTTCCCAGGCTAAGGGCTGATGCCTTTTGCCACAGCCATAGCAATGCTGGATTGGAGACGTGTCTGTGACTTACACCACAGCATGCAGTAATGCCAGATCCTTAACCCACTGAGCAAGGCGAGGGATCAAACTCGCATCCTCATTAATACCAGTCAGGTTCTTAACCCGCTGGGCCACAATGGGAACTCCAAAAAATATCATTTTAAATGAAAGGTTCTACTAATCTCCCAGTCTCTGAATTCACATCAAGATTAACGTTATACCCTTCAAGGAATGTTAAATTTTTTTTTTTTTGAGGAATCGGTTCAAGTGCTGAATTCTATTAGATAGCAAATTTAATGACTTAATCTATTGCTAGAAAATTATCCAATACTAAATTTAATATCTTTAAGATCAGAAATTTGTGTGAGAACCTCTTCTGATTCAGTCCTCTTTCATATTTTTTGATTCATTGGTTTAACAGAAAAGATGGATATTGAAAAAACCAGTATAGCACTCAAAAATCAAAAATATTAAGAAATCTGGAGTTCCCATTGTGGCACAGTGGTTAACGGGAATCCGACTAGGAACCATGAGGTTGCGGTTTCAGTCCCTGGCCTTGCTCAGAGGGTTAAGGATCCAGCGTTGCCATGAGCTGTGGTGTAGGTTGCAGATGCAGCTTGGATCCCACGTTGCTGTGGCTCTGGCATAGGCCGATGGCTACAGCTCCGATTAGACCCCTAGCCTGGAAAACTCCATATGCCGCGGGAGCGGCCCAAGAAATGGCAAAAGGACCAAAAAAAAAAAAAAATTAAGAAATCTACCAATATGGAATGATTACGTATGGCATGCAACTTATGATTCTAAAATTACTATGTAAACAGGCAAAATAAACTTCGTGGCATATTTCACTTTGATACAAGGTTAAAAGTTTTTTTTGTTTTTTGGTTTTTTTTTGTCTTTTGTCCTTTTTAGGGCCACACCTGAGGCATATGGAGGTTCCCAGGCTAGAGGTCTAATCGAAGCTACAGCTGCTGGCCTATGCCAGAGCCATAGCAACACCAGATCTGAGCTGCGTCTGCGACCTACACCACAGCTCACAGCAACGCTGGATCCTTAACCCACTGAGCAAGGCCAGGGATCGAACCTGCAACCTCATGGTTCCTAGTTGGATTCATTTCCACTATGCCAAGGTGGGAACTCCCCAGGTTAAAGTTTTTGATCTTTTTCAATAATAGAAAGAAATAGGTTTTAGTGCTTTTGAATACCTCCCCCCCACCTTTTTTGTTAGCTCACCTTAAACATTTGTTTACTGGTAAAGATAGTTCATCTTACTAACAACTAATATTACCATTAAAAATAGAATCTATAAGTTCTTTATACTAATATCAGATACAGACTGAATAACAATCAACAGATCTTTGATTTAAAGGTTATTTTGGCTAGTCAATGTGCCTAGTAAGAATAGGTAAGATTAATATGTAGGGCTATATCATTATGGAAAAAAGCGAGGATGATTTGAAACATACGTTTTACACTGCCAGTCATTAGCACTAAACAAGCCTCGGCTCTTTTCTGCGAGTGTCTTTCCTATTTCAGTCCCCCCAGCTTTCATCATCTTAGCCTCAGTTGTTTTCTCTGAAAATAGAAAAATGTAGTATGAATCTGGGGAAATAAAGAAATGTTCTGTTTATACAATCTTAATAGAAGCTTCCTTAAATGCTTACCTCGACCACATCTATTACAGCTAGTTCTTCTAGCAAAGTTTACATTTCCACATCTGAAAATAAAAAATATTTAGAGACATCTATTAAACTTACATAATCTAAAATTCTAAGGTCAAAATCTTTAAATAGGTGCTCCCTATATACCTGAGTCCAAAATGTCTACCACCATCTCTTGTCATGTTAATGTCAGTGTTAACTACCCACCCCCAAGTCCTCACAATATAGGTGGAAAAAATATAAGATTTGAAGTTACAAGTTGAGGATAAGAAACTCCAATCTTTCACTTCTTAATTATGTGATCCTGCTATGTCACTTAGGATCTGTGTGTCTCAGGTCCTCATATTAGCACATTATCATTAATTATAATGAAATCCCTTTACAAAGCCTAAGTGAGATATAAGTCCACTTGAACAATTACTGATGAGGCACGAGGGAGTTCAAAAAAACTTTAAAGAAACTTGTAACTCTCAGAATAGAAAACAAGATTATACAAAACTTGGTTAAGAATTTAAAAAAATACAAAATCATAAGGGTCGACCAAGGGGGGGGAGATAGGTAAGCCAGAGATGGCTTCATGGATCTTAATAAAACACTCTCCTGTTAGAAGTAGTAAGTGGAATGGTAAGAATCAAAGGAAGATAGGCTGAATGACTAAAAATAAATAGGTTCAATAATCAAAAGTAAAGTGAGTCTGGGTGTATTTATCAAACCTCTGAAACCTAGTGAAAAACTACAACTGATAATCTCAACACAAATGGAGTAACACAATATCACTTTATGCTAATATTCAACGATTAAAAACAAAAAAATTTATTGCGTTCACTAATATGGCGTTCATAGTGCATCCACATATGGGTAATAGCATGCTAAATGCTTTGAATAACATGTAAAGCTTACATTTTAAAGAACTAATTACTTTTTTTTAGATGTTACATTGGAATGAAACAAAGTGAGATAAACAAGGGAATGAACACTAAACCGAAGCACTCCAATTAATTTTTAAATTGTTTTTCCCTTTAGAGAATATCCTTTATGACTCCAATAAGCATTGAAAATATTCTGACCTTTTTTTTCTGGATTTATACATGTTGAAAGAATTACTCTTTTATATGTATGTAACTGAATTGAAATGCACTCTCCTAGAAAAACCTACTTCAAATATTTGAGTATAATGTTATTAACGACACTGTCAAAAGCACATTTCTACAAGTGACCAACAAGTCAGCTTTTGTTTGTTCTATCTGAATCTGTTATAGACTTGAGACCCTGCAAGTCATCCTAATTTTTATGCAATTGAGAACTATCAGTTTATCATGTACAAAAACATGTATTTTAACTATTTAAAATGTCAATAGAAAACAAATGCTGGGTAAATATGGACTTTTTCTCCTCTGACATTTGAGTCTAAAACTACTATCTGTAACTATTGATTAATCAGTATTTGATACATTTCATCGATCTCCACACACAATCTAGGCTGTATCATGTATTCTTTGTAAGGGAGCTATTCCACACTAGATTTTAAATTTAACCTACTTAGCGTTACATGGTCTATAAGTAATAGGACTAGAATTAAACCCAGGTTTATGTACTTCAAAGTTTTTACTCTTTACTACCATGAACTCCATATGCTATCCGTGGCTAGTTTAGGGACAAGAAGTCAAAGGTTTTTATTGGAACATGAGTTGTGGATTCAATTTTTTGGACAATTACCTTCCACAATAATTTCCATAAATCTCTAATAGGTATATACCTATTTCAGCACCCGTCAATAAAATCTAACAGCAGCATAATAGCGCACACTGGCTTCAGGAGAGCCACGAAAAACACGTGTTTCTCCGAAGCAGGCATTCTCCCGGACTGAGCAGGCAAAAAACAGAGGCCTCAGGTGTTTCGGTTCTAACTAGTCGAAAGGTTCTTCTTGTGGGGAAATTAAAGGTCAACAAAGAAAAAATTGGAATTTCCCCCAACCAAAGGAGGACAGTGTTGGGCAGAGAAAGGAGAATATAAACAGTACAGAGACAAAGTTTTGCTAAAGAAACAAAACAAACAACAACAAAATGAGTTCAAGGAAAAAGGAAACAACGCTTTCTGCGATCTAGAGTCAAGTTCTGCAGGGAAAAGTCACGTGAGCGAGATATGACACCGAGGTGGCCACAATCGGGGAGATTTCCTTATTGCTGAAACCTGGCCGGAGGCGGGGGTGGGGTGCGGGGCAAAGGGAGGGTTGTCTCGCCCTCCAAAACGAAGGGCTGTCTTGGAGAGATATACTCGAGGAAACGCTGGAGACAGTCAAAACAAAGGCTCCCGAAAGACCTCATCGTGAGGAGACTAAGATCCTCCTTCCCGCCCGGGAGTCGGCAGTTCGCCACCTCCACCCGGCTTGAGGCACCAGAGATCGTAGATACGTAAAATGCCCAAACGACCTGAGAAAGCCTCCATCTATCAACCCCACTCCAATTCGGGACCCTTCATGAACTCACTTTTTGTCAGGGCAAATCCAGTCACCGTCACTGACTCGGAAATTCTTGGTCGACATCTTGAACGCCGCCACCACAGCCACCCGCAGCTACGTCTTCACTGGAGGAAGGGGCCGGGGACTTTTGGCACTCCGGGGCTGTCTCCGCGCCGCCGGACTCCGGCCCACCACTGCGACAGGGTTTGATAGTGAGATCACTCAGCCAGAATTGAGTTTGAACGTTATTGTCCAGATAAGGATGCCTGTGCGAGTTTTTCCTGGCCGAAAGAGTTGCAATACAACTGTATTCTCTAGAGCTAAACTAACAGGCGCCACGGGGACAGCCCAGGCGGGAGGGCTTCGTGGCACTACAGGCCTCGGAGAGCCCCCTACAGGCTGGAGGACCCAAAAGGAAAGTACTTCCGCTCAGACGGGCGGGGGAGCTAGGGGGCGGGGCGGAAGTGACGGTGAGCCTTTTGAAGCTCGAAAAGGCGGGTATCTCCGTTCACGCTAAGTTTGTGAAGTGTAGTGGGCCCTTCAAGTTTTGGGAGAAGTTTTAATAAAGGCCTGAGGGCGCTGTGCTTTCACTGTGCACGTGGAATGTCGTTTAGACACCTACTGTTTTGGAGTAAGTAAGTAGGTGTAACAAAACCAGTATTATGGAACCGACCAGTGATTTTACAACTAGGTTAATTGACAGTGTTGTTAAAATTACCTGTGGCTTTTTCCAATCTAGCCGCTGGCTTTCCTCCAGAGGTAACACTTTCCTGTATTTGGAATTTATTCCTTTGCTTTTTAAAAGTTTAGTATAAGTATGTGTTTAATTTGATAAACTATTGAGCTTTACAAGGATAGTTTATTGTTTATGTAATCATCTGCAACTTTTTTTCGCTCAACAATAGGCATTTAAATCATCCCAAATTGTTGCATATATTTGTTTGTAGCTCTCGTAACTTAATTTTACTGTTATGTACTGGGGATGTTAACTGTGTTTGACAGTTTATCCTTTGTATTTCCCAGCTTTTGTCATTAATTCGGCTACAAAAATGCAAGTTTTTTTTTTTTTTTTAAGAGTATACCATATATCTAGAAAGAATGATTTCAACCACTTTCTAATTATAATTGCTTTAAAGTTTTAGCGATTGTAATTCTTGGTTATCTAGGAGTTTGAAGTTGTTGATTTTTTTCCTTGAGAACTGGTCATATCTTTCCAGTTCTTTGTATACTGAGTAATTGTGATTTTTATCCAAGACGATTTGAATACTATGTTGCATAGACTCTGGAGAATGTAGATTTTTTTGTTTTGTTTTGTTTTAGGAGGTCATCAATCCAATTTGGTTCACATCTCAAGTTGAGTCTCACCTGAGGGTGCTGGTTCCCTATCAGTTCAGTTTTCAAAGGCTTTACTGTGCTGCATTGAGTCTTTTATATACACACAACACTCAGGATTTATTTTGGAAGTGGGTAATAATTTAAATTGTAGTTCAGTTCCATATCTCTTGCTACACAGCTTTTTGTCTAGCCTGCAGATGCTCAGTTCAGGTGTGAGCACAGAACTTATGCGGATTCATATGTAAAATTAGGGAGATCCCTTCCCCAGCTCTCCTCTTTTTGATATTCCTCTTGTACACTCTGTTTTGCAGGGTGTCCTTTTCCTAGTAGAAATATGCGACTTGGAGTTTTAGCTTTGTGCCATAGCTACAGCAGCTGACCATGACCCACACTGGAACAAAGAGGTAGGAAAAAAGAGGAAAAAACCAAACAGAAGTCTTCCTCCAAACTTTTCAGACCATAGAGGCTCCCTTTCCCAGTTTCCCTGCCTGGAAAGACAGGGATTCTCTTGGTGGTGTAGCTATCCAAACCTGGGCCCTGACTGTCAGGTTAAAGCCTGGAGGGCAAAAAGGAGAAGAAAAGCAAGATACTACCCACAGACTTTAGTTCACAGAAGCTCCTTTTCTCCCTTCATCTGGCTAGAAATAGGGGGTTTTCATTTTTGCTCTCTGTTCTGCCACCACATTTTCATTAGGTGCCAGGCCTTGGGTCAAAAACACACAGGGCATTTTGCTTAGTTTTTATTCTCTTCCCTGTCTTCCTGTTTTTGTTTACTTTTTGGTCCTCAGGCCTTTGCTTTTTGTATTTTATCCTGACCTTTTATTTGTGATTAGTGGGAAAGATAGGCAGAAGTGGTCTTACTTCATTTTGGCTGGCACTGCAAGTCACGAAATACAAGTTACCACTATGCATCCATCAGAATGATTAAGATGAAAAATCAGGCGATTGTTGGAGAGACTGTCAAGCAGCTAGAATTCTTATACACTGCTAGTGGAGTGTCAAATGATTCCATGCTTTGGAAAATGTTTGTTAGGCTCTATTAAATCTGAACATATGCATACCCTATGACCCATTGCTAAGTATATTCCCAACAGAAATGCATGTATGTTTGCTAAAGGTGTATGTAGTAATGTTCATTGCTGCACTATTCATAATAGCCCCAAACCAGAAGTTCCCAATTGCTTATGAATGGTGCCTGGGTGAATTAACTGTGATACGTTCACACAGTGGCATTCTATGTAAAACAGTGACAATAAACAAATCATAACCACAATGAAAATTATAGCTATCACTCGAAAACACAATATTGAATTGAAAAAGCCAAATACAAATTGGTACAGACATGTTATATGATTCTGTTTATATGAAGTTCAAAAGCAAGCCAAACTAGGGCATGGGGGATGGGGGGGATAGTGACTGGAAGGGAACATAAGCCTTTTGGAAACCTGGTGATATTTTTAATGATCTGGGTTCTGGTTACACAGGTATCTTCATTTTATAAAAATTCATTGAAATGGGTACTTGTCTGGGCATTTTTAAAAAAATTTTAACGTGTGAATGAACACTTCAGTTTTCCCATCTCACCATATCTTACCTATCCTCACTCAGTAGAGCCTTGTTAAATAGCACACCAACTTTAGGGGCAAAGGGAATGATAATAGACCCCTCTGTGACTGACCTGTGTATGAGTGGTATGTGGATACCTTTTGGCCCTCATGGTGATTGAGGTTTCTTATAGTTGTGATGTTGAATCTGCCATAATTCTTATTAAGTTGTATTACAAAGCTGAGGGTTCTACAGTTAACTGAGGGTTTGAGGTGGCAGTGATCCTACTTCTGAGGATTACCTACATTTCTAGACTCAAAGAGAATTTTCTTAAAATACAGATAAATCAAGCACATTTTGTTCTTGTATGTTCAGACATATGCCTGAAAAAATATCTGCTATTGAGGAGTTCCCGGTGTGGCTCAGTGGTAATGAATCTGACTAGTATCCATGAGGAAGCGGGTTTGATACCAGGCTTTGCTCAGTGGGTTAAGGATCTGGCGTTGCCATGAGCTGTGGTGTGGGTCACAGATGTGGCTCAGATCCTGTGTTGCTGTGGTTATGGCATAGGCTGACAGGTTTGGATCACATTCGACCTCTAGCCTGGGAACTTCCACATGCCACACCTGCAGCCCTAAAAGGCAAAAAAAGACCAAAAAATCTGCTATTCACAAACAACGAAAAGTAACTTTTTATAAAGTTTCAAATCTTAAATTCAGTGCATGATTCATGATCAAAATATATTCAAATAATTTTTTTTAGTTGACCAGAATTTTTTTAAAAGAAAAAATTTATATGCATGCCATAAAATATATATGTATATGTGGTGTATCTTTATGTCAGGAAATATCTGGAATTATAACTTAGCAAGCAACCATAAAATGTTTGCTCTTGAAATAAGTAGGTCTTACTCTGAAGAACAAGAAATTTATTTATTTATTTATTATGGCTGAACCCACAACATGCAGAAATTCCTGGGCCAGGGATCGATTGAATCAGTGCCACAGCAGTGACAATGCTGGATCCTTAACCCACTGAACCACCAGAGAACTCCAGAACAAGGAATTTAAATAAATAAATCTATGAACTTAATATTCATACCTAAGTAATTCCCTAGTTTTCATCTGGGAATGTGTGGAAAGTGAAAGCCACTTCTTGGGTCACCTGGACAGCAGTGACCTTAGGCAAAGTTGTGGAGTATGTGAAGTAGTGCCTGAGTTTTGGAGCAATATGTGCAGCCTGCAAGATGGAGGGTGGCTATGCCTCCAAAAAGGCACTCAGAATTTGAAAATTGGGTAATATCATCATTTGGAATTAAGGTTGGAAGGATTAGCATGTGATTGATTGGATCAGCCATCTGAAAATAGAATTAACTCATTCTAAAATCTGGTTTGTGTTTGTATTATTAGGGTGAACAGGATCTCCTAAATCCAATCCATATTCTTGAGGGAATTATTTTAATAATAGCTATTTACTAGTATGCTAAGAGCTTTCCATCTATCATCACATTTAGACTTCCACACAGTCCTTAGGAAAGATGTTAATAGCCTCTTTTGTAGGTGAGAAATCAAGGTTTGGAAAGTGAAATACCTTGTGAAAGACTGTAAAATGCAATATATAAGTTTAGAGTCTGATTTCTTGGTTTCACATCCTAGCTCTACTACTTGTTAATAATGTATCCTTAAACAAATCGCTTAAAAACAAAACAAAACAAAAAAAAACAAATCGCTTAAACTATCTATATATTATTTTTTCATCTAGGGAGTAGAGATGATAAGAGTATCAGCATTTTAGAATTGCTAAAAGGATTAAGAAAGCTAAATTTAGGTTCTTGATAAACAGAACTCAACAATAATGATTGTTATTATTTAATTAAAGGCTTACAGGCAATAGATGCTAGAGGTGGTGAATAGCATGCAATTAAGGTACCAAAAAGTTAATCAACTGTAGTTAGTAACATTTTTCCGGGTGAATTGTGTGTCAACAGAAAGATGACTTGAGGAGTTTCTGTTGTGGCTCAGGAGTAATGAACCAGACTAATGTCCACAAGAATGCAGGTTCTATCCCTGGCCTTTCTCAGTGGGTTAAGGATCCGGCATTGCCATGAGGTGTAGGTTCGCAGATGCAGCTAGGATTCTGCATTGCTGTGGCTGTGGTGTAGGCTGGTGGCTGCAGCTCTGATTGGGAACTTCCATATGTCATGGGTGTGGCCCTAAAAAAAAAAAAAAAAGACTTGAGATAAGTGTAGAATAACAGAAGAAAAAATATAAGCACATATCTGTCAATGACCAGAAGAGGAGAAGGCTGTTTGAGTTCAAGGACTATGGGTAATTTTTCAAAGAGAAATATTCAAGACTAGAGAAGGAATTTCAGCTATCCTATCTTGAAAGAAAAATCTCAAGATTACCCATTTTCTTTCTTCTAATTATAGTTGATCCTTGAATAACAAGTGTTTGGACTGCATAGGTCCAGTTATACCCCAGGTTTTTTTTTTTTCTAATGAATGCAGTAATACACAGTCCCAGGTTGGTTGAATCTGTGGCTGTGGAACCACAGATTGGGAAAGCCAACTACTGATCTTGATCATCTTCCATTTTAGTATCCGCTAGGGTTCAGGAGACCAAGGGATGACTGTATATTGCTAACCAGACAACCCTCTATTTTCTCTCCTGAGTGCTTTTCTCACTCTGAGTGAAATACCCAGAGTGAATTCTCCATAAACGTTTTTCTTTCAAGATTTAGCTCTCTTCATAGATTGATAAATTGGCATTCTGAGGGGAATATTAGTTTCTTATGGGTCCTTTTAACATATCGATCCCAAAGGGGTTAATTTGCCCTGGTGGAAATGATTAACTTGAGTTTCCAAACCTACAAAGCTAAGAGTCTGCCTTGAATATTGTATTAGAGCTTTGTGTGCTTGCAAGTAACAAAAATAAAAATAAAATGGCTTAAATAACAAAAAAGGAGAGGGAGTTGAAGAAGATATTTGATGGAATAGGAAGGCAAGGGTACAGCACAAATTCAGGAGACAAAAAGTCATCTGGCATCCAAGCAGTGTATTCCTCTCTTTCCACTGAATCTACTTACACAGCACTTTCTTTTTACAGACTAGTCTGGTCTGCTACTTAGTTCACAGGACAGACAGAAACAGTTACCACCCTTAGACCAGAGCAAGAGGGACTCTTAACCCAGTCCTGCATCTCCAGGGAAAGTGGTGTGGGGGTTACTTTGGAGAACCTTCTTCCAAATGTTCTAAGTTTGTATGGTGCCTTCATCTGGTGGGGCCTAGGTGACATGGCTATGTGTGGGTGCTGGAAGTGAAGCCCTGAAATGTTCTATTGTCCACTGAGGACCAGCCTGCTCAGCAGCCCCATCTGGGAAGGATACCCCAGATCTGAACTAGGACTTTATTGGCCTCAGTCCCCGTTTCTCCCTTTCAGGACTCTCTTGACAATACCCACCTCTCACTGTGCATGGGGTCCACCAGATTCCCAAGGAGCTCTGGGATTTGCACCTGTGGGGTAGCTGTTGATTCTCGTATTAGTTTTCTATTGCTGTGTAATAAATTACTACACATTTATTTATTATCTGTCAGTTTCTGTGGGTCAGAAGTCTGAGTATGGCTTATTCTCTGTTTAGGGCCCTACCAGACCAAGGTATCGTCTGGGGGTGCAGTTTCATCTGGGGCTCAGGGCCATCTTCCAAGCTCATTTAGGTTGTTGATAGAATTCAGTTCCTTGTAGCTAGGGGACTAGGGTCCCTGTCTTTCCTGATGTCAGCCAGGGCTTTCTCTCAACTCTTAGAGACTGCCTTTAGGTCCTAATCACACGGGCCTTTTGCAACATGGAGCTTACTTCTCCAAAGCCTGCAGGAGAATTTCTCTACACTCTATTCCTGTTGCTGCTACTGCTCTACCGTTACTATTACTTACCATCACCACCACTGCAACTGTCATCTTATATACATAATGTAATGATGAGAGAAACAATTCCATCACCTTTGCACGGTAGTATAACCTAATGAAAAGAGTGACATCCAATTACATTAACAGGTCCTGCCCACAGGCAAAGGGAGGGTGTAATACAGGGCATGTAAACCAGGGGGTAGTGATCCTGGAGCCATCTTAAAAACTCTGCCTACCACAGCTTTTGGATAGACAAATGTTCCAACAGATGGTCACTACAGTTGTCACTGTCTCAGGGCATTGAAACATCCTTAAACTGACTGTCCACCTTTTCTCTTTCATTTTATGTATGTATGCCTTTTAGGGCCGCACCTGCAGCATATGGAGGTTCCCAGGCTAGGGGTCAAATCAGAGCTGCAGCTGCCGGCCTACACTACAGCCACAGCAATGCAGGATTTGAGCGCATCTGAAACCTATACCGCGGCTCACAGCAACACTGGATCCTTTAACCCACTGCATGAGGCCAAGGATCCAATCCACATTTTCATGGATACTGACCAGGTTCATAACAAACTGAGCCACAACGGGAACTCTATCTTTCACATTTTTAAAAGAATCAATAGAGTTTATAATAGTGCTTGGGATGTGTGTGAATATCTATAGACCTGCAAGTCTCACATACGCCAAATATATATCTCTAAGAAGTTTTTGTCAAACAGATTTTTTTTTTTACAATTTAAAATAAGTGTGCTGAAAGAAATGTTGAGAAGTTGTTAAGCATTGTTTACCTAGTACGCTTTACAATTTGACATTCCTGGAAATTCAGTGGATTAAAAGATGTGATTATTCATATATATATTCTTCACATATATCCTGCAACTTAAATTAGTCTTTTTGTTCTGGGCAAACCACTAATAGGAAATTATTGCCAGCTGGTGTTTCAGAGTCCTTTATAAATTAATTATAGTATTTACTAGTTGTGTGGGAGTGGAAAAGTCTAATTAGGTCAAGGTGGCTGGCCCTGCTGGAGGCTGAAAGGCAAAGCAAGTATAAGGTGTCCATTACAAATTTAATGCAGTACTTTCTAGACTACATGCTTTTTTTAAAAAGTGGATAATACTGAGATTATGCCCAAATTTATGGGAAAAATCATATAATCTGAAAACAAATTTATTAAAATCTGCCATCAACCTGTGACAAAGATAAGATATTTTAGCTGACATAGGACTTCAGAGGTGTTTCATGCCACAGGAATAATGGGATGCTTGATGCTAACACATATACATTCATTCACTTACTTGCTGTATAGGACAGGGTGAGGTATTGTAACTACAAAGAGGATGATAGATATCACAGCCTCTTTAAGGAGCGCACAGAGTGCTGGTGAATAGAGACGTTTAAAGAGCAGTGTCCTAAGTGTTGTATAGGCGTAATTAGAGGATATTATGGACAATCCCAGGTGGATCAACTCTCACAGTTCATGGGTGAAAAGGGGAACTGCATCAGTTTTATTTCATTATAAGTAACAGAAACCAAAAGTGGTTAAACGGCCTCTTTCAGGGTTAGGACAGGAGTGAGGCAAAAAAGCCACATGGTACATGATGCTTAAGGCCCTCTCTCTCAGGCGCTGGCTGAGCCTGGACGTGTCACTTGAGGGTACCTCCTTAAATTTTGTTCACTTGATATCTGACTCACCCTAGAACTGGTCCAGTTTATTCCTTCGGTCTTACCCTTAGTCAAATTTTTTTCTCCCAGTTTTCCTTCCAGTGAAAAACAGTTGAGAAGTTCATTTGCACGATAGAAATAACTAAAAGCAATTTAGTGTATACATTCTTTTAAAAGGAATGTTCAGTTTAGCAGAAGTTAAGACCTTAACTTTAAACCATTGTTCAAAAACTCAAATGTTTACAAGGGCCAAGCAGCAGCTTAAATGAGTGAAGCAGGCCTGTGTAAGACACTAGGTTGTAAAGGAGTTTGTGACAAATTATTCAAAAACATTCAGATTTCATCTAAAAATACTGTTTTAGCCAAACAAAAAGTGCCTGCTGGAGTATTTGGTCAGTAGGATAGCTGTTTGTGCCCCCTGCCCAAGGTTAAAGGCATTCAGTTGCTATGTTAGGATTTCTGTAGGCAAATGGATGTAAGTACTTTAAGAGAAATGGGTGGAAAATATTACTTTGTAAGATTCCTTGTGAGGCCTTATTAAGCATTTCTTTGGCTTTCTCATAGGCTACAAGATTGGGTCAAATTATTTCCATTCTTTACTGTCACTGCTTGTTCTGTTGCCTGTATTCAGTGAGCCACAGGATGTAACTGGAGAGTTGCTCACAGCTAGAAACTAGAGAAAAAGTTTAAAAACAAAGTTATAACATTGCTAGAACTCTTAAAAATCTCTTATCTGGAGGAGTGGATAAAGCGGTCACAGTTTATATCTGCTTAATGTGCTTTCCTATTGCAGTCTCTTACTCCAGATGCTTCTGGGGAGAATGGTAATCAGGGTGCTCCCTGTAACCCCAAGCACAATTTGGGATTCTTGTCCTGGGCTGTCCAATGAGAACACCCAGTCTCCTAAAGGGGAGGAAGAAGTAGTGGCCTGGGTCATTCACTTACTTTACCTGAAGGATAGTACTAGGAAAAAGGAAAGGGAGGCGATCTGGTCTAATCTCAACCAGACTTCCAGATAAATAGAATAATGATTTTATAGGAAGAGTTGCCTTATATGTAGGATTGCTTACTGTAAATAAATCTATTGATTGATGGAACGTGGCCTTCCAAAAGAATGTCATGTAAGCTACACAACTCTCTGAGGTATAAAATGGAGATATTTCATAAATTACGTGCTTCTCTCTGTGAGGTAACAATCTGCAAAGCCTCGCACAAGGTCTTGTCTATTATTCTGGATGCATGGATTCAAAGGACTTGGCAGGAATGTCCCAGACCTTTCTCTGCTTTGTCTTTGCCTGTACTCTTGAAATTTTTGATAAAGCTTGATGCTAGGTAAGAGCTCTGATTTGTATGAGTCTGATTTAATAATCCTATGTGTTAGCCTGCCTGGTCATGGTGATTAATTGAAAAATGAATATGTAAACCAGGAAAGACCAATCAGAATTATTACCTAGGATTTGGTTCGGAATGTTGGGAGAGAGAAGTTCTCTCTCCCTTTGAGTTCCTAAGCTAGTAAATGAGAGTGTGAGAGAGCCCTCTTACAAAAAGAGTCAAGGAGAGATAATCAGAGCTGATGGGTGGAGAAAATTAAAGGGGGTGGAGTGGGTAAGGGATAGGGAGAGAGCGTGAATTCTGAACATAGCATTTCAATCCCTGAATTTTGTTCTGTCTGAAGCCGCATCTATTTCCTGTACTTCCAAATTACATAAGCCAAGTGAATATATTCTCTTTTTGCTCAAGGTGGATTACAATGGGTTTCTGTCACTTGCAACCAAGAATTGTGACTAAAATTATAGATAAAATTTGGTATGGGCTGGGAGGAGGACCTGGGAGCTCAGGAACAAACAAGCCTGCTAGAAAAGAATAATAGATCTCAGAGATAAAAATCAGATCAGAAACAAGGAAAATACATACCTGAAAGTTATCTCAGACTTCCACCTCTAGTTCAGGCATAAACATTATTAGAATTTTAAATAAGATTGCAACTATTAGAACAATATTTTTAAGCTCTTACCCTATGCAATGTGAAGGGATGCTCTTTTATCTTCCTCTTCTTTTGCTAGCTATACTCTGTGTGTACCTCTTTTGGGACTCTGTGACATGCTAGCACGTAGTGTTTTATAGCTTTGGCTTTAAAGCTGTAATTACCCATTTGTTTTATCCCAAATTTCTCATGGATAGTAAATGAATCTTATTTATTTCTTTAATTTCAGCACCTGGAATATAGTTAGTGCTCAATATTTGTAGAACACATGAGAGAAATTGTGTTTTTGCCATCATTGAAATTATGCACAAGCCTGACCAGTGTGAAATTGTACAGGTTTGATCCACTCCCATTCCCTACCACATGTGCCTGATTACTTGATATGCAACAAAATGTTTGATTGTGATGAATGCTATTATTGTTAAGGCATGTTGCTAACATTTGCTGCAATAAACAAGGAAGCACTACTTTAAATTGTTCCACAGTTTAGCATAGTGGTTAAAATCTTGGGCTTTTCCACATGTTTAGCAAAAAAGATGACCTCAAGTTGAAGGTTAGGTGTCTATTCTTTTCAGTATATGGGCCACACATATACTGACCTTGGTAGTTTTCTAATGAGTTCAGATACATGTACTTTACATTTTCTAGGTCTTCTCATGGTTCTTATTAAAATAGTTGGTGCAAAACAAGCCCTTCCTGCTTTCCAGATGACAAATATCATCTATTTAGCTTTCTAGTTTGATAGCATACATAGTTCACAAAGAATTACTGTGGGTTGTTACATATTTTGAGGCAATGTCTACATCATTTATATTGTCAGTATATTATACTTATTGGGATGCGTAAATTCAGCTTATGCGCTATTGAAAACATTATTGATCTAGCAAATATTTTAATTCATTTAGAGAGAAGATAACATTAGTAGTTATTAGCATTCAGCTGGAGGGGACACAGAGAATTACACCTATGTATATATTAGCTCTCCAGTTATAATTTAGTCCACAGTAATCTAGATCATACCAGGTAGTTTTTTCCAAATGAATAAGTTCTCAATTTTTACCACCTACTGGTAAAAGAGGAACTGGTGCTTAGATGTACTGTTTAAATCTTAGAGATACTGCATGTACCATTTGTGTTTGTTGCATTTCATCCATTTATTAGTAGACAAAAAACCACCAACTTAAAAAAAATCATTGGAATATAGTTGACTTACAATGTTTTGTTAGTTTCAGATGTATAGCAAAATGAGTCAGTTATACATATAACCATTCTTTTTTCTCATATATAAAAAACCACCAATTAAAAAAAAAAATCTTGGGCTTTTGGAACTGGAATTCTTGCTCTGCTGAATGCTTGCCGTATAACCTTGGTCAAAATGTTACCTCTCAGTTTCCTCATCTGTATAATAGGGATAATCATCATTTTGTTATTGTCAATATTAAATAGGTACTTTAAACTCTGAGAGAAGAATATCTAGCATATAGTAACTGCTATGTGTTTGCTACAATTATTCTTATTGTTATTCTCCAAATCTCAGTTTTATCACAGCCAAATGGGGATAATATTACATACGTGTGAATTTCAACAAGGTAATGTATATAAAATGCTTGATAGTGAATACATAATAAGGAACAAGTATTAACAGCTATTAGTAGGAGAGTTAGATGAGTTGAATGTTACCATGTGTACCAAACATGTATTCCCAGTTTTCAAAAATAAAACAGGAATATAACTCATTTAACATTAAAATACACTCACACACTCATAAGTAGTTTAGTTTTGGGCATAATGGTGCAAGCATTAGATTTGCCTCAGTTTGGATCTTGGCTTTACTGCATATTATTTGTGTGATATTGGGCAAGTTATTTAACTTCTCTGAGTTATCTTTAATAAAAGGAGAATAATGATAGTATCTACTCCATAATGTGGTTATGAGGATTAATTGAGGTAATCCCTCTAAAGTAATAAACACAATGCCAGGAAAATAGTAGACAGTAAGTTTTGATTCTTCTTATCTCTCTGGGCATTAATTCCATTCAGTGATGAAGGAAGATAACAGTATTTATCTGACCAGACTACTATGTGGCTAAAATTTGATTGAATTAGTGAAAATATCTAGGAAATAATATTGGAGGATTTCCCACTGTGGCACAGTGGGTTAAGCATCCAGTGTTGCCACAGCTGTGGCATAGGTTGCAGCTGCTTCTTGGATTTGATCCCTGGCCTGGAATCTTTCATATGCTGTGGATGTGGCCGAAAAAGGGGGAAAAAAGCAAATATTTGATAAATGCAAGTTTTCTGTCCCATTTTTATGATTCATGAGGCAACTTGGAGTTTAACAATGCCTTCAGGTTATCGGTATAAATATCAATTTGATTCCCACGTTTGTGGGTATAGGACAGAAAGGATTGGGTAGAATTTGATCAGTGACACACAGTAAATGTTGTTTATTGAATAAATATGATTCAGTTGGCTTATTAGCTGCTCTTTATAAAAGTAGATTGTGTCAGAAATACCCTGTTTTTCTATATTCTTTTGATTCATGTCAGAGATAAATGGCAATTTATTCTCTTCAGAGAAGGGTAGAAAAGTAGACTGGTATCCCAGGTTTCTTGCAGCGAACACTGGTGCATAATCTTCTGGAACTGAAGGAGAATGTTATTAATCAAAAGGTGCGCAAAGAGGCAGAGGACTTCATTATGCTGTTTTGCTCCCACAACTTGCACCTGGAGCTTTTTAATGAACGTGCCCTTTGGAGACAGGTGGCACTCTGCAAAGTGTAAACCTCTCTAAACCTCTTCTTGTCTCAAACTGACACGTCGTCATGGCACTGTGAATAATCAATCTAAGTCTTAAATGATGTGAAAGGCTGTTGTAGGACTATAATTAGTTGAAAAAAATTTCTTTTTCTGGTCTTTAGGAGGACACATGACTGGAACAGGGGAAAGAAAGAATGTCAAGAAATAGCTGGGGGATAAATTCACATAGTCATTGAAAAAGGCAAGCCTGTAAAAAAAGATATTGTGTACTAGGTGAGCAAGCACAGTAGGTGGCAGTTTAGTAACATACAATATTATTATGTTTAGAAATCATCTTTTAAAAGAATATTTAGGAAAACATGTATCTTAAGTGTTACATATTTATTATCTTTTTTTGGGGAAAGTTCTGTTTGTGATCTCTGCTTACAGGAACAGAATTATTGTAAACTTGTCAAATGACATAGACTATAAAGAGGACATTAGGGTGCTCCAGGAATTTTTCACCATATTTTGTTAGCATCCCATTTACTTTGAAACATGATTTATGTGTGTGTGTGTGTGTGTGTGTGTGTGTGTGTGTGTGTGTATATATATATATATATTTGAAGAGCTAAAGCACTCAGGAATGACTCTTAATAAAATTAACACCACAACCAACCGTTGATTCCATGGGGGTGGGGGGAGAACTGACTGTAATTTTAGCATTTCATGAATGTTTTCTTTAATTGTTAAAATACTTGGTATATTAAGAGGAGTATGGAGGTGTTTCCATTGTGGCTCAGTGGGTTAAGAACCTGACTAATATCCATGAAGACATGGGTTTGATCCCTGGCCTTGCTCATTGGGTTAAGGATCGGCATTGCAACCTGCTGTGTCATAGATCTAAGATGCAGCTTGGATCTGGTGTGGCTGTGGCATAGGCTAGGTGGCTACTGCTCTGATACAGCCTTTAGCCTGGGAACTTCCATATGCCATGGGTGTGGCCCTAAAAAGACAAAAATTAAAATTAAAAGAGCGGCATGGAAAGGGAGAGAGTAGAGGCAGAGGATATGAGGAAGAAGAGGTAAAATTTCCAAGAATATTTGAATATTAAAAGGAGAAAAAAATAAGAGCTCAACTTTCCCTGAGATTCAGGCTCAAGATTGCCTCTTGTTACATGGGATTCTTACTGACCGAAAAGTCCAGGTATTAGGAAAATTTCAATCCCAGAGCAGAAAGCTGATAGTTCTTCCTAAGATGGAATCAGACCATTACACACGCTGTATTGGTTTAATTGAGCATACATTATTTCCTTCAGCAAAAAATCTGCCGTGCTACCCTGTTTTTTTGGGCACCAGAGCTTGACAGATTTCTCACACAAGTAAGCAGTCGAGAGTGATACAATTTTGACATGAAATGTGCTTATACTTTGAAAGCCATTAAACAAGACTTGTTTGCTTATAATTTTCTAATAAAATAAAGGACCTTCTGTGGAAAGCAGTTTTAAAACACATCATAACATTTTAAGTCTCTAGGTCTTGCAGTGTTTGTTCCAATTTTCTAGTGACAGACACAGAGTAATAAGATTTCCCTAACAGATGCTTAGTGCTGGGTACTCACTTGTCACTCAAACTGACAGGATTTTAGGGAAAAACACTCTTCACCATGTTATCATTTTGAAAGATCAACTATTGCACATAATTCAGTTTTGCTTAATTGAAAAAATAAACTTCACAAAATATAATTTATTAAAAGTAATACGATAGAGTTAACTAGAAACACACCCTGAACAACCCACTAGATCTCATTCTACAAATTGGTGTGTGCTGGACCAAATTCTGATCCTGCATGTCTGGAGAAAAGCTTTAGCTCACTTTACAATAATATTGAAGTATTTTGGAATTGGGAAAAATACCTAGAGAACATTTATTCCAAATTAATGCTCACATTTAAGGATTTTTTCTTTTTATATACCTGAGCTATTTGGATTTAATTCCTATTTAAATAATGTATAGCAAGCATCATTCAGGCTACATAGTTTCCTCATTCATCCTTTGATTCATTCATTCTCTCAACAATTTATCAAGCATCTCTAATGTACTGTTAGAGATATATAACATATATAACTATAACAGTCAAGGAACTATGTTAGAGATTGGAAATGCAGGAATAATTATTTCACTATTCCTACCTTTGAGGAGGAGCTCAGAGTATAGCTGGACAAATAGATGAATAAATCAGCAGCTATATTGTGATGAAGGTTATGACAAGTTTGTGTACAGTCCTGTGGGAAAACAGAAGAGGGAACAATCTTATGTCTTTGGGGGTTCTGCAAAGACAACACAGAAGAAATCACATTTGTGCTGGAGCAAGAATTCTCAGAGGTGAATTGGGGACTGTGGGTAGGATATAGGATATTGGAAAGGAAACAGGCATGAAGGTAGAAGTATATTTGGAAAATGATGGTGTAAGATCTATGGAATAATGAGAAATGATGTCCAATCAGACTGGACAGGAAATTCAGGGAAAGACTGCAAATACTAGATTCTAAAGAGTTTGGCATGACTTTTGTAGGACGAGGACAATTGAAAAAATTTGAAGACAGGGATATGATCTGATTTGTATTTTTGAAAAGCTCTCTGACAATGGTATGAAAGACAACGTAGACTAGATTAGTAATGGGCATTTGATTATGTTTTGGTGTTATGCTAGAGAAATGGAAGGGACAATGGCCAAAGGCATATATTCAGATACATTTTAGAGACTGAATTAACAGCTTTGTGGTCAGTTGCTTGGGAGAGTCTGGCACTATGGGAAAGGGAAAAAAGGGAGAAGTTAAGGATGGCTTCAAGAGGTCTAGTTTGGGTGATTAGTTTTGAGGGCTTGGATAGGCATTTATTTAATCCTCTTCACAAGCTTTTGAGGCTCATAACAGATGACAAAAACCTAAGCTTTGAGACGCTAAGTAGTTTGCCAAAGTTATAAATAGTAATTTATGAAGGACAGATTCAAGCGTTTTCTGTTTGACTAATTCCAGAACCCAAGCTCAGGGGCGGGAGGGAGGGTGGGTGGGGGGATGGGAAATACAGGAGGAAAGTCATGGTTTGAATAGAAGATAATAAAGTTTGTCCTTTAACATCTTCAGCTTGATATATTTGAAAGGCCAAAGAGTGGAGATATTCAGAAAAGAATTAGAACGGTCCTGAAGTTCGTGAAAGAAAGATAGGGGGTGAGAAAGTTCAGATGATTGAAACCACAAGAGTGACGCAGATGGCCCAGAGAATAGAGTAGGGAAGAGGATTGAGCAAAAAGCTTTCAGTGGTCATGGAACAAAAGGATTTTGGGGGTGGGAGGGAATGAGAAGGCACACACTCACCTGGCTTTTTGGAAAGCCGGAATAATATGCTTACATATAAGTCTGTGAAGTGGAGATTTACTTTTCCTCCCTTGAGTGTACTTTGGATAGAATGTTGGACCCTCAACATCTTAATTGTCCACTGTTGCTTTAAAAGCATTGTTATGATTATGAAAAACTGTCACTCACAGCCTCTTCTTTTCCATAGTTCACAATCTCTTCCCATTCAGGATCACCATCTTCCACTTCAGACAGATTTCATCATCCTACTGGGCCACAAGTCCACATCCTCAGTGATGCGTCCACTCTCATCTCAGTTCCTAGACTGTACCTGAGCCAAATTTATCTCCAATATGTTTCCATAATTTTCAAGGAATTGCTCCACTTGTGAAATCTTAACCATGAAATTCCAGTGACTGAGCAGAGTACCTATCTTTCTCCCACTAATTCAATTTAGATTCAACTTAGTTCACATTATTTATTGAGTATTCATCGTGTGTTGTGTGCTAGGATGTAGGAATTACATCTATATGATTAAGACATTGTCCCTAATCTGAAGAATTTCACAGAATAGACAGGGAGCAGATATGCACATTTTTTGTAATCCTCGTGTGATTAGTAAAATAATAGAGGTGTATTATAGTACAGTAGTGTGATACAGTGGACAGTTTGAGCTGTTGTACTTGGCTTGAAAATGGTAGTTGAGGTAAGCTGGAACTGGCACAGTGTCAATTCTTTAGCATTCTCTTGGGCAGCCTATAATCAAGGGCTTGTTCTGGGAGTAACGGCATGAGTGTGCAGGGATGGGATGAAAATTGGTAGCTATTTTTTGCAGACAGATTACCACAGGAAGATTTTAAAAAGGAAAAGACTCCTGAGATGAGTTGAAGGCTGAGAGGTTCCATCAGGTGAATGGGGATTTAGGAGGGAGGAGAAGCTCTTCAGGAAGAACAGCAGTGACTTGAAAACAGGAAGCAGCATAGTCATTGGGTATGCCAGGACCTGTGGATTCCTGAGAGTATCTGAAGAAGGAATGAGAAATTAACTGGCTAGGCAAGCATGATTATAGAAAGCCTTGCTATGAGAAGTAAATTAAACTTTATCTACCAGACTGCAGAATGCCCTTCAAGAGCTTTTATGAGGGGAGCAGCTGATCTTCACTCTCATTGATTCTTGTACTTTGTTGGCTTCATATGTTCTTGATTGATAAGCCTCCTTTGGCTTCATTTCCTTATTATTCAATCCAACTGACAACTCATGGTCCTTAAGCTAAACCTCTCTCACTAGCACCCGCAGTTCTCACCACTTTTATGACCTTGTTATTCCATTATCCTAATCCTCAGTTCTAGAATGATCTAACCATCTGTTTGTTCTGATCCTGGAACCAGGCATTGAATAATACTGAAGCAAAATGTCTAACCATGTTGATAGCCTGCATTATGCATTTATGATTTCCAGCTACTGACTCTCAATATTGTCTAGCAAATCTTTACATATCCTTACCCATTCTCTATGCTAGTATTTTTTTGAACTACTCTTAACAACCTTTGCACTTAATGCTACACTATTTTCTCTTAGCAGTTTATCTTGAATACTTAACAGAGGAAATAGCTATGATAGTTGTGAAAAACTTCTTTCACGATGTCTCCTTGAAGTTCATTTATTCTTTCTCTTTCTAGGTCATCCTGTTCCTTTCCTTCCAACTTCCTGCCGTCATCCTAGGACTTATTTTACTTCTTCTATACCTCTGAATTGATTTATAGTTCTCATTCATCCTTATCTTCTTCCATCTTTTCACTGAGTCACTCTTCCTCTTTGTCTTCACTTATGCTCATGACCTCATGCTTTCTACCTCTTGAAAATTCTTGCTGTAATAATTATGCCCTTTCTTATTTGCTTTCTCAATCTATCTCTTTCCACAACTTCCTCCTCCATCTGAGATATACAAAACTATTTTCTATCTTGTAATTTTCTTCAGCTTTGCCTCTACCCAAATCAGTATTCTCTCAGTGTACTCCCAGCTTATTCTTTCTTATTTCATATTTACTCCTTAGCAACCTGCAACTTGACTTGTCTTGATCAAGTGCCAGTCAGGGTTTCTGACACATGGTACACATGTGGTAAATATGAATTAATGTCAATTTCTAATGGTCAATATTATGATTTCTTGTTAGCTCTCATCTTACCTTATGCTAAGGGGTGAGGGACACATTCCATTTTTAAGGTCCTGCCCCTGGCTCATGGAAACTTGAAATCCACACATATGAATGGACATACTGGCTGGGATTCTGTGCTCCACAGGTTTCTCCCAAAATCAATCTTACTCCATTTGTGTTTTGGTTTGTTGGAGCCTTTCTGAACCAGTCAGTGAATGTAGTGGATACTACCATTGATTATACATATGACCATTGATTAATAGGTATGAACTTTTGAGGGAAATTTTACCACTAAGTTAAAAAATAATTATTTTGTTGTTTTTCTAAGAGTGTGGTACCCATTTAACACATGATAATCAGATGTTTAGAGCAACAGGGTTTTTCATATGCTAGAAAGATTTTTACAAAGGTAGAAACCATGGTTTCCTGGCATGTAATAGATAATACAATTTTATAGAGTGATTAGATGACTCTTACTTATATGTAACCCAGTCAGAATTTTCTAAATGAACATAGAATGTATGTCTGATATTTCAAATTAAATTACCATCCATTGTGAGGGTTTAGACTTACCACACATTCTAAGTGACTTTTGCTATTGTTACTGAAAGGAAAAAAACTACCAATCAGTACAGCAATTCATAGGTAAAATTTATTTTCCTCTGGTGAATTTCATCTGTTGAGAGTGTTGTTTTAGATACAGTCTTTCCATAGAAGCACACATAAACTCATGAAGGGTTTGAATTTAAACTACTGCTGTAAAAGTAGGCACTTATTGGCCTTTAGTTTATCTAAGATATCTTTTATCTTTTGGACTGTGAGCTCATTTAATAGCATCAAGTGAAGGAAGCTGGAATAGCATCTCCTGTTCTGCATACCTTTGGGGCCTTCCTGTATAATGTTGACATTCAGTCTCAGCCAACCTGACAATAAAATGATCCATTTTATCCAACACAGCAGCAGAGGAGGAAATGCTGCATCTTTTCACTCTGCCTCCCACTCCCACATCCAGTCCGATGCTTCCTCTGGGCCAAACACATGCACACATAAAGCACTTCACCAACAATTTTTCATGTTTTCTGTTAAATTGGGTTTACTCTTCTTACATGAATTTTCCCCTAGATACTTTTTCCAAATAGCACAGAAAGTATTTGAGGTGAACTAAAACTTTTTAGTAATAAACTTTGTAGTTTTTCTGGGACTAAGTAATAAACTTTGTACTGTTTCTGGGACTAAGAAACACTATTAACAAATAAAAATGTCCATAGACAGGACTACTGATAAGTTCAGAAGAAATCTCTGATGCTTTAAAAATTATGTGTATATACTTAAAATAATTATTTTAGTTACGAAGAGTATTGAGTAAAAATTTTGCTTCCTTAATTCTACTCCCTGTTACTTCTGTTTATTTTTTTAAAAAGCATTTTTTTAACCTAAAAACAATTATGGTTGGTTACTTAGATTTTTTTTTTAATTGAAAATAAATCATTCCTTGTTGGGCCATGCTTTTTTGGCACTGTAGAATTCTAGAAGGACCAGATAGATTTGAAAAGCTGGAAAATTCTGACTGTATTATTTTATTATAGATAACAGTATAATTATTTGAGAAGAACCCAAAGTACCAGTGTCCCTAAAATACCTTTTATCAACTTGTCAAATCTCTAAAAACTCAATCGTCTTTCTTTTAAAGCCCTTATTTTCTTGAATGTTCTTATTAAAATAAAAATATGTTATTGATAGGCTGCTAACATATATGTTAATGACAAAGGTAGGATTCTAACTAAAAAAATGAGACCTGGGAGAAAGATTTTGGGTAAGAAATGGTGGCATAAAGGCTGTCGGGAAAGCATGCAGTGGTCAATGGAAAACCCTGCTTAGCTATAGGTGGTATGAGATGTAGGTCCTATATCAGTTAGCAAATTTGCAATATTCAGAAAATCTGGTAGGAAATATCTAAAGCAAAAAAGAGAATTTATTGGCTCTTATAACCTATGTGCCACTTATCAATTTTTTGCCTCTTCTAGTTCTCCTTTCAGTTTCTTTTAGTGTTTTTCTCCTTTGAAGTGAGATTTCTGTTAAAAATTCTCAGTAGAGGGCACTAGAGGGATCTTGCAGGAGAGGGCTCTCCTACCTTGTATGACTGATGCTTGGTGGGCTAGCAATGTGGGTGTAAGGAGATCTAGTGAATCTCTGCCCCAATCTCATGCCCAGAGCATAGTCCTTTGGTAACTTTGCAGTCTTGGCAATAACCTTCCTGCTGTGCACTTGACATGGAAATTATTTCTCTACAGGCTTCCTGTTTGAATCAGTGCCTTGTTTCCCTTTGCAGGTACTTGTGTAACTCGCCTGTCCAGAGAATTTCCTCCAAGCAGCCACTGCTCCCTCTGTAAGCCTGGGATGCTTTGCCTGTGGCGTAGAAGGTTTCTACCCCTTACCATTGCTGATTACCTGTTCCCCACTTGCTTTCCACAGAGTTGCTTTCTAATTGCTCAGCAGCTGCTGGACAGCTCCAGTCTTGGAAACCCAGTTCATTTCTGGCTTATCATTGAGCCAAACTATGCCTTCTCCAGAAGGTCTAAAACCCAAGCCTGGGGAGGAGGCCCCCTCTCAAGTTTTTCCTTCTTTGGTACCATATAAAATGTGCTTATATCTTTTAGTTACTCTTGTAATATAGCGTAATAACTGTTATACTAAATTCCCCATGTTTCTTTCTTTATGTAGTTTCTATTTTCTGACTGGATCCAGACTGATAGATACACTTTGGACTCAGAGTTCAAAAATTATTATCAGGATCAGTTTCTCATGGCTGTGCTTCCTTTCAATTGTCTCTACTTCATCCAAGTTCCTTTTTTTTTTTTTTGTGGCTTACATATTTTTATACCATCAAATATATTTGAAGAGTCAAAGCTTCTTTTTACCAGAAACTCTGGTTCATATTTCCTCACATGTCAGTAGCTTGGCTTGGGTTACATGCATATGTCAGATCCTATTTACTGTGTCCCCTAGGGATTCTCAGTTTCCCACCATGTACTTTCCTGGACTCAGTCACTTCCACTACCTAGGATCTGTCTCTTACAACACCCTACTTCTAGTATCAGTTTCTAAAGTACTTAAGAATTTGTTGTTCCAAGTAACAATAACCCAACTCAAACTGGCTTAGGTCAAAACAGAATATACTGACTCATGCAACAGAGAAGTCCACAGATAAGCAAGTTGATTGAGAGTTCAAATTATGTCGTTAAGAGCCCCCTCTGGGTTTCTTCCATTCTCAGGCTGACTTTCTTTGTGAGCATAATGTATAGGGCAGCTCCAGTCATCAGATATTTACATTACTGAATCTAATCAAAGAGTCAGAGCTTCTCTTTTCTCTCAAGCCTTTCTCTTCTCTTTGGGAGCATATGTCACTGGGTTGTTATGATGGTTAAATTGGCTGATATTTGTTATGTTAGCTACTGTTGTTATTATATCATTAATTCTGTTCATTAACTCTTCTGCCCATCTTAGTACTAAGCACTGTGGTCAAGTGGATAGAATATCTGCATCATTTTACAGTTCTGTTTTAGAGTTGGAGGTGAAGATGTTCACTCCCATACAAATTATATGTGTGATAGTGAAGATGTATGAATTTTCTAAAGGATCAGAAGAATACTTTTTGCCAGAAATTAGAGTGAAAAACTGGGAAGGCAATTGTGATAGTTCATTTTATGTATCAACTGGTCTGGACCGGTCCAGAAATAAGAGTGAAAAACTGGGAAGGCAATTGTGATAGTTCATTTTATGTATCAACTGGTCTGGACCATGGGGTGCTCAGATAGTTTGTCAAACATTATTCTGGGTATGTTTGTGAGAGTGTTTTTAGATGAAATTAACATTTGAGTTGGTAGACAGCAGATTGCTCTTCCTCATGTGAGTGAGGCTCATCCAATCAGTTGAAGTCCTAAAAAGAGAAAAGGGATGAACTTCACGTGAGTAAGAGGGAACTTCTTCTACCTGGCTGATAAAGTGGGACTCCAGTCTTTTCCTGTCTTGGACTTGAACTGAAACACTGGCTCTTATGGGGTCTTGAGCCCACCAGCTTTGGGGTCTTGAACTGTACCATTGGCTCTCCTGGCTCTCCACCTTGTCAACTGCAAATCTTAGGACTTCTTGGCCTTCATAATCACATGGGCTAATTCCTTATGCTAAATCTAGATGTCTCTCTGTCTGTCAGTCTGTCTGTCTATCTGTCTGTCAATCTACATCCTATTGGTTCTGTGTCAGTACTGACCTCTAAGGAGAAAGGGAAGAGGGGAAGGAGACAGGACGGGCAGGGGTGATAGTGGAGGAAAACATGAGAAATGGAGGAAAATTGGAGACTTCTGGTTTCACGACACAGTTTTGTCTTGGCTATGTAATATTATTTGTAAGAAATGTATATTTGGTCATTCAGATGTATTTCTCATATTATTTGGCCTTCATCTATAATTCCTGGATCACAGCTCCTAAAACCCTTGGAATTGAGTGATAAGAGCAAATGGAAGCATCTTTTGTTATAATATTTGGTCTGTAGTCCTCATTCCTGAAAACACTTCAGAATCATAAAGGTGAAGTGAGTGTTATTTATAACAAGCCCCTTTCAACCACAACTGAGGTTATGTTAATGAGCTGACCTTCAGAAATCCTCTAAAAATGTGGGTGGGGTAGTTACCAGGGATGCTGACCTTCAGTGTAGAGTTGGAACTTTCTTCCCACCCCCTGCCTTTTGGGGAGGGGCTGAAAGTTAAATCTATTGTCAATGACCAATTATTCAATTAACCATGGCTATATAATGAAGCCTTCTTAAAAACTCAAAAAAAGAGGAGGTTTGGAGAGCTTCCAGATTAGTGAACCAAAATGCTTCTGTATACCATCATGTCAGGCCTCATCCCCCTCTAGGATAGAAGCTCCTTTGTTAAGGACCTCACCCTCTGTATCTTTATGAGGTAGTTGATTTGTATACTTAAATATCTTTTGTAACAGACTAGGATCTCACTAGTAAACTGGTTCCCTGAATTCTGTGATATGTTCTAGCAAATCAGTTAAACTCAGAGAGGATGGCATGGAGACCTCTGAGTTAGAGCCAGTTAGTCAGAAGCATAGGAAATGACCTGGGCTTATGATTGGCACCTGAAGTAGAGGACAGTCTTGTGGGATTGATCCCTTAACTTATGGAATCTAATATTATCTTTGAGTAGACATTGTCAGAATTAAGTTGAATTGTAGAAGACCTAGCTGGTGTCTGAGAATTGTTTAGTGATGTGGGCAAGCCTCCCCCCGCCCCAATTAGAGTCCACCTGTATGCGAGATCATATAGTATTTGTCTTTCTCTGTCTGACTTATTTCATTTAGCATGATGCCCTCAAGATCCATCCATGTTGCAAATGGCAGAATTTCCTTCTTTATGGCTAAATGATATTCCCCTATGTTTTAATGTTCTTTATCCATTCTTCTGTTGATGAATACTTAGGTGGTTATTATGTCTTGGCTATTGTAAATAATGTTGCAATTAACATGGGGGTGTAGCTATCCTCTTTTTTTAATTTTGTCTTTCATCTTTTTAGGGCTGCACACGCGGCATAGGGAGATTCCCAGGGTAGGGGTCTAATCGGAGCTATAGCTGCCAGCCTATGCCAGAGCCACAGCAATGCCAGATCTGAGCTGCGTCTGTGACCTACACCACAGCTCACAGGAACACTGGATCCTTAACCCACTGAGTGAGGCCAGGGATCGAACCCACAACCTCATGGTTCCTAGTCGGATTCACTTCCACTGTGCCACGACGAGAACTCCTGTAGCTATCTTCTTAAGATAGTTATTTCTTTTCCTTCAGATATATATGCGAAAGTAGAATTGCTAGATTATAAAACAGTTCTATTTTTATATTTAAGGAATATTTCTACAGTTTTCCTTAGGTGCTTCACTAACTTACATTTTCACCAACAATGCACAAGGGTTCCCTTTTCTCCACATTCTTGCCAACACCTATCATTCCTTGTCTTTTTGATAGTAGCCATTCTAACAGGTATAAGGTGATATCTCATTGTGGTTTTGATTCACATTGCCCTGATGACTAGTGACATTGAGCACCTTTTTACATACCTGTTGGCCTGTTGCATGTCTTCTTTGGAAAAGTGTCTTTTCAGTTCCTATGCCCATTTTAATCAGATTGTTTGGGTTTTTTGCTATTCAGTTATATGATTTCTTTATATATTTTGGATGTTAACCTTTTAGCAGATACATGGTTTGCAGATATTTTCTCCCATTCCATGGATTGCCTTTTCATTTTGTTGATGGTTTCCTTTGCAGTGCAGAAGCCTTTTAGTTGTGTGTATCCCCACTTGTGTATTTTTTGCTTTTGTTGCCTTTGCTTTTGGTTATAAACCAAAAATTCATTGCTACAACCAATGTTAAAAAACATATACCCTATGTTCTTTTAGAAGTTTTATTGTTTCAAATCTTACTGAAAGTAAGCTAAAGTTTTAGAGTAAGTAAGTAAAGTTTTATGGTCTCAAGTATTTAATCCATTTTGAGTTGATTTTTTTGTATGGTATAAGATAGTGGTATATTTTCATTCTTTTGCCAGTGGCTCTGTAGTTTTCCCAACACCATTTATTGAAAAGGCTGTCCTTTTTCTGTTGCATATTCTTTGCTCCTTTGTTATAAATTGACCACATCTGCATGGATTTATTTCTGGGCTTTTATTCTGTTATGTTTGATCTGTGTGTCAGTTTTTATGCCAGTGCAGGTAGTATTTTGATATGAAGAGATGGAGGAGATAATTCCCAGTGAGAAATAGCATGAATAAAAGAACAGGGTTAAAAAATAATAGAACCCGTTCTGGGATGAATAAATAAACCAATATAGTTTGTCATGGACTACATGTTTGTTCCCCACTTCATCTCAGATTTATATGTTGAAACCCTAGCCCCCAATGGAATGATATTAAGAGATGGGGCCTTCGGGAAGTAAGTATATCATGTGAGTGAAGTCTTATAGGGATTAGCATTCTTTTAAGAAGAGACATGAAAGAGCTTGCTTCCTTTCTCTGTTGTCCACCATGTGAAGGCACAGTAAGAAGATGACCATCTGCAAACCAGGAAGTGGGCCCTCACCAGTCACTGAATGTGCAGGTACTTCCTAGCCACCATAACTGTGGGAAATAAGTGTTGTTTAAGCCATCCAGTCTAAGATAGTTTATAAAGTGGTCTGAAATGATTAAGACATAGGTGAAGTATAACATTTAGTGAGTCAGTTTGAAAGAGAGTGAGGTTAGAGAAACAGGTAGGGAGAAGATTGGTCAACCTTAAGAAAAAGCTAAGACCTTATATTTAAAAAGTACAGAAGAGGAGTTGCCATCGTGGCACAGTGGTTAACGAATCCGACTAGGAACCATGAGGTTGCGGGTTCAGTCCCTGGCTTTGCTCGGTGGGTTAAGGATCCAGTGTTGCCGTGAGCTGTGGTGTAGGTTGCAGAGGCGTCTCGGATCCTGTGTTGCTGTGGCTGTGGTGTAGGCCAGCAGCTACAGCTCTGATTAGACCCCTAGCCTGGGAACCTCTATATGTCGCGGAAGCGGCCCTAGAAAAGGCAAAAAGACAAGAAAAGAAAAGAAAGATCTGTAGTTACTTTAAATGTGACCAGTCTAGATGCATCAATAAAAGGAAATTTAAAAATAAATAAATAAAATAAAAGTAAAAAGTACAGAAGAATGTACAAAATGTATCTGTACAGCTCAAGGGATTATTACAAAGTTAACACACCAGTGAAACCACTCCCCAGGTCTCAAACAAAGAACATTACCCACACACGAGAAGCCCCACTCATACCCCTCCTCAAACACTGGGCCTTTGTTTCTTCCTGAAGGAGATAACCCTGGCTTCTAATGCCCTAGGTTAATGCTGTCTGTTTTGAATTCTATAGAAATGTCATTAGATAATATTTATTATTTTGTGTCAAGTTCTTTCACTCAGTATTGTTGATGAGGTTATTCATGTGGTTGAATGTATCTGTAGTTTATGTATTTTCTTTTTTCTTTTTCTTTCTTTTTTTTTGTTTTTTTGTTTTTTTTGCCTTTTCTAGGGCCGCTCCCGCAGCATATGGAGGTTCCCAGGCTAGGGTCTAATCGGAGCCAGAGCCACCAGCCTATGCCAGAGCCACAGCAACTCCAGATCCGAGCCACATCTGCAACCTACACCACAGGTCACGGCAACGCCGGATCTTTAACCTACTGAGCAAAGCCAGGGATTGAACCCGCAACCTCATCGTTCCTAGTCGGATTCGTTAACCACTGCGCCACGACGGGAACTCCGAGTAGTTTATTTATTTTCATTGTTTTATGAGTATTCACTCTGTCAATATTCATGCCATAATTTATTCACCAAAGTGACTATTGTTTGTGTAGAATACAGGGGTATAGGATATGTATATATTCAGTTTTAGTAGATTCTGAGACTCAGCTTCTGTACACTTCCACCAGCAGTAGCTAAGAGTTCTTATTACTTCACAACCTCTCCAACACTTGGTGTTTTCAGACTTGTAATTTTTAGCCTAGGAAATTTGGACTAAATTTCGTATGCAGTGTTGAGCCACTGAAGGATTTTGGTTTGGAAAGTGTGAACAGGGGAGATGCATCTGGTAGGGTTTCATGGATTAGAATATGAGAAAGATTTGAAGGAAGAGACCAGTTGGGATGCTATTGTAATGATTTCATGAAAATAATGCAGAAGCAAGCTAGAGTTTAAAAGAGGGGCTGAAAAGAAAGAGACAAGAAATATTTATTACTTCTGTAGTCTGTGCCTACAAATAGTAAGACTGGGCAATTAATAACTTGTGGGAATAAAGGAAGCAAGGGTGGTGGAGATGAGCACGTTCTTGAGCTTAAGTGACTGACAGACTGGTGGAGTCAGTCAACTTAAGGCTTGGGGAGAATTCTCATTTGGGGAAATTGTTTTTACGTACATTTTATCATTTCTTTATTTGAATGTCTTACCAAACCCTTAGTTCGAATCTGTGGTCATCTTTTTCTTCAGCTCATTTCGGTGGAAGATCATTCTCAGTAGGTGTTGGATATGTCAGGGAAAAAAGAACCAAAGCTAAGGTGGAATAGTTAAATCATATCCCTCTCAGTGAACTTAGCATCCAGAGAAATCAATAGAAGACTTTCTATTATTCGAACCTGACAGTTTTGGTATAAGAAGTGATAAAAGCTAGGGGAATGACAGGTCTGGGGCTTCTAAGAAGCCTAAGTCCTGATGGCTTTTAAAAAGAGTATAGTAATACTAAACCCATATTAAAAGAAATACTGAAAGGGCTTCTCTAAATAAAAAAGAAGTAAGAAGAAATAGGATGGAGGAAATCACAATCACTTAAATAAGCCAGTATACAGATCCTAAAGGAAAAAAAAACAAAAAACAAACCTACTGTAAAAGTGATGATAAATATAAGGAACAGCAAAAGGACAAACATGAAGATGTTAAAAAAGGACTTCAAAATCATAGAATGTGGGGAAGGAAAGTAAGAAAATCTAGACTTTTTTTTTTCTTAATAATGTGTTTGAGCCTATATGACTATCAGGCTAAAGCAAGCAAATACAGGAAGGGGTTAACATACTTAAAAAACAGAGCAACCACAAATCAAAACCAAGCATTACATTCACAAAAACTAAAAAGGAAAGTACACAAGCATAAAATAAATGGAAATCATCCAACCAAAAAAAGAAAGGAACAAAGGAGAAAAACTTTCCTTGAAAAAAACACATGCACCCATGTGTTCATTGCAGCACTTTTCACAATAGCCAAGACAAGGAAACAACTTAAATGTCCATCGACAGAAGAATGGATTAAGCAGATGTGGTATAAATACACAATGGAATACTGCTCAGCCATAAAAAAGAACAAAATAATGCCATTTGCAGCAACATGGATGAAACTAGAGACTCTCATATAAGTGAAGTAAGTCAGCAAGAGAAAGACAAATCCCATATAATATCACTTATATCTAGAATGTAATTTACGGCAAAAATGAATCTTTCCACAGAAAAGAAACTCATGGACATGGAGAGCAGACTCGTATTTGCCAAGTGGGAAAAGGAGGGAGTGGATGGACTGGGAATCTTGGGTTAATAGATGCAACCTATTGCCTTTGGAATGAATAAGCAATGAGATCCTGCTGTATAGCACTGGGAACTATGTCTAGTCACTTCTGATGGAGCATGATGGAGGATAAATCTGAGAAAAAGAATGTGTATATGTATATGTGTGTGCGAGTGTGTGTGTGACTGGGTCACTTTGCTGTACAGTAGAAAATTGACAGAACCCTGTAAACCAACTATAATGGAAAAAATAAAAATCACTAAAAAGACAAAGTAGTAGCTAATCTGTGTGCTCATTTCCATCATTATTCTTTCTTTTTCTCTAGCCATTTTTTCTATCACTGACACAAGCAGTGGCTTCTCCATTTTTCAATAAGTTATTTATTTAACTGGGCATTCACAGGGATATGGCAAATGTATAGATGCTCCAGGATCCGCACTCCCACTTCTTTCACTTATCCTGGTATTAAAATTGCTTATTTTAATTTTTTAAACAGTTTGCTTGGATAATAGTTCAGGAATTTCTGGGTTTCCCTATTTATATGAGTTCTTATTGAATGGATTTCATGGGCTTTATATCTGTTTTAGCATAACTTCTTTAGTATAGTCTTTCATTTAATATTTGGCAATATTTTCTCTGTTATTGTATCCAAAAGCAAAATACAGCTCATTAAGCTTATTTATATTGTTTCCTTCAATGAAATCACTTTGACAATGGCTTTATCTTAAATTTGTACCTTCTTGACATTGATAACTTACTGTGTGGCACTAACACGAAACAGAAGTAATAGTTCCTATATGTCTAGACACTTTAAAATTTACAAGGCACATTTATATCTATTTTATATCCATTTACTTTCTCCATCACCCTGTGTGTGAGGTGTTATTACTTTCATTTTTCAGATAAAGAAACAGAAGCTCAAGGACATGAGTAAGAATATAGTTAGGACCTCAGATCAGATCTTCTAATGCTAGATTCAGTACATGTGATGGTTAATTTTATGTGTCAGCTTGACCGGGCCACAGGATGCTCAGATGTCTAGTTAAATGTAATTTTGGGGTGTGTCTGTGAAAGTGTTTCCAGGAGAGATTAGCATTTAAATTGATGAAATGAATAAAGCAGAGTGCTCTCCCACAATGTGGGTGGGCATCATCCAGCCCATCAAGGGCCTACATGGCACAAAATGATGGAGCAAGGGCAAATTCTTCTCTCTGCCTGACTGTTAAAGCTTAGACATCAGTCTTCTCCTGCCCTTTGAAACTTAGACCATCACCGCTCCTGGTTCTCAGGTCATTAAACTTAGATTGGAATTTAAACCACTGGCTTTCCTGGGTTCCTGTTTGCAGACTGCAAATAGTATGACTTCTCAGAACCTTTATAATCATGTGAGCCTATTCCTCATAATGCATCCCATTCTTTTATTATGCCAACTAAAAATTTGTCCTTGCCATCTGCCTCTATAAGTCACTAACTGCTGCAGCTACTGACCTTCAACACCCCCGAAAGGAGCTCAGGGTGGAGAACAGGAGTGAGGCACTCTGTGCTCTGGGAAAAACTAGCAGAACAGGCTTTCAGATAGTTAGATATTTTCAGATTTTCTGATCCCAAATTCTTGTGTCTCCTCATATCTAGAAAAGCACTAAAGATGGAGATTATCTGCTGCTTTTGACTAGGAGGAACCTTCTGCCAAAATGTGTGCTTGATTCCATGTATCCCCGTTCACGAAAATCACATATATACTGACATTTTTCCCTCCCTCTTAAGAGCAGTTCTTCAAAGTTGTCTGAGACACTATCTCCCAGGCTGTAGTCCTCATTTTGCTTCAAATAAAACTTAACCTACAACTCTCACATTGTGTATTTTTTCCAGTTGGTAATTGGTTCAGTTTCTCTGAACTCTAATGCAATATTCTTTTTGCAATGTCTCTGCCCGCATCACTTTTTGCATCTCGCTATAGAATTTCTTGTTATTTCTCAACTGTTAACCAAAAACTATATTCTTGCTAGGCAAGAATTATCTGTATATGGAGTACATATACTTTAGCATTAGACCACATCAGCAATTAAAATATTCAGGTTAATTTAGTACCTAGAACCAGCCTATAGGCAGGAGTTAGTCTTAAGGCATGAGGTTACATTTTATTTTTTATTTTTTTCATTTGCTTTAACTAATATCACCACTCTGTGTGAATAAGATTCAGTTAAAAGCCAGTGAACTTTTATTAAAGGCCTATTTTACATCCGACTTCTTTGTGGCCCTGGTAAAAGCTGTGAACTATAGCCTTGTCATATTGTCAAAAAGCTGGTTTTCATAGTCTTAAGAACTGAGTCAATGCCTATGTAATATTTTTCTTGAGAAAAAATTATTTTCTTGGATATGTTATATAGATCAGTATGTGTGGATTTTTGATGAGATTGGCCATTGGTAAATTTATTAAAGAAAATAACCCAACACAAAACAAAGAAAGAAAAGGCTACTCTTATAATAGTTTAACATTAAATATCACTCAGCACACAAAAGACTGAAATGCAGGTGAGAACAGATGTAATGTTTGTTGATTTATTATCAGCATGCAACTCAATCATGCAGTGGAGTCTGCTGACTAAGATCAATGTGATGGAAAACACAACTCTCTTGAGTGCCGTTCTTCTAGGCTCTTCTAGTGAAAAGATATTTTTAGTCAACACTATGAAATTCAAAGAACTGTGAAAGGTAATGAGGTATTCTTCACAGAGCAGTTTACCATATCCATTCTATCACTGAAAGAATAATGATGTGAATCAGAAAAGCTGAATAGATATATATTTAAAGTCTCGAAGAATGGTGTGGGTATACAGTTATTTAATTATTTGAATGTTTTGTTAATGTTTACTTCCTGGATAACGAGTGGGCATCTCCATATTCAACCAGATTTATGAACATAGTTAAACTTCCATGCTTCAGTGGGGATTGGAGAATGGTCTAGACCACATGAACAAAATTGGAGAAAGGGATTTATTAAATTCCAGGATGATGAGGAGTAAGTAATTCTTTTTTAAAAAAAAATTTTATTGTAGTTTGTTTACAATATGTCAGTTTCTGCTATACAGCAAAGCGACCCAGTCATACACACACACACACATTCACTCCCTTTCTTATATTGTTTTCCATCATGGTCTGTACCCAGAGACTGGATATAGTTCTTTGTGCTATAAAGTAGGACCTCATTGTTTATCCATTCTAAATGTAATAGTTTGCATCTACTAACCCCAAACTGGGAGTAGGAAATTCTTATTCAAGACTATGAGAATGCTGTGATGCAAAGTGATTGACAAATATGAACTTTAAATCTGTAGAAATCAGAGGAAAGAAAGGACATCATTAGATTTGCAGAGTCAGCTTTTTTTTAGTCAGAAAATAAGATAGTAAAAAAGCAAAAGCCATTTGGGAATGAACAGGTGGTTCCTTGACAGTTTTCCCACTTGGCATTGCTAGGGGCTAAGATGACTGAGCCTTTTCTTTATGGACCTGTGAACACATGATGAGTGGAAAGAGTCAAGCTGGCTAAAAGGAGCAAGAGCTGAGCAGATTATATAGACTTTCTTCCCTATATCCACTAGCAATAGACTTTACCAAGTATTCTATCATTAGATAAACAATATAAAATATAAACAGCAGAAAAGTTACAAATGTAGTCAATTATTTAGTTTTTCCAAAGGATTCTAAACAATGTTTAACTTTTAAAAATGGAACTGGATAATTTTGGAATTCAATTAGTAATACAGAGCCACAGGCTCAGGAGAAAAATTTTAAGGTTATTTAACTGCTCGTGATATAGGGTGCCTTTCTGTGTAGTGTTCAGGTTGGGTGGCAGTCTAGTATTTGGTTCTCTGTTGATACGGTACTTTATGAGGCATCTCATTCCATTGTGTACACTCTTATATTTGTACCTTTTTTTGGTCTTCCTAGACAAATTTTCTGATTTCTAGCAGCATTTTGCCCTCTAGCAGAACTACTAATCATGGCTCTGTCCCTACCTAAATGAGATACCTGTGTGACCCACGGCAGACTAGCAGTCATTTTCCTTCTTGAATTTGAATCTTGAGCACAGTGACAAATATTTGGTATTGTTTCATTTCCAGCAGTGCTACCCTGGCCAGACTATTTTTTTTTTTTTTCCCCCTGAGACTCTGCCTGTATTTCCTGCTTTCTGATTTTCTGAATGAATCTGCCCTGTTTTTTTCTTGGTTCTAAAACCGATTCTCCAGCTTCCTGTCAATTCTGTGTGTGGCGGTCAGCTGGGGAACCCACAAAAAATGAAGATTCCCAGACCTTACCGCCTCAAGTATGTCATTTAGTAAATTTATAACCCACTCCAGGTGACTGAGGCAGTCAGACACTGGGCTGACTTTTGGGACCACTGTTCAGATGACATAACTCAATTATGAATTTTTGTTTTAATAGAAAATTTCTAAAAATGGAAAAGATTTACCAACTCACTGAATGGATTAATCCCAGTTCTTTTATTCATTAGTTCAACAGACACCAGACATCTGTACTGTCAGGCATCATGATGAGCTTTGGGATACATAATATAATTAAGATTTTCTGAGGCTGTTTGTGGACACTGAGGCACTAAAAAGGAAGCCAGGAGCTGGATTTTGAGATCGTATATTCAGTAGTTAGCCCCAGTAATCTTCAAAAGAAATGGGCAAGTATTTATTTCTGTATTTCTACATGAGCCATTTGCCTCAAGAATGTAACAATGTAGATTTTTAATTCTAGATATCCTTGTTCATGTATGTAAAAAAATTTCTAGGTAAAACAAGAAATCTAAGCTCTAATTAATTAGTTTTATACATAATAATAAAATTAAACCATATCCATTTTCTGCTAGGTTTAATAAAAAAAGATTTTCTTCATATACTGTTCTGTCTCACAGTTACACGCATAATATACAATTAAAAACAACTGTAGTTGAACAGGATATGAAAATGTTCAGAGGCTCCTTTTTTAGCTAACAACAAAAATAACTTTATGTAAAATACGTGCTGTTAAATTAGGACCAGATTTCATATTATTTTGGAAGATATTTTATGATTCTAAATCATTGGTCTTAAATAAATTTTGAAAACCTTCTCAGAAATTTTTGTTGACCTCTGAATTTCTCGTTGTAAGTCTAAATAGTTGTAAAAGATGTAGCTTACAGAAATTTGTAAACATTGACCTAAAACTTTCATCAGTCTTTAAAATTTTCCATTTTGATTTCCACCATAATCCATATAAAAATACTTGGACAAACTCATTTTAACGGAAGTTCTTCATTTTTTTTCTATCTGAAATTCTGTTACCACATCACTTTTCCAATAGAATTTTATCGTAATTTAATGTATTCTTTCTGCTTGAAAGTCTTCGACCATTTTTTTTTCTGCCACAAAATATATATGTAATTTGAAAAGTAATTAAAAAATCTGTGACCATGAGTCTTCATGTTAAAATTTCTTCTGAATTGGATTTTCATCATGCTTTTAAATAGAAAAACCTGAACAACATAAATAATTTTACTTTTAAATAATAAACATGAAGATAAAGTTTATTAGAAACGTGTCCATTATTCAGATGGTAGTGTTATTTTTTCAATAAATAAATGTGTATATGAGTGGATTCAAATTACTTATTGTTAGGAGACAAAGCTCAGTATCAATCTATTCTATTTTTGTTTTTATGGATGTAAGATCTGAGAAAACATATTCCCATAAATAAGTAGATGAGAATGGAATTTTGTTTTAACAATGTCACTCAAACATTTGAACTCCTTCCAAGTTATATGCCAAAATCACATAGTTATCTATCATCAAAATTATTTTTAATGATCTACCAGCTGTCATTTTAATTAGATTTTCTTTCAGTTTTGTTAAAGGCAAGGAATCAAGACTAATTCCAGCTTTTATGATCTAATTATTAGTCATTTACTTTCTCAGCACCAACATTAGTATTTTAAGTTGTCCTTTTGTTTAGAAATCTGGAGATTTTTGCACTTTATGATCTGTGTACCATAGTAAGATGGTAAAATGATTGATAGGCACAACTCTTTTTAAAAATGATCAACTAGCATGAATATTGTCAGTCAAATTTTGGAAAGAGTACATGTGAAGTGTAGGATCTGGAAATTATTTCCCTAAAATTGTTTTCCCCAAAATATAACATACCCCATTTTGAAATCTGTCAGTCTACGCATGTCTCCTTTTAAAGATAGTTACTGGTTATTTAACATTATGTGAATATGGATTTGTCTGTATTAGAACAAAGAGCTCTTTGGTGTATTGTGTATTCTAAAATAGCTCAAAAAGATTCCCTATCCCATATGTTCTTCTTACAATGTGACATTGACACTCTTGCCATTGAGAAGTGGGGATCTGTTTTCCCTTCCTTTGGATTTTAGTGGATTGGTGACTATGGTGGAATAACACTGTGTGATTTTTTTTTTTTGAGGTTAGATCATAAAAGATCTTCTGCCTATCGACTCAGGATGCTTACTCTTCAAACCCAACTGCTATGCTGTGAGGAAGTTAGCACTCATGGAATGGCTGTGCATACGTATTTCAGCTGACAGCCTCATTTGAGGTCCTGTACAACAACCCCCATGGACTATGGGGGGTGTGTGTGTGTGTGTGTGTGTTGCTTTCAGTCATTATGTTTTAGGATGATTCATTATGTAATAATTAAAATGGGACCTAATGAATACCTTAGTAATCAAAATAATTTGACATCCACTCAATTCAAAAGGTATAGGCTGATTTGGGCTAAAATTTACCTTTTGCATATTATCAAAATTGCAGAATACATTAGTAATGCATAAAGATTGCAGGGAATATATTAAACAGTTAATGTTTAATTTCATTAAAGAAAATATAGCTTGATTTTTATGTTCCAATTTATTATTGATTAGAGTACTCTGTATATATGAAATTACCAAACTCTTCATCATTTAATTTACTTCTTAAAAATGTAATTATTATTTTCAAAGAAATACTTATCCTTAAATTTAAAAGCCAAACAGTACTACAAGCTTAAAAACAAATAAATATGAGTAAACCCCTCCCCTTCTCATGCTCTTTAAGTAAAAATTTTCAGTCTCTTTTAGCTATTTAGTCTGGTATTTACCTCCCAATTTCTAGTATGCTTTATTGCTAGTTCTGTGTTTTTGTTTTTAATTTTTAACAGAATCTATTAGCTTCCTTCTATAGAAGCTTAGGATTATCTCTTTTACACTCCCTCCTCAACCCTAATTACAATGTACACACCTATTTTTCCTCCTATTCTCCTGCTATAGTTGTATCATGCTTTTCTGATACACTAATACTTAGTTTAAATATGTATTGTACTATGATTACATTTCTTCTCTCTTTTCACAAGTTTTTATTGTGTCATTTGGTTTGTTATCTAGGTCCCAGTGATGATTTTAGTCCTAAACTTTCTCACGGAACTATAAAACAGCTTTCAGTAAAGTTCATGCCTTCCTCCCTCCCTCTTCCTCTGCTCTCTGTGTTTTTCTGGAGCCTGCTGTCCTGTACAAATCTGCTTTCATTGCTTCCCTAGGCCAAAGATCCTAGCTGACATTCTAGGCTGTCATTGCTGGGAATTTTCTTTTTCTTTACCTTTGTGTTATATTCCTTGTTTCTTGAATTTTATGTCTTCTTTAGTTTATTTCTTTGTCTTGATGAAGCACATTTTCTAGGATTTTTTTTTTTTTTTTTTTACAGAGGATGCATGTAAAATAAGATTTTTGAAGATCTTACGTGCTGACTATTTAATACTATCTTTGTATTTGAAGTATAGCTGAAGATATAGTTTTAGGTTAGAAAGAAATTTTTTTTTTTTGTCTTTTTATGGCTGCACTCTCAGCATATCGAGGTCCCCAGGCTAGGGGTCCAATTGGAGCTACAGCCACCGGTCTATGCCACAGCCACAGCAATGCCAGATCCGAGGCACGTCTGTGACCTACACCATAGCTCACAGCAACGCTGGATCCTTAACCCACTGAGCAAGGCCAGGGATCGAACCTGCAACCTCATGGTTCCTAGTCATATTGGTTTCTGCTGCACCATGACGGGAACTCCTTTTTTTTTTTTCAGAAAAAAAATCTTTCCCTAACCTAAAACTAAGAATTTAGAAAGCATTGCTTTGTTGACTTCTGTTAATTTTTTATAATTTTTAAGTCTGAAGCTACTTGAATTTCTGATTTTTAAAAATATATTCCAGACCTTTTTTTTGGTGGTTTGTGCTTGAATCATTTGTTTCACTTTTCTGAGCTCTGTTAATCAGATTTCACTAGTCTGTGTCCTTTCCATCTTACAAAATTGTGTTTTTATCTCTTGTCTATTGTCCCTTCTGTCTCATTTCCTCTTCCATTTTCTTTGTCCTTGTGATTTTATACATTGTTTTTCATTAACTCTTATTTTAGTGGTATTTCAGGTTTGAACTATGTGTTTAATCCATCAAGTTTAACTTGAATTCTTTTATTTTTTACAGTTTTCACTTCACTGATTTACTGATTCTGCCCTCTGTAGTTATTTTTAAATTGTATGATTTTGCAGCATTTATCCAATTTGTATATAACTACATGAAAAATTAATTGTATACACACATATATCTTTATTGTTTTCTCTTGATTCATTAGTATTAAAAGAGATAGAAAAGGTGTAATATTAAGTGTTCATTCAGGAGAACTACAAAAACATAAGGAATTGATTAAGAAATTAGACTGAAAGGGTCAAAAAGGGATGGTGAGGTTACCTACCTATCACCTGTCTGGCTGGAGGAGTAACAGAGGAAATGGTGTTACCTAGAGCCCAGGGTTGCTGTGTTGAGGAGCCTGTTGAGGTTCTACTGTTGCTTTGCTGCTGCTGTTTAACTGTCATATTTGCAGGCAGCGAGGACCCCCTACCCCCACTGATGCTGCAGGAACCCAGGAGCCCAAAGTCTCCTACTACAGAGACTGCAGCTACTGCTGCTAGACCCGGAGCCCATAAGCATCAAGTTGGTGAGGCTGATGGGGCACCACCTATGCCACTGCTGTGAAATGATACCCCCTGAGCAGGACCCCAGGCCTGCACTTGCCCTGCCCCTCCTGCTGATGCAGGAAAAAAACCCACACAAATTTTTCTATCCCTCCTGCCTTTCAGTCCCCCAACAGTGCCGCTCATTGGCAGAATCTCACTGGAAAGCAGCTGGCAAGGAAGTCTGTGAGATGTTGTTTACAGGCTCCCGGCCATCTTATGATACAGAGGAGATTCCAGAAGGCTGGGAATAATGCTGAGAGCCAAATGACAAATAGCCAGCCCACAGGGCTTAAAGGGAAACTCAGTAACTGACTTGTGAATATTATCATTTTTTTCTGGGTAGACATATATATCTGGCACATCCTCTGAGTGTGATACACATCTATAAATATATTGTGTATAATATTTTATAAATATATTGTGTATACATATTTTTAATATTTTTATATTTTTGAGAATAAAATCAGAAACTGCTTGTAGCAAAGAGGTTTGATCGTTTTCCAACTGTGAAGAAAACTTTAATGATTATGATATTTCATTGATTATTTTGGCATTTCCAGAGTTTATCTTCTATATTGCTATTTTGCTGACATTTTACAGAATTTGGAGCAAGTATACGGTTTTAATACGTTGTTAAGTGAGACTTTTCCCGTTGTCTCAGATTTTCAGTTAAGGCCAAAAACGGAGCACAAGGGATGTTAAATTCTTCACGTTCTGAAGATTACTGTGAAGATAGTCAAAATTAGGTTCAGAAACTATCCCCAGGGCCAGCTAGGATAGAGAGCAGGACTAGACCTACTGCTACAAGCCTACTCTCTTCCACTTTTCTTTCCTCTGCCCTGGATGCACCTAATGAGAAAAAAAAAAAGCAGGGCTATTCTCCATCCCCACCTCCACCCTCACCCTAGCTTTTAGCTTGTCTTGTAAAGTGAATATAATTTTTCAGGTGAATCTGGTTGTTTTTACTGCTAAAATGGAAGATGAAGAAATTCCTGTTTGGCCAATACGTAATCATGGAAAATAAGAGGATGTCTGTCACTCAGGTTCCTCCTGTCAAAGAAATGAGGAATTCAACTCTGCTCCTCAACTATTCACTCATGTTTTGAAAAGTCAAATGGAGAACCCATTCATGACAGAATATAATATTTTTATTTACTTGTTCGTATGCCTTCTGGGCAGAGCTATTCAGAATAAAGGAATATGTGTTGTTAACAATTGATATCAATATCATACTTGAATAGCATTTGACAAGAGGACACAGCAATATCTAAATCCTACCCTGTCTTGGCCATTCTTCCCTGGGAAATCCTCAAAGAAAGTATTTGTGCAAGATACACTGACCACTGAGCATAATGACATCACATTGTAACAACTCCTGGGACTTCACTCCCAAACTCAAAGCAGAACAGATGAGAACTAAACAGAACTCCACAAAAGCTCCCTCATCTGTATATACTGGGATGGCCAGGAAGCAACAAAGGCTAATAGTTTTGTTTTGACCATTTCTACCGCAATAGCCAATCCACATTTGAATCTTACTGTCTCCTGTGGTAAAAACGTCACTCATCAGTGCCAAGGTGCAAGATGTAAGGACAGCTGAAGACAGAATCTGTCCCAGTGCCCTCCCTGGGGCCGCCTTGGGCTGTCATTTCAGCTGCCTCGTGGAGATGTGTGTGACCTTTATTTCTATGCCATTCAGCCTGAAGTCTGATCATCCAGATCATCAGTGGGTTGAGGTGGTCTTTAGGGTGCAGCAGAAGTGAATAAAGCCTAGAATTCCTTAGAGGGGCCAGTGAGACCATTGTGCTCATGTCAGCCTTTGACGTAATCACTATGGATAGTTTAAAAGTTTGAGGTTTCAGGTCCTCCTGTTCTAGTGAAGAGTAAGCCTTAATCATTCCTGCTGTGTAAAATTTTTGCTGATGGTCCTGGGATTGCTTTATCTTTGCCTCTGCTGAGACATATTTTGTCTGTCTTGTTGATTCTTGTTGTGAGCCACACGGGAAGTCCTGTCTTGTTGATTCTTTATTGTTGAAAGTATAAAGTACATTCTAGACTTTATAGTGTGACTTTTCTGGTTTGGCCCTCTGTCTTCTACCGGACAGTGTGCTCCTTTGGGGGCAGGTGCCTTGTCATTTACCTCTTTGTATTTCCAGGATCCAACACAGTATTTGGAATTGAGTAGGCACTCAATAATTGTTTGATGATGAAGTTGCCTAGTATACATAGAATATTATTTAGGTTCATTAGGGCTTTACCAGCATTTTTTTTTTTTAAAAAAACTATTTTCAAATTTCTCTTCTAGAAGTTTTTCTGAGTATTTCCCTTTCTTAAAAATTGGTTTAGCATTTTTAATACAGCTTTTAAAAAACATTCAATGAATTTTATTATATTTATGATTGTATAATCATCACAATCTAATTTTATTTTTTAAATTAATGATTTTTATTTTTTCCTTTACAACTGCTTTACAGCATTCTGTCAATTTTCTACTGTACAGCAAAGTGACCCAGTCACAAATACATATATACATTCTTTTTCTCACATTATCTTCCATAATGCTCCATCATAAGTAACTAGATATAGTTCTCAGTGCTGTACAGCAGGATCACATTGCTTATGCACTCCAAATGCAATAGTTTGTATCTATTAACCCCAGATTCCCAGTCCATCCCACTCCCTCCTCCTCCCCCTTGGCAAACACAAGTCTGTTCTCCACGTCCATGAATTTCTTTTGTGTGGAAAGGTTCATTTTTGCCGTATATCACATTCTGGACGTAAGTGAAATCATATGGTGTTTTTCTTTCTCTTTCTGACTTATTTCACTTAGTATGAAAGTCTAGTTCCATCTATGTTACTGCAAATGGCATTATTCTTTTTTATGGCTGAGTGGTATTCCATTGTGTTTATATACCACATCTTTTTAATCCATTCATCTGTCAGTGAACATTTAGGTTCTTTCCATGTTTTGCTGTTGTGAATAGTGCTGCAATGAACATATAGGTGCATGTGTCTATTTCAAGTAAAGTTTTGTCTAAATTATGCCCAAGAGTGGGATTGCTGGGTCATACGGTAGTTCTATATTTAGTTTTCTGAGGTACCTCCATACTGTTTTGCATAGTAGTTGTACCAATTTACATTCCCATCAACAAAGTAGAGGGGTTCCCTTTTCTCCACACCCTCTCCAGCATTTGTTATTTATGGACTTATTGATGATGGGCATTCTGACTGCTGTGAGGTGGTACCTCATAGTAGTTTTGATTTGCATTTCTCTAATAATCAGTGGTGGTGAGCATTTTTTCATGTGCTTATTGGCCATCTGTATATCTTCCTTGGAGAAATGTTTATTCAGGTCTTTTGCCCATTTTTCCATTGGATTATTATTTTTTTTGCTGTTAAGTTTTATATACTGTTTTTATATTTTAGAGATTAAGCCCTTGTCTGTTGCATGTTTGAAATTATATTCTCCCATTCTGTAAATTGTCTTTTTTTTTTTTTAATGGTTTCCTTTGCTGTGTAAAAGCTTGTGGTTTAATTAGGTCCCTTTGGTTTATTTTTGCTTATATTTCTGTTGCCTTGGGAGATTGACCTGAGAAAACATTTGTAAGGTTGATGTAAGAGAATGTTTTGCCTGTGTTCTCTCCTAGGAGTTTGATGGTGTCTTATCTTATGTTTAAATCTTTAAGCCATTTTGAATTTATTTTTGTGCATGGTATGAGGGTGTGTTCCAGTTTCATTGATTTACATACAACTTGTTCAGTTTTCCCGGTACTACATGCTGAAGAGACTATTTTCTTCCCTTTTTATATTCTTGCCTCCATTGTCAAAAATTAATTGACCATAGGTGTCTGGGTTTATTTCTGGGTTCTCTCTTCTGTTCCATTGGTCTGTATGTCTGTTTGGTACCAGTACCACATTGTCTTGATTACTATGACTTTGTAATACAGCCTGAAGTTTGGGAGAATTGTGCCTCCAGCTTGGTTTCTGGATTGCTTTGACAAAAGTGGGTCTTTTGTGGTTCCATATAAATATTTGGATTGTTTGCTTTGGCAAAAGTGGGTCTTTTGTGGTTCCATATAAATATTTGGATTGTTTGTTGTAGTTCTGTGAGAAATTTCATGGGTAATTTCATAAGGATTGCATTGAATCTGTAGATTGCTTTGGCCAGTATGGCCATTTTTACAATATTAATTTTTCCAACCCTGGGGCATAGACTAGGTTTCCATTTCTTTGACTCCTCTTTAATTTCCTTATTTAACGTTTTATAGTTCTCAGCATATAAGTCTTTCACCTCCTTGGTCAGGTGTATTCCCAAGTATTTAATTTTTTTGGGTGTGATTTTAAAAGGTATTGTATTTTTGTATTCCTTTTCTAATATTTCATTGTTAGTATACAGAAATGTGACCAGTTTCTGAATGTTAATCTTGTATCCTGCTACTTTGCTGAATTCATTGGTCAGTTTGAATAGTTTTTGTGTGGAGTCCTTAGAGTTTTCTATGTATAGTATCATGTCATCTGCATACAGTGACAATTTTAACTCTTCTCTTCCAGATTGGATACCTTTTATTTTTTTTGTTTGTCGGATACTGTGGCTAGGATTTCCAATACTGTGTTGAATAACAGTGGTGAGAGTGGGCACTTGTTCCAGATGTTAGTGGGACGGTTTTCAGCTTTTCTCCATTGAGTATTATATTTGCTGTGGGTTTGTCTTAAGTGGCTTTTATTATGTTAGGGTATATTCCCTCTGTACCCTCTTTGGTAAGAGATTTCATCATGAATGGATGTTGAACTTTGTCAAATGCTTTTTCTGCATCTATTGAGATGATCATGTCTTTTCTTTTGTTAATATGGTGTATGATGTTGATTGATTTGTGTATGTTGAATCATACACGTGAATCTGGGATGAATCCCGCCTGGTCGTGGTGTGTGATCATTTTTATATGTTGTTGGATTCAGTTGGCTAAAATTTTTATTGAGAATATTTGCATCTATATTCATCAAAGACCACCTAATTTTAGAACATTTCCATTCCAAACCCTCAGTCTATCCTTCTCCTGCAACCTGTCTCTTTTGGTAACTAAGTTTTTCAAAGTCTGTGAGTCTGTTTCTGTTCTGTAAGTAAGTTCAGTGTATCCTTTTTTTTTTTTAGATTCCACGTATAAGTGATAGCATGTGATGTTTGTGTCTCACTGTCTGACTAACTTCACTTAGGATATTTCTATGTCCATGCATTTTGCTGCACATGCCATTATTTCATTCCTTTTTATGGCTAACATTCCATTGTGTGTATGTACCACATTTTCTTTATCCACTCTTCTGTTGATGTACATTTAGGTTGATTCCATGTCTTGGCTATTGTATATAGTGCTGCAGTGAACTTTGGAGTACATGTATCTTTTCGAGTCCTGGTTTTCTCTGGATAGATGCCCAGGAGGGGGATTGCTGGATCAAATGGTCATTCTATTTTTAGTTTTTTGAGGAATTTCTATACTGTTTTCCATAGTGGTTACACCAGTTTACATTCCCACCAACAATGTAAGAGTGTTTTCTTTTCTCCACAACCTCTCCAGCATTCATAGTTTGTAGACTTTTTGATAGTGGCCAATCTGGCTGGTGTAAGGTAGCTTTGATTTGCATTCCTCTAATAATTAGTGATGTTGAACATCTTTTCATGTGTTTTTTGGCCATCTGTATGTATTCTTTGGAGAATTGCCTGGTTCAATCTTCGGCCCATTTTTTGATGGGGTCGTTTTTTTTTTTTTTGGTATTGAGCTGCAGGTGGTGTTTATAAATTTTGGAGATTAATCCCTTGTCAGTCGCTTCTTGTGCAAATATTTTCTCCCATTCTGTAGTTTGTCTTTTCGTTTCATTTAGGGTTTCCTTTGCTGTACAGAAACTTAAGTTTAATTAGGTCCCATTTTTTTATTTTTGTTTTTGTTGTCATTACTGTAGGAGGTGGATCTGAGAAGATATTATATTGCTAAGTGGTTTATGTCAGCGAGTGTTTGGCTTATGTTTTCCTCTAAGAGTTTTATAGTATCCACTCTTATAATTAGGTCTTTAATCCATTTTGAATTTATTTTTGTGTATGTTGTTAGGGAGTATTCAAATTTCATTCTTTTACATGTAGCTATCAAGTTTTTCCAGCACCATTTATTAAAGGGACTGTGTTTTCTTCATTGTATATTCTTACCTCCTTTGTCATGGATTAGTTGATCATAGGGCATGGGTTTAATTCTGGGCTTCCAATTCTGTTCCACCAATCTTTATTTCTGTTTTTGTGCCAGTACTATACTCTTTTGATGACTGTAGCTTTGTAGTATAGCCTGAAGTCAGGAAGCCTGATTCTTCCAGCTCAGTTTTTCTTTCTCAGGATTGCTTTGGTTATTCTGTGTCTTTTGTGTTTACAAACTTTAGAATATTTTGATCTAGTTCTGTGAAAAATGACATTGGTAATTTGATAGGGATTGCACTGAATCTGTAGATGGCCTTGGGTAATATAGTCACTTTGAAAGTATTGATTCTTCCAATCCAAGAGCATGGTATATCTTTCCATCTCTTTGTGCCATCTTTGATTTCTTTTATCGATGTTTTATAGTTTTCAGAGTACAGGTCTTTCATCTCTTTATGTAGGTTTATTTCTAGGGGTTTTATTTATTTTTTGGTGCAATGGTAAATGGTATTGTTTCCCTAATTTCTCTTTCTGAGCTTTTATTGTTAATATATAGAAATGGAGTCAATTTCTGTGTATTAATTTTATATCCTGCAATTTTACTGAATTCAGTGATGAGCTCTAACAGCTTTCTAGTAGCATCTTTAGGATTTTTTAGGTGTAGTATCATGTCATCTGCAAGCAGTGATAGCTTTACTTCTTCCTTTCCAATTTGGATTCCTTTTATTTCTTTTTCTTCTCTGATTGCTGAGGCTAGGACTTCCAAAACTCTGTTGAAAAGTAGTGGTGAGTGTTTACATCCTTGTATTGTTCTTGATCTTAGCGAGAATTCTTTCAGCTTTTTACCATTGAGAATGATGTTAGCTGTGGGTTTGTCATACATGGCTTTTGTTATGTTGAGGTAGGTTCCCTTTATGTCCACTTTCTGGAGGGATTTTATAAGATATAGATTTGGGATTTTTGTCACAAGCTCTTTCTGCATCTATTGAGAGAATCATATCAGTTTGCATGTTGTTAATGTGGTGTATCACACCGATTGATTTGCAGAGTGAAAAATCCTTGTCTCCCCGGGATAAATCCCACTTTATCATGGTGCATGGTCCTTTTAATGTATCGCTGGATTTGGTTTGCTAGTATTTTGTTGAGGATATTTCTATCTGTGTTCATCAGTGATATTGGTCCTTAATTTTTTCTTTTGTGTGTGTGTGTGTCTTTTTGCCATTTCTTGGGCCGCTGCCATGGCATATGAACGTTTCCAGGCTAGGGGTCGAATCAGAGCTGTAGCCACCAGCCTACGCCACAGTCATAGCAATGCAGGATCCGAGCCATGTCTGCAACCTACACCACAGCTCATGGCAACACCGGATCCTTAACCCACTGAGCAAGGCCAGGGATCAAACCCACAACCTCATGGTTCCTAGTTGGATTCACTGATCACTGAGCCATGACTGGAACTCCGGTCTGTAATTTTCTCTTTTTGTGGTATCTTTGTGTGGTTTTGGTCTCTGGGTGATGATGGTCTCATAGAATGAGTTTGTGGGTATTTCTTTCTCTGCAATTTTTTGGAATAGTTTCAGAAGGATAGGTGTTAACTCTTCTCTGAATGTTTGGTAGAATTCTCCTGCAGAGACATCTGTCCTGGACTTTGTTGGAAGTTTTTAAATCACAGTTTGAATTTCAGTACTTGTGATTTGTCCATTCATCTTTTCTATTTCTTCTTGGTTTAGTCTTGGAAGATTGTACTTTTCTAAGAATTTGTGCATTTCTTCTAGGTTGTTCAATTTATTGGCATATAGTTGCTTGTAGTAGTCTTTATGATCCTTTGCATTTCTGTAATGTTCATTGTAACTTCTCTTTATTCATTTCTAATTTTATTGATTTGAGTCCTCTCTTTTTTTCTTGATGAGTCTCACTAAGGGTTTACAATTTTGTTGATCTTTTCAAAGAACCAGCTTTTAGTTTCATTAATCTTTTCTGTGATTTTCTTTATTCTGTTTCATTTATTTCTTTTCTGATCTTTGTGATTTCTTTCCTTCTGCTAGCTTTGTGTTTTGTCTCTTTCTCTAGTAGCTTAAGGTGTAAAGTTAGGTTTTTTTATTTGAGATTTTTCTTGTTTCCTGAGGTAGGGTTGTATTGCTATAAACTTCCCTTTTAGAACTGCTTTTTCTGCATCCTATAGGTTTTGGATTGTTGTGTCTTTGTTTTCATTTGCTTCTAGGTATTTTTTAATTTTCTCCTTGATTTCTTCAGTGATCCATTGGTTGTTTTAGCAGCATGTTGTTTAGTCTCCATGTGTTTTTGTTTTTTTTGCAGTGTTTTTCTTTTTGTTGATTTCTGGTCTTACAGCTTTGTGGTTAGAAAAGATGCTTGATATAATTTCCATTTTCTTAAATTAACTGAGGCTTGATTTGTGTCCCAGAATGTAATCTATCCTAGAGAATGTCCCCTGTACACTTGAGATGAATGTGTATTCTGCTGCTTTTGGATGGAATATTCTGTAATCCATCTGGTCTAATGCATAATTTAAGGCCTGTGTATCCTTGTTGATTTTCTGTCTGGATGATCTGTCCTTTACTGTAAGTGGAGTGTTAAAGTCCCCTGCTATTATTGTGTTATTGTCCATTTCTCCTTTTAGGGTTTTTAGTAGTTGCCTTATATATTGGGGTGATCCTATGTTGGGTGCATATATATTTACAATTTTTATATACTCTTCTTTGATCCTTTGATCATTCTGTAATGCCCTTCTTTGTCTCTTATAACTTTATCTATCTATCCGTCTATCTATCTATTTATTTTGTCTTTTTAGGGCCTCACCTGCAGCATACAGAAGTTTGCTGGGTAGGGGTCAAATCGGAGTCACAGCTGCCAGCCTATGCCACAACAACAGCAGCGCCAGATCTGAGCCACTCCCATGACTTACACCACAGGTCATGGCAACGTCAGATCCTTAATCCACTCAGCAAGGCCAGGGATCGGACTTCTTCATGTCTGTAGTTAGTTTCGTTTCCACTGAGTCATAGCAGGAACTCCATAAACATTCTTTATTTTAAGGTCTATTTTGTCTGATATGAGTATTGCTACTCTGGCTTTCTTTTGATTTCCATTTGCATGGAATATTTTCTTCCATCTTCTCACTTTCAGTTTGTATGTGTCCCTAGCACTGAAGTGGGTTTCTTGAAGATAGCATGTATAGGGGTCTTGTATTTGGATCCATTTAATCAGTCTATGTCTTTTTGTTGGGGCGTTTAGTCCATTTAAATTTAAGGTAATTGTTGATAAGTATGTTCTTATTGCCGTTTTGTTAATTGTTTTGGATTTGTTTTTGTTGGTCTTTTCTCTTATTCTCTTCTCTTGGGGTTTAAAGACTAGTGTTGTGTTTGAATTGCTTTTTTTATTTGTATATATCTCTTATACATTTTTGGTTTGTAGTTAACAAAGTTTTGATATAGGAGTCCACACACACACACACACACACACACACACACACACACGATTATTTTAAGTTTCTAGTCTCTTAACTGCAAATGCATCTCCAATATCCTGCATTTGTACCCTCCTCTTCTCATGATTTCTGGTTTTGATAGCATATCTGTGTGTGGATGATTTCCTACCTTTACTATGTGTATGCTTTTACCAGTGAGCCTACTATTTTTGTTTCTAGTTGTAGCCTTTTCCACCTAAACAAATTCCTTTGATGTTTGTTGTAAAGCTGGTTTAGTAATGCTGATTTCTCTTAGCTTTTGCTTGTCTGTAAAGCTTTTGATTTCTCCTTTAAATCTGGATAAGAGTCTTGCTGGGTAGAGTAATCTTGGTTGGAGGTTTTTTTCCTTTCATCACTGTTACAATTATATTGTGCCACTCCTTTCTGGCCTGCAGAGTTTCTCCTGAAAAATCAGCCAATAACCTTATCAGGGTTCCTTTGTATGTTATTTGTTTCTTTTCCCTAGCTGCTTTCAGTATTTTCTCTTTGTCTTTAATCTTGGTCAGTTTGAGTAATATGACCAAGATTGGGAGGTTCCTCTTTGGGTTCATTTTTTTCTTTTTTCTTTCTTTATGGCCAGACTGCAGTATATGGAAGTTCCCAGGCTAGTGGTTGAATTAGAGCTGTCCCTACCAGCCTATACCACAGCCACAGCAATGGAGAATCCAAGCGGCATCTGCAACCTCCTCCATAGCTCATGGCAACTCTACATCCTTGACCCACTGAGTGAGGCTAGGGATCGATCCCATGTCCTCATGGATTCTAGTTTGGTTTGACCACTGAGCCACAATGGGAACTCCAATCATGATGGGAACTTCGGGTTTATTTTATATGGTATTTGTTGGGCTTCCTGGATTTGAGTGATTCCTTCCCAATGTTAGGGAAGTTTTCATCTATTATCTCTTCAAATATTTTCTCTGGTCCTTTCTCTCTGTCTTCTTCTGGCACCCCTATAAGATGGATGTTGATGCATTTAAAGTTGTCCCAGAGTTCTCTTAGACTGTCTGTATTTCTTTTCAATCTTTTTTCTCTTTTCTGTTCCACATCAGAGATTTTCATCAGTCTGTCTTCCACCTTGCTTATTCATTCTTCTGCTTCCTGTATTCTGCTCTTGGTTCCTTCTTGTGAATTTTTTATTTCAGTTAATTGTATTTTGCATCTCTGATTGCTTAATCCTTGAATCTTCTATTTCTTTGTTAAATCTTTCTTGTAATTTATCAGTCTTTACTTCTAGTTTATTTCTAAGATCTTAAATCATATTGACTATCTTTAAAGTCTTTTTCTTGGAGGCTGATATCTCCAGATCATTTAGCTGTTTTTTTTTTCTTATTATTATTTTATCTGAGTGATAATTCTCTGTATTTAATTTTTATAGATTTGTGTGTGTGTGTGGTTTCATTTTTGCAGGCAATAATGTTGTAGCCTCTCTTGCTTCTGATGTTTGCCTCCCTTGTACCTGAAGTTGGTACAAGGGGCTTGCTGCAGGCTTCCTGATGGGAGGAACTCATTCCTGCCCACTGGTAGTTGGAGCTGATTCTTATCCTCCTGGTGGCTAGGGTTTTGTCTCTGGGTATGATTAGAAGTGGCTCTGTGCCTGGGAAGCCTATAGGCAGACTGTTTGCTGATGTGTGGTGCTGTGTTCCCATCCAGTTTGTTGTTTGGTCTGGGGCTTCTCAGCTTTGATAGGTGGGCAGATTTTTTTCCAAAATGGCCACTTCCAAGGGAGTTCTCACTGACAGTTATTCCCAAGACCTTTGCCTCCAATGTCTTCTTCCCCAGCAATGAGCCACAGTCATTCCCTGTTTTCCCAGGTGATCCTCCAATAACCACAGGCAGGCGTGACCCAGATTTCTATGTAGTCTCTGCTTTGCCCTGGGACCTAGTGCACATGAAACCCTGTGTGTGGCTTTCAAGAGTGGAGTCTCTGTTTCCTCCAGTCCCGTGGAGCTTCAGTGCACAATTCCTGCTGCACCTCAACGCCAAATGCTTCAGGGGCTCCTCTTCCCAATGTCAGACCTCCCAGGTGTGGGAAGCTGACATGAGGCTCAAAACTCTCACTCCCATGCATGAGCCTCTGCAATATAGTTACTTTCCAGTCTTGAGCCTCCCACCTGGTGGGTATGAGGTTTGCTTATATTGCATAGTGGCTCCTCCTACTGTCTCAATATGGCCTTCTCCTTGTCTTTTATTGTAGGAGATCTTTTTTTGGTAGTTTCCAGTCTATTTTGTTGATGGTTGTTCAACAGCTGGTTGTAATTTTCTTGTTTTCATGAGAGAAGCTGAACTCCAGTCCTTCTCCTCTGCCATCTTAATCCTGTCTCTCCACATTTTCATTACAGCTTAATGGACTAAATTTGTCTTTTGCCTTTGCACCTATTCTTTTAGAAGAACATATATAAAAAGAAAATATATTTGGCAGAAGACATATGTGAAGAAGTCCTGAGACAGAAGCCAGGTCTTTAGAAATAAAGTGGTACCAGAGGGAAGTATAATAGAAGGCTCTTGCTTTGGAGTGACTCAGTGTAGGTGGTTGAAATAGGAAGCTGAGATCAGTCCTAAGAGGATAAGTACAGTTATTTTCCATTTCATTGTTCCCTTCTCCATTGCTCTTTTTCAGATCAAAATGATGGTTACAATGAGAAAATATAAATGTGAAAAAATAATGAGAAGTGCTTATTCTTTCTCACAAGTCACTGTGAAGAGTTATGTATATCAGCTCATTTAATCCACACAACTACTCTATAAAGAACATAGTGTTATTATCTGTAATTAATAAACCAGAAAATTGAGGCTCAGAGGATTTGAGCAAGTTACCATAAATCTTACTACCATTTATGGCGGAGACTTAATGCAGACATACTGTAGTCTGTCCCATGACCATGATCACCATGCTCTGCTGTATCCTGAAGGCTAAGTGTTCTTGGGAACAGAAACAATGGGAATCTTGGAGAGCAGGGATGGCCTACTTTTCATACAAGTTTTGGGAAGTTACCCAACTGAGCTGCACATTTTATGAAAGTGTCAATCCAGCAAGTTGGGGATTTACTTAGAGTTTTAAACTGACACCTTCACTGAGATTTAGAAGTAACTGAGAGACACTTTAGTTTGAACTTTGAGATTGACATGTTTTGCTTACTGTTCTGCACGATAGTCATTTTCTGGTGAAAAGAATGATTTACTTGTATAAAAGAATGACCTGTGATTGGCTTATTGTCAAAAACAAATAAAAAAAGTTATAATAAATCAAGACAGGTTATTTTGAAGGTGGTGATAACCTGGAATCAGGTGCAGTATTAGCTTTTTTTTGTATACGTATATAATTTCATTTACCTTGTCTAGAGCATCCATTTTTGTGTGTTTTTTTTGAATAATGAATGGAGTTATTTTAACTGAGTGCTAATGTGGTGAATGCCAGGTGAGAAATTCAATTGAAATGCTGTCACAAGATCCTTTTGTTTTACTGACAAGAGGTGTCATGTTCTCTTGAATCCCAATACATGGAGTGTGAACTGATAAATAGTTTGGAGATGAAATTGTCAGTCACCATTATCACACTCAAGCAATTATCTTTTCTGGTAGCTTGCTCTGCCATAAATTTCAAGTTCTGGAATGTGAAAGTAAAGAGGAAAAAATAATATGGATGTGACCATAAATTGGAAAAGTGCTTAGGTTAGAAAGGTAAGTTTCCTTAGGACTTTTAATATAGGCAGGAAAATTTGCTGCAAGGAAGGTTAGGAAGAGGGGAGCCATCAGAGGTGGATCTACCTTCAAACTAAGAAATCTTAATCTTTAGGGTTTTCTCCATGATAGAGACCCTTTCAGTGAATGCAGTGTGTTCACATGGCAATAAACTATAGTAAAATTTGTGTAAGATATATAATAGCAATCAGTTAAGTCTTTTTTCTTTTTCCACTTTGACTTCTCTTCCAATTACATTTCTTCTTCTTTTGGGTGGTTTTGGGGTTACCCCAGACATTCTTTGAGGCCTAGCTAAGGAAATTTTAGTGCAGAGTATGTTTTGTTTTAGTTTAATGTGATCCACACCATTACTTCCTGGGGTGGTCAATGCTTTTTCTTCTCCCTACATGATATTGCATCCTCTGTAAAGCAACCAAAGTTTGTTTACATTTGTAGAGTGAGCTTAAGCAAAGTCACTTGAGGTCTAGGCTCGTAACTCACTCAGTGCCTGTCACTGCAGCTGTGTTTTGTTACTCAAAGAAAGTCACAAGGCCAGCCCAGGTTCAAGGAGTGGGGAAATAGATACCACATCATTGTGAGAATTGCTTGAAAGAATGTATGGTCATTTTTTATACTCTGCCATATAGGATTTCCCAATTTAACAAAAGTCTTAAACATTTACACAATAATACTAAGTTGTGAATCTGAAAGAAATGACTGAACTATCAATAATAATAAAAAAAAGTCAACTGTGCTGAATAACCATTCTGTACTCCCTCTATAAAATGATATTGGAGAATTACTGTTACATAAAGAGTCAATCAAAGAGTATGGAACAAAAAATATTGTGGTCATGGAGAGAAGGATCAACAAAATATGTCTTTGAGATTGAGTTGAATTTACATTTGGTGTGTATAACCCAGATGCTTGGTAGCTTGGCCTTGGTTTGGATAAGTTAACATTACTTAAGAGTTGAGAGGTTTGGGGAAAGTTACCTCTTCTTTCTTTGAGAATCAGTTTTTCATCTCATTGAAATGATAGTCATTTTCTGTTGAAGAGAATGATCTACATCTTTAAAAGAATGACCTGTGATTGGCTTATTTGCAGAAATCAATAAAAAAAAAATACCGTAAACTAAGATTACTTTGAAAATGGTAAACAGCTTGAAGTCAGGTGCAGTATTAGCTTTTTTGTATATGTATGTAATTTCATTTACTTTGTTTAGAGCTTTTTTCCTTACATTTTTATGGATATTTAGTATATTAAAAATGTATTAAAATATTTAATAGTCTTCTGGTAGTTACTAGGCAGACAGATACATTTTTATTGAACCTGCCTACTGTGTCCCAGGTTCTATTCTAAGAACTGGGGTTACAGCAGTGAATAAGACAAAATTCACAAAATTCTTATCCTATAGAAGTTTTCATTTTAGTGAGAGGCTTATATCTATTAAGAGACTGACTTACTCTTGAGGAGTTTATAGTCTAGCTCTTCACAAACTTAAGTTCCTTTTCTTAGTATAAAGACATGAATAAAAATATGAGGAAAAATACTTGGAGCAAATGTCTATGGAGATTTTGTACATTTCCTACTTAAAAGTGTACTTTAATTGATCAAAAAGAGTTTAAGGAGAATAGTTTCTGGGAGTTCACATATAATGAACTTGCCCAAACTGTAAATGGAGGCTAAATAATTTAGAATTACTCTAATCCAGTTAGCTGGAAAAATTGGGTCTCTGTCACATTTAAAAGAAAGATCTTATCAAAAGCAAGCTGTTCTTTTGTTTCTTTAGTATTCTGGAGAATTAAAAGAAAATCTAATTTAGGAAAGCTTTTCTGTTTTAAAAAAAGCTCCTCAACATGTTGAAAAGACAACATTAAATATGTATTCCCTATCTGAATCACAATGATATCAAAAATATCAAATATTGAGTTTGTATGCATTTTCTTTTACCATCTACTCTTTCTATAGAAATAACATTACAATATTCATTAAGCTTATTAATTTATTTTTCTCCAAGAGATGGATAAATTATCCTTATCCAGTTGCCTGGCTGAGGAGGGGAAACTTTCAGTTTTGTTGACGTTAAAATTTCAAGGGAGAACTCATTTTATGTCTTTAAACTTTAGCAGTTGATTTTGTACTTGCGATTAAATATAGCATTTCCAAAAACACTAGAAATACTAGAAAAACAGATCAACCTCTCAATTTTAATTTAGCTGTAAACCTATTAATGTCCTAAGGTTTAAAAAATTTTATTTTCCTGGGCTTTAAAACATGAATTAAAAGCGATGATGAGCACAGTGACTTTGTCTACATATGTCTGGGAAGATGTAGAATGTTGGCTTGTTGACTGATATGGGGTTTTAAAAAATACAATTTATAATTAAAAAGCCCATTCTCAAAAGGTGTCTCCTTAGTGGTAGTTATGTATTTTTGCTTATTTCACATTTAGTCCAAGCTTGATTGTGTACTGTAATTAAATTGGTGTTTTCATTTTATTTTATTTTATTTTATTTTTTGTCTTTTTGCCTTTTTTTTTAGGGCCACACCCACAACATATGGAGGTTCCCAGGCTAGGGGTCTAATCGGAGCTACAGCTGCCGGCCTACGCCACAGCCACAGCAACGCCAGATCTGAACCGTGTCTGCAGCCTACACCACAGCTCATAGCAACGCTGGATCCTTAGCCCACTGAGCAAGGCCAGGGATCGAACCCACAACCTCATGGTTCCTAGTTGGATTTGTTTCTGCTGCGCCATGATGGGAACTCCATGTGTTTTCATTTTAAAAGCATATCATTTTCTGTCTTTTCTATCGAGAATATGGCTTAATAATTCAGCTAAGCCTTTCTCCAAATATCCTTTTTATTTTTTTTCCTGCCATTTTTGTTACAAAAAAGAATTTTTCTTCCTTTCCTATTTTTAATACATTAAGAGCTGTTTTCCTCTTGCTTTGCACTTTATTTTGAAGGAGAGTTTGAACAAATATAACCATGTTTGGCTTCATTTCTCTAAACTAAAATTAAGCTGTCTTTTTTTTTTCTTTCTTTTTTTTAGGGCTGCACTCACAGAATATGGAGGTTCCCAGGCCCGGGGTCCTATTGGAGCTATAGCTGCCAGCCACAGCAACTCCAGATCTGAGCCACGTCTGTGACCTACAACACAGCTCATGGCAATGCTGGATCTTTAACCCACTGAGTGAGGCCAGGGATCAAACCCACAACCTCATGGTTCCTAATCGGATTCATTTTTGCTGCGCCACGACGGGAACTCCTTAAGCTATCTTAAAGTAACAACTTCTGTGATAAAATTGATCTTTTTCTTTTCACCTGTGCTCTAAACCAAATACTGTTTTAGTCATACATTTAAGCATCTTTGTATTCACACTGTTCTTTCTCCAAATAGTCCATTTTATTTTTTAACTCAATAAATTTTATTATATTTATAGTTGTACAGCAATCATCATAACCCAATTTTGCAGCATTTCCATCCCAAACCTGCAGCCCTTCCCTCCCGCCTCAATCTGTCTCCTTTGGTAATCTTAAATTTTTCAAAGTCTGTAAATCAGTGTCTGTTCTGCAAAGAAGTTTCATTGTATCCATTTTTTAGACCAAACAGTACATTTTGGTCATGTAAATAGATGGTCTAAATCTATGGATTTGAGTCACCCTCCATTAGATTGCTCAACTTTAACCTTTCAGTCTTTGTCAGCTCCTTTTTATTTATTTATTTATTTATTTATTTATTTTTATGGCCTCACCTTTGGCACATGGAAGTTCCCAGTCTAGGGATTGAGTCGGAGCTGCAGTTGAGGCCTACACCACAGTCACGGCAACACCAGATCAGAGCTGCCTCTGCAACCTGTGCTGCATCTTGTAGCAATGCCACATCCTTAATCCAGTGAACAAGGCTAGGGATCAAACCCACATCCTCACAGAGACATCGGGTCCTTAACCCATTGAGCTACAACAGGAACTCCATGTCAGTTCCTTTTTATATAACATGTTTTTTCTATATAGGGAACATTGCCCAAACAGCATAGACCATTAAAAGTAGATAAGTTGAAGTTTGTTAAAATGAAAATCTTTTGCTCATTGAAAGACTTCATTAAGAAAATGAAAAGACAAAGCCAAGGAAGACAGCAGGGCCTGCAGCAGGTTCTCCAGATGCTGGAGCAGTGAGGACAGATCCTGCTGGGCCATATCCAGATATACAGTCTTTCACTCTTCAGGGATGAGGGCCTGTGAGCTCACCATGGTTCGGGTGGGACAATCACTTTGCTGGGGGTAGGCATGCCTCACAACAGGACCTGAGTGGATGAGTGTCCATCCTCACAGCCACGTTTTCTTGGGTTCACCCATCTTGAAGACAGGAGGGAAAAGCCAGAAACCAAGAGAGCACCATGCATGCCACAGGATGTGTTACCCAGGAGTTGGTGAGTGATGGGTTATTGATCTCATCACATTCCTTTCTGCCTTCTAGGCTCTGGCTATTGACCAATAAATATATTCAAACATGTTCTAAAAAAAGAAAAGAAAGAAAATAAAATTAAAAGACAAATGACGTATCTGACATGGACTTGTATCCAGAATATATAAAGAACTCTTACATCTCAGCAATAAGAAGACAAACAGGAGTTCCTTTTGTGGCTCAGTGTGTTAAAGACCTGACATTGTCTCTGTGAGGATGCAGGTTTGATCCCTGGCCTCACTCAGTGGGTTAAGGATTTAGCATCGCCAGATGCTGTAGCATAGGTCACAGTTGTGGCTTGGATATGGTGCTGCCATGGCTGTGGAGTAAGCCTTCAGCTGCAGCTCCAGTTGACCCCTAGCCCAGGAACTTCCATATGCCACAGGTGCAGCCATTAAAAAAAAAAAAAAAAAAACCAATAAAATAAGACAAACAATCCAATTAAAAATATTTCATCATATACTTAAAGAGATACGCAAAAGGCATCACTAGTCATCAGGATAATACAAATTAAAATCACAATGAGATACCATTGAATAAAATGAAAATAGCCAGTAGTGCTAAGTGTTGGTGAGGTGATGAAACAGCTTGAGCTCTCAAACATTGCTGCTGGAAATACAAAATTGTACAGCCATTTTGGAAAACAATTTGGCAGTTTCTTGTAAAATTAAACATGTACTTGTAAAGCTGAGGAATTCCATTCCTAATTATTTATCCAAGAGAAAGAAAAATGGATTCAAATGCTCCTAGTCACTTTATAATATCAAAAAAGAAAAGAAAACCATCCAAATGTCTTTTAGTTGCTGAATAACTAAGCAAATTGTGCTATATCCATATGGTGGAATCCTACTCAGTAAAAGAAAGGAAAGAACTCCTGACACACAGGATAACATGGAACCATCTTGAAAACATCACACAAGGTGAAAGAAACCGGACACAAAAAACTTTATACTGTAATCTCATTTATATGCAGTTTTTAGGAAAGGCCACAGAAAGCAGACCAGTGATCAGACAGGGTGACAGGGGGATTTATCTCAAAAGGATATTAGGGACTTTTTGGGGAGATGGAAATGTTTTATGTCTTGAGTATGGTGTTTATACATGTTTATACATTTGCCAAATCCATTGAATTATATTCTTAAAATGAGTTGATTTTATCCATGTAAATTATGCTATAATAAGGCCATTAACAAAGGAATTTTTACTTATCATAAATCGGTTGGAAAATACAGAAACCTATAAAAAACAAATGAAAAATGTGTTTCTCATTATATACTATAGCTGCAATTAATTTATATTTTAACCATTATTGAATAATTGAACATTACAGAAAATGCAAAATCGCAGTTGTGTACAACTCAATGAATTTTCACAAAGTGAATATATCCATGTAATTATGACTGAGCTAATGAAACAGAAGATTAGCACTCCAGAAATATGTCTCCAGCTCTCTTCTAAGTAGTAACCCCTCTATTCAGTAACGCCAGAATTTAGTTTTGTGTTTTTGAAATTTATTTATGTTTAATTATTTATATTATGTCTAGTTCCTTTAGTTCAAAAATATCTTTGTAAGATTCATCCATGTTGCACATAGTTGTGGTTCATTCTTTGCTATTGTTTTATACTTTTCCCTTGTATGAATATGTTAGGATTTATTTATTCATTGTACTGTATGTGATTATTGCATTATTTCTAGCATTGGGTTATTAAGAATAGGGTTGCAGTTAACCTTCTTGTATGTGCTTTTTTCTTTTTTCGGTGGATGCACCCATGACATATGGAAGTTCCAGGGCCAGGTATCAAATCTAAGCCACAGGTGTAACCAGAGCCACAGTAGTGGCAATTCCAGATCCCTAACTTGCTGGGACATGAAGAAACTCCTTTTGTATGTGTCTTTTTTAAAATTTTTTATTTTATTTATTTATTTATTTATTTTGTCTTTTTACACCCTCAGCATATGGAAGTTCCCAGAATAGGGGTCAAATCAAAGCTGCAGTATAATAATGTATCATAAGGTTTTTAACCATCCACTGTAGCTATTTTCTCAGCTTTAGTTTCCTTAACTATACAGCAGTGATAGTCATATACACGTTACAGGATTTTTGTAATTGTGAAAATAATCTGAACAGTTCTTTACATAATATATGGCATATAATAGATGCTCAACAAAATAGTTCCTTCCCCCTTCCATTGCTGTATTCATTTTTCCTATTAGAGGAGAATAATTCAAATATATTAAGTAGATTTTCTTTAAATTCTATTGTCAGAGTTTTATAGTTAGATTTATACTTAAGTATATCATCTTTGGGGTTGTAAATGTATTGTGCTTTAATTTCAAATCCAACTGTTTGTTGTTAACATGTAGGAGAGCAATTGGTTTTTGCATCTTAAGCTTATATCCAGCACCCTTGCTATAACCACCACTTATTAGTTCTAGGAGGCTTTTCTTGTTATTGTTCCTTTGTGATTTTTTTACGTGGACAGTCATGTCATTTTTGAACAAAGATAGTTTTATTCCTTCCTTCCCAATCTGTACATCTTTATTATTTCTTGTCTTACTGTGCTAGCTGGGTCTTCAAGAATGATGTTGATAGGAATGGTGAGAGGTGACATGCTTATTTTGTTCCACTCTTAGTGGGGAAACATCTGGTTTCTTACCATTAAGTGTGATGTTAGCTATAGATTTTTTATAGAAGTTCCTCATCAAGTTGAGGAAGTTCCCACTGTCTACCTAGTGTTCTGAGAGATTTTTTTTGTTTTTGTTTTTTTAATCAATTGATGTTGGATTATGTCCCTTTTTTGTATCAATTGATATGACCATAGGATTTTTCTGTCTTCTGTAGTCTGTTGATGTGATGGATTATATGAACTGGTTTTCAAATATTGTCCCAACCTTCGTATAACTGGAAGAAATTTCACTTAGTTATGGTTTATAATTTTTTGATTTATTTTTGGTTTAGATTCGCTAATATTTTGTTGAGAATTTTTTCATCTATGAGTGACATTGGTCTGTAATTTTCCTTTCTTATAATGTCTTTATTTGATTTTAGTATTAGGTATATACTGGATTCATAGAACGAATTAGGAAGTATTCCATCTGCTTCTGTTTTTTGGAAGAGGTTGAGTAGAATTGGTGTCTTTCTTTCATTAAATGTTTAGTAGATACACCAGTGAAACCATCTGGCCCTGCTGCTTTCATTTTTGGAAGGACTAATTTCTGATTCAGTTTCTTTAAATAGGTAAAGATAGGTCTATTCAGATTATCTAATTCTTCTCATTTGAATTTTGATAGTTTGTTCATCAAGGAATTAGTTCATTCCATCTTAAGTTATCAAATTTGTGGGCATAGAGTTGTTCAGGGCATTTCATTATTATCCTTTCAGTGCCCGTTGCATGTCCCATTTCTGGTATTTGTAAATTTGTGTTCTCTCTTTTTATCTTGGTTAGTATGGCTAGAGGTTTATCAATTTTCCCGACATTTTCAAAGACCCAGCTTTTGGTTTTGTTGATTTTTTTCTCTTGTTTTCCTCTTTTAAATTTTATTGCTTTCTGCTCTAATTTTTATTATTTCTTTTCTTATGCTTGATTTAAGATTAAATTTATCTTTCTTCTAGTTTCCTAAAATGGAAGTCTAGATTATTTATTTAGATACTTTTTCTAGTAATGCTATAAATTTCCCTCTAAGCACTACTTTTGCTGTATCCTACAAATTTTTATAAATTGTACTTTAATTTTTATTTAAGCACATGTTTAAATATCTCTTGAAATTTTTGTTTTGCTTTTTGTTTTTTTTTTGTTTTTTAAGTGCTGCGCATGTAGCATATGGAAGTTCCCAGGCTAGTGGAGCTGCCACTGCCAGCCTATGCCACAGACACAGCAACACAGGATCTGAGCCACGTCTGCAACCTACACCACAGCTCACAGCAACACCAGATCCTTAACCCACTGAGTGAGGCCAGAGATCAAACCCACACACATCCTCATGGATACTAGTTGGGTTCATTACCGCTGAGCCACAACGGGAAATCCCAAGATTTATTTTTTTGATTTATGTCTTATTTGGTACAGTGTTTTTTAAGGTTCAAAAATTTGAGATTTTTTCCCCCATTATTTTTCTATTAATAATTTGTAGTTTAGGGAGTTTCTGTTGTGGCTCAATGGTTAATGAACCCGACTGGGATCTAAGAGGATGTGGGTTCAATACCTCACCTTGTTCAGTGGGTTAGGATCTGGCATTGCCATGAGCTCTGGTGTAGTTCACAGACCCAGCTCGGATCCCTCATTGCTGTGGCTGTGGTGTAGGCCGGCAGCTACAGCTCCGATTTGACCCCTAGCCTGGGAACCTCCATATGCCGCAGGTGCAGCCCTAAAAAGACAAAAGACAAAATAATAATAATAATAATAATTTGTAGTTTAGTTTTATTGTGGTCTGAGAACATAACTTCTATTCTTAAATTTGTTAAGACATACTTTATGGCCAAGAACATAGTCTATATTGGTGAATGTTCCATGGGAGCTTGAAAAGAATGTGTATTCTGTTGACATTGAATGAAGGATTATATAAATGTCAATGAATCAAATAGATTAATGGTGCTTTTCAGGTCAAGTATATCCTTACTGATATTCTGCCTGCCCGATCTATCAATTGATGAAAGAGAGGGTATTGAAGTCTTCAACTGTAATAGTAGATTTGTCTATTTCTCCTTGTAGTTCTGTCAGTTTTTCCCTCATGTGTTGGTGCTCCGTTTTTAGATGCATGAAAGTTAAGGATTATAATGTCTTCTTGGAAAACTGATCCCTTAATTATTATGTAATGTTCCATCTTATTCATGGTAATTTTTCCCTGTTTAAAGCCTATTTTAATATAGCTATTCCAGCTTTCTTTTAACTAATGGTAGCATGGTATATATTTTCTATCCCTTTACTTTTAACCTATCAGTGTATTTAAGAGATATTTAACCTTTACTTAAAGTGGATTTCTTATAGACAACATAGAGCTGGATCTTGTTTTTTGTTTTTTATCCAGTTTGATGATCTGCACTTTTTTTTTTTTTTTGGCCACAACCATGGCACGTGGAAGTTTCTGGGCCAGGGATCAAACTTGTGCCACAGCAGCAACCCAAGCCACTGCAGTGACAATGCTGGATCCTTAATCCACTGCTCCACAAGGGAACGCCACAATTTGTCTTTTGAATGGTACGTTTACAACATTCACATATAAAGTGATTATGGATATAGTTGAAGTAATCTTTATTATGTTTTAAACTTTTTTCTATTAATTAAACTTGTTCTATGTTTCTTTCCCTTTTTTTTCCCACAGAAACATGTGGTTTGTGAAGAGAGAGAATGAAAGTGTGGGGGATGAGGAACCTTTGATTTCTGAGTGGCCGCATGATCACCTATAATCGAGTAGCAGCTATGCTGTGTTCAGTTACTAAAGGTAAAAGTTAACAGTGGAATTTAGAAATGGATACAACTTCTGGGAAGTTGGTTCACTGGATGTGTAAGGAAATGCAAACTAAGAAGAAGAAAATGAAATATATAATCCCCTGGTTATTGTTATCCGTAATAGCTAAAAAGAATGAAAATGCTGGGTGGATCTTGATGGTGGATCAAGCTCAGATTTGAGGTAATTTGAGCTATGCCACTAGTTTCAAAGCTGCCCACAAAAGGAAAAAGTATGCCAGGACAACGGAAATTACCTCTAAGATCTCCGGTAGTCAGGAAGGCAGTTAACATGGGGAAAAGGCAAAACCAATAAACTAGTGAAACCGGAGGGTATTGTGTGAAGGAATTGTTTAATTTTGTAAATTATGTTATCATTAGCTCACTGAAATTTTTTACTGAAATGAATTGTGGGATAATTTAGGGGCCTTGTCTTTGGTTTTGAATACTGCAGGGTGGAAAAGCATTTTTAAGTTGATACAAGATCTGCAGCTCACTATTGAATAATTTGATAGCTGTACATAATCCATACACAGAAACTGTTCCCAAAGGAACATCTAGTCTGGGGAACTGGATGAAAGTAACAGTAAAGTCTCTTTACACTGAGAATGGGACTACCCAGTTCCCTCTATAAATGTGAGACTGACTTTGTTATGATCAGGATATTTACCCATTGAATGTGCCAGCTACCTAGGTTACGGTTAATGCTGTGATGAAGGGGGCCCCTTTTGCAGGAGCACCCCATATAACTTTACTTCTGCAAATTCAAACAGCAGTCCAGGAAACCTAATCAGGTTTGCTGTCTCGGCTTCCCCTTATGGATCTTACAGATATTGATAAACATGTTAGGTTAATTAACAAGAGAATGCAGGAAGGCAGAGGGGACTCCTCCCCATGAAGGTGGAAAAAATTTAAACATTATTAAGAAGTGTTGTGAATAAAGCAAATATTAATAGGAGTGAAACAAAGAGGAAAAAAGAGAGAATCAACAGCAAGGTAGAAATCTTTAGGTGGTGATTAAAAATGGGTTGAATAAATGAATAATTTAACATTGATGTAGTTAAAAGATAAATTGAGGCATATTAAAAATGTTAAGAGTTCTTATGAGCAAAAATCTATTTGAATCTAAGAGACGGTTGGTTAGGAGCTCTTCACCGAAAGAAAAGGGGAAAGACTTTTACAGAAAAGTTGTAGCAAAGCAGGGAAACAAATTGATTGGCCATAGTTTAGGTGGTTGCCTTCTCTGGGAAAGAGTAGTTAGCTGTTTGTGATTGGTTGTCCTCAGGTTTTGATTTCTTAACTTGGTGGCATTTATAGGCTTGGGTTTTTGTTTGCTTACATAGGCTGCCAAGGCATTAGAACCACTTCAGTCTAATGGCCTTTTTGCTGGATTAAATTAAAAATGGGATTAAAACAAAGATCTTAATATAAGACAAAGTTGGGTGGGCCAAAGCAACCCTTGGCTGGACCCCCAACATTAAAGACCCAAAACAATCCTGTAATTTACCGTAGTCCAGAGAAATTTAGCTAGCCAAAAGGCAAAGATTACAATGAGAAACCTGACCTGCAAACCCTTGGGGCAATAGGCTGACAATTTAATCCAGACAAAGATTGACAGAAGGGCCTGGGAACCTTTGACACCCTGCCGGGGGTCCAAAGCCCCTGTACACAAGTAGATAAACTGTCTTGGGATGGAGAAATTCCTGGGACACCATAATGTCAGAGCCCCACACGCAGTGGTACCAGGACCCTTTGAAGAAGCCATCACTAGAGCTAAAATTTGATTGAAATAACATGTAAAATTTAAGGATTGACAGCACTATAAAAGTTGAATGTTTAAACAGTCATTATGTAAAGAAATTGTGTCTCATTTACCTGAATATTTTATGGGAATGAATATTATGTCAGACTGGGGAGCACTTTCCCTACCTAGTACTGTAAAAGCAAAATCTGTTGATGAAGTCCTATTGGAAGGTACAGTTAGGAATGTACATATTGATGGAATCAAAGTAAAAATTTGTGGAAAAACTGGTAGGTTTGAGCAGGCTTTATGTGAAGTGGCTATGTTTGTCTTACCTGATTGTACTGGTCATTGTATCACAGGGGATTGTTTCCCCTACCTGTAAAACAGAAGACTTGTAAATTTGACTTTTATGCTAAATAGATATCAGTAAGATTGTCTGAACTCACAGAGTGTAGCGTAGAAGCTGGAATGCTGATAGAGATGAATTCTCTCTGTGATAGCATAGACAGAAACTTAGGGCAAAAGCCTGTGAGTACCTCCCCGCAGTGACTACTGGGATTTTGAACTGGAGAATTTCCATTTGAGAAGCAATTACTAGCTTGCTACTGGATGTTAATTGAAACTGCCACTAAACTTGAAATACCCATGATGTGTCAGTGATGTTGGAGAGATACTCTAATGGGAATTGCAGTGCCCAGAAGATTTCCATAATAAAATGGAAATGGTTTATACAGCATCATGCTATCCAGGGAATGCAAGGAGAGGTATTCTCAAGCCAGGAGCCTCTTTTCTGTTAGGACTGACTCTGGAACTATGTGAGGAGCTGCTGCTTTCTATCATCACTTGGGCAGTGTCTTATGATTAGCTCTTGACTGAACAATAAAGAGCTTCTTGGTTTGTGGATGGTAGTTCCAAAGTGAATAGATAATGCCCTATTTGAAGGCTGCCACTCTGAAGAAAGTAAAAACAGATCAGCCTACAATTGGAGAGATGAATTGCATGCTGTTTTCCTACCACTGATGGAAGAATTGAACAGTGATAAAAGCCCCTATATTTGACATTTGGGTTTTTACTGACTCATGGGCAATGGCCAGTGGATTGACCATATAATCAATCAGGAGGGCAGTGGAAAGCTGACCTCTTACAGGAATGGCCATATGAATCACAGCCCTATGGAAATCACTGTGGGAATTTGAGGGGTGCATTAAAGTAGGACGTGTTGATCCCCCATCACAGCTTCCTTCCAGGTTTAGAAGGCGATTGCAATCAATAAGCAGATATTCCCATGTGATTGCTTAAGGTAGCCACCTCAATCTTTGAAATGAGTGGACATGGAGGTACTGCAGCAATGCAAAGATGGGCTGAATTTGGACATCAGCCCTTAAAATGTCCTCTCTGAAATGTCCTCTGCCAATAAGAACTCTTCTGTCTGCCAGCAAAAGAAACAGAGATTACAGATGGCTATGTGGCTATGTGGGAAGGCCCTGAACATAGCTGACCAGTTAGACTGTTGCTGGTAGCTCTGGGTGCTGCAAATAGGTCTTGACTAGAATAGATATTGACTCTGGATTGGGATTTGCTTATTGGGTAGTAGATGCAAATGCATCAGTTTGAACTCTGAGACATATGTCTTCAGATCAAGGACACAGTTTATAGCTTAAAATACCAACAGGGGACAGGGAGATATCCTCCTCTGAGTAATAGCTTGATGGAGAATTGGGATGAGTAATTAAAACATTGTTTGTCTAAAACAAGTGGGAGATACGGGCATGAAGTGCTGGCTTACACACCTTCATGAGAGTGTGCTTACACTCAAGAGGAGTAGGATTAAAGGAATATTCCTGCTAGATAGATTCCTCTGTTTTTCTGGTGGATCTGGGGAAGAGGTGGTGGAAGAGGATCCTGGCTATGCAGTTCTTGCCAAGGGGAGAAGGACACTGGTATACTTTTTTCTTTCCTCCCCATATCACCTCAGTTTTGTCTTTTCCCAACTCTGTGCAGTGGTCACAGGACCAGGGGTTCAGCTACTAATGCTGGAAGCAGAGATGCTTCCTAAGCAAGAAACTGTGTCTATATTTTTAAACCTTTATGTCAGAACTTCGAAGGGCCCAGTGGGTGGGTTATGCCTTTACCCCATCTGGCAAAATTGGGGTTAACAGTGAATGCAGCTATATTGCCTAGTGGTTAAAAAGCCCATGAATTCTGCACCAGTGTCACCTTACCCTGTATAAATGGGAGTGAACTGAGAGGTAGGTACTTGCTAGCCTAGCATTACTGCCTGCAGTCTAGACCAGCACAGTGGCTGAACATAGTGATCTTTCCAAGGGTGAAAAAAGATTTGATACAAATGAAGGAATAAAAGCTGAGGGTAAATAACTGAAATATTTAATGAGGAAAATTCTATATTATATTAATACTTTACAAGAGTATTGGGGAGTTCCTATTGTGACACAGTGGAAATGAATCTGACTAGGAACCATGAGGTTGCTGGTTCGATCCCTGGCCTTGCTCAGTGGGTTAAGGATCCAGTGTTGCTGTGAGCTGTGGTGTAGGTCACAGATGCGGCTCGGATCTGGCGTTGCTGTGGCTCTGGTGTAGGCTGGCAGCTGTAGCTCCGATTAAACCCCTAGCCTGGGAACCTCCACATGCCTGAAGAGACAAAAAAAAAAGAGTATTAATTATTAAAATTGTTAAAAACTTAGATTTTCTAGGACAGGACCATTCTGGAGTTATTCTGCTATGATCATGAACTGTTCTGAAATATATGGGAAGAATGACCCTGAAAGTGATTCAGAGATCATCAGGGCTGTCTTCTTGGTTTCAAAATTGATCATTTCTATGTGGTACAGCCTCCATAACTCTAACTAAAAGGGTTTAGAGAGCTTCCGGTTTGATGAAAACACTGTATGCTGGGAGAATGGCATATTTAAATTCCAAGGAGACAGAAATTCCTGCACTCAGGACACTTTGAGACCTTACCCTTATACCTTGTCATCTGGCTCTTTGTCTACATCCTTTATCATATCTTTTATTTACAATAGACTGGTAAATGTAAATCAGTGTTTTTCTGAGTTCTTTGAGTCAATCTAACAAATTATTGAACCTGAGCAAGAGATCATAGGAATCCTTGATTTATAGCTGGATGACATGTGAGGCTTAGACTTGTGATTGGCATCCGAAGTGAGGGCATCTTGTGGAACTGAGCCCTTAAGAGATCTGACACCAAGTTTAGGTAGACAGTGTCTGAATCGAATGGTAGGGCCTCTAGCTGGTGTTGGACAATTGGATGGTAAGGGAAAAAACCCACACAACTGTGGATTTTCAACTTCTCTCAGTTTTACCGAGATCTCAATTCTTTGATAAGAAAATCCAAGGAAAGTCGTTGATTTTTAATTTGTTCAACTTTTTTCTTGTAAGAATTAGAGTGACTTTGTGTGTGTGTGTGTGTGTTAGTATGTGTCTTTTTAGGGCTGCACCTGCTGCGTATGGAGGTTCCCAGGCTAGGGGTCGAATTGGAGCTGTAGCTGCTGGCCTACACCATGGCCACAGCAGCACCAGATCCAAGCCGTGTCTGCAACCTACACCACAGCTCACAGCAATGCTGGATCCTTAACCCACTGAGCGAGGCCAGGGATCAAACCTGTGTCCTCAGATTTGTTTCCACCGAGCCTCGACGGAAGCTCTGGGAGTGACTTTCAAGCGCTTTACATGTCAGAGCTGAAACTAAGTCTGTCCATAATAATTACATCTATAGTTTCTTCTGCATTTTATACTGGAACTTGCTTGTTTAGGCTGTACTGTGGATGACTATAGGTTTGCCTGGGATCTTGGTTATATTGTTGTAAATAAGCTAAAGCCTATAACTTATTTTAGTGCCCCTTTTCAATTTTATTTATTATTGCCCACACCCACAGCATGTGGAAGTTCCCAGGCCAAGGATCAAACCTGAGCCACAGTGGTAACCTAAGCCACAACAGTGACAATGCTGATTCCTTAACCACTAGGCCACCAAGGAACTCCCTCTTTTTCAAGTCTAAATGTTTCTCAATTTGGATGCAAATTGTATTGTCACCATTGTTATAACACCCATGAATACTTACAGACTTCTCTGACAAAGGCCATTTGTATTTGACTCCTGTACCCATCTAGTTTTGTTACTAGAAAACTATGTACTACTTTTTCCTATCTTTTCTTTCTTATTATCTCTCCTGTTTCAGTATTTGTGTTCCTTTTTTGCTTTTTTCATAGAGTATCCTATGGAGATAACTAGAATATGTCCTACTGCGACGATTAAGATCCTTTGTGATCACACAGCTTGACTGTCTGTTCTAAAGATTTGAGAATGACCATCTTAACATGATCATCTTAGTTCTGTTAGGGCTGCTTTAAAAGAATACGATAGTCTGGGTGGTTTATAAACAACAAAAACTTATTTTTCACATTTCTGAAGGCTGGGAAATTTATCCAAGGTAAAGTTCTCGGCAGATTCAATATCTAGTTAGGACCCACTTCCTGATGCTTAGTCGACTGTCTTCTCACTATGTCCTCACTTAGTGAAAGGGTCAAGGGAGGACACTAATCCCATTCATAAAAGTTCTGCTCTCAAGCCCTAATCACCTCCAAAAGCCCCACCTCCAAATACCATCTCTTTGGGAATTAGGATTTAACATATTTGAGGGGATATAAACATGCAGTCTGTAGCATTCTGCCCCTGATCTCCCCAAATTCATGTTCTTCTTGTGTGAAAACTACAAATTATTATATTCTAACAGCCTCCAAAGTCTAACTCATTTCAGTAAAATCTAAAATCCAGAGTCTTCTAAGTATTATCTAAGTCAGATGTGAATGAGACTCAAGGTACAATACATCTTGAGCTGTAAACCTGTAGTATACTTTCAAAATATAGTGGTGAGATAGGCATAGAAAAGGCATTTCCATTCCAAAAGGAAAGATACAGAATAAGAAAGGGATAATTGGTCCCAAGTAATCCAAACTCTAAGACAAACTCCATGAGATCTTTGGGCTGGAGAATAATCCTCTTTGACTCAGTGCTGTGTCCTCCAGGCTCTGTCCCACCTTCTAGACCCACTGCCAAGAAAGGGTAGGGAGAGGTTCCTGCCCCAACAGCTTTACCAAGCAGGGCTTTTCCATCCAGTTAAAAGGAGGGTGATTGTTCTCCCTTTTGAAACCAAGGAGGCACCCTTGATGATTTCTGAATCACTTTCAGGGTCATTTTTCCCTTATATTTAAGAATAGTTCATGTTCACAGCAGAAGAGCTCCATGATCCTGTCTTAAAAAATCTTAAGTTCAACACCCCTCTTTATACCTTCCTGTTTTTCCTTTTCAGTTCAAACTGGCAGCTTTCCAGCTGGTGTGGCTGACTAAGCTTGTGGTTAATCCCAGTACTAATCGCCTTATTAAAATGGTCATGATCCCTTGGCCACACCTCTAGTGTTCTGTTCCCAACACAGTCCCTCATTTTTTGCAGTATGGATAGGCTGAGAGTTTTCCAGGTCTTTAATTTATAATTTCTTTTTGGTTAATAATTCAATTTTCAAGTTATTTCTCTGTCCTTACCTTTTGCTATAATCAGAAGGAGAAAAACCACATCTTCAACAGTTTTCTTGGAAATTTCTTCAGCTAAATATCCAATTTCATTATTCATAAGTTGTACCCTCCACAAAACACTAGAACATGAACACTATTCAGCCAAGTTCCTTGCCACCTTATAACAAGGATCACCTTTCCTCCATGGTCCAATAACATGTCCCACATTTCTGTCTGAGACCTCAGCATGGCCTTTACTGTCCATATTTTTATGAACATTCTGTTCATAGTGGCTTAGGTTTTCTCTAAGAAGACCGAGGCTTTCTCTATAACTTTCTTCTTTCTTTCTAAGTCTGCACAGTATTCACCATTAATTATCCATTCATGACAATGTAGGTTTGTTTCTAACATTTCAAAACTCATCTGGCCTTTGCCCATTACCTAGTTCCAAAGCCACCTCCACATTTTAAGGGTTTTTGTTTGTTTTTATAACAATACTCCCACTTTTTGGTACCAATTTCTGTGATAGTTATGGCCCTTTGTAACCACAGTACCAAGATTTGAGAATGCCTGTCTTGACTTATTTGTTTGTTCTAGAAAATTCTTAAGTACAATGATACATAAGATATGCTTGTAAACTATCAAGTAACTTTACCGTTTGCTTCAGGAAGTTTCTAACTTCTGGAAAATTTTTGTCTCACCTGGGTGAAGAGTTTGCTTATGCAACAAGAGCTTACTTAGGAGAAACTTGTATCAGAACTATTGTTTTTCTTTGTCTACCAATTGTAGACTATTGCTAATTAACTTGCCCAACCAGTTCTTCACCTTGAAAGATTTGCCTGTTTGAGCCAGGACCTCAAAATCATGTATCCATGTGTATGTATGTATCGATCTGTCTATCTATCTATACATCTATTCATCTACCTATCTCTATCTATATCTATCTATCTACTTATCATCTTCTCTTCTGACATTCCCCTTTTGAGAGCTACTAAGACTCTTATTAAAGTTATTTTGTCCCTTGTAGTAGGTTTATTCAACTTAATTTTTCTTGATCTGCAAGTTATTCTAATGGTCTTAGACTTCTTGTAATAGAATTTCTGAGGCAAATATATTGGTTAGACTCCACTGTAAAATTCCCCTGAAAAATTAAAACAGAAAAGACAGGCAAAATTTTGGGAGGAAGGGCCTTCATTGCCAGGAAATCTATCTGGCTATTTCCTTATTCCACCAATTACCATCATAACAAACCATTAATTCTGACACATTCCATGTATTAAGAATATTTATATCTCAGTGCTACAGGTGAGGAACTTGGGACTGAGGCTAATTGACTTGCTCAAGGTCACTTCATGAACCAGTAGCCTACCTGAGATACAGCCCAAGTCTCTTGACTCTCAGCCCAGGCTCTGTGCACCAGATGTGCTCTGCCATCATTCTGCCATCAGTAAGGTACTGACCTCATTTACTTCTTAGTTGGCAGAAGTCTACCCTGTATGCTATTGTCATTTCTGTAGTTCATACCTGAATTATTTTCCTGCTTGACCACCTTTTCAATGTTACAGTATTTTCAGAGTATGGAAAACATACTATAAAATAATCTTTTTAAAAAATGACATTAGATATGTATGTATGAGAATTCTTAAAATATACTGAGTTTTACAATGTATAGCTTTTTAATAACTGAAGAAATTCAGATAGGCATCCAAATTGAGACTTACAGGTAAGATCTCCGTAGCTGTTCATACACTGTACCCTTCAGAAGGAAAATGGGCAAACTAATGTTGCTTTGTAGCACCTAGAATAGCTAATAAATCACACATTGTACTGTAAATACATTGTCTTTTATGTAAACATGCTTGATTTAGGCAAAACACCTTTCACTTACAATTTTCTATCACCTCTGACTTGGCAGTGTGTCTCTGAAGATGTCATAAATTGAAAAGGCTTGTCTTTCAATGGATTTTGGTTTTTTTTTGTTGTTGTTTATATCTCCTTTCTTCATTCATTAGAATCATATTTTCTAGGAAGCTACCTTCATGATTTGTTTCTTTGTAAGTCATGTTTGATCAAATGGACTGTTATTACCAAGGACTTCATCATTCCTACTCACCTCAGAAAGTATGAAGAGGTAATGAATCTCATTTAAAGAAGTTTCAGGTCATGGTGTATAATTTTTTTGGTATGTTGTTGGATTCGGTTGGCTAAGATTTTGTTGAGAATTTTTGCATCTATATTCATCAATGATATTGGGTGATAGTTTTCTTTTTTGGTGGTATCTCTGTCTGGTTTTGGAATGAGGGTGATGGTGGCATCATAGAATGTCTTTGGGAGTATTATACACCATGACCAGGTTGGGTTCATCCCAGGTTCACAAGGATGGTTCAACATACGCAAATCAATCAGCATCATACACCACATTAACAAAAAAAAAGTCAAAAATCATATGATCATCTCAATAGACACAGAAAAAGCATTTGACAAAGTCCAACATCCATTCATGATCAAGACCCTCGCCAAAGTGGGTATAGAGGGAACATTCCTGAATATAATCAAAGCCACTTATGAGAAACCCACAGCAAATATAATCCTCAATGGGGAAAAACTGAAAGCCTTCTCCCTCAAATCTGGAACAAGACAGGGATGCCCACTCTCACCAATGCTCTTCAACATAGTTTGGAAGTCCTAGCCACAGTAATCACACAAACCAAAGAAATAAAAGGCATCCATATAGGAAGAGAAGAGATCAAACTGTCAATGTATGCAGATGACATGATACTATACATAGAAAACCCTAAGGACTCAACCCCAAAACTCCTTGAACTGATTCATAAATTCAGCAAAGTAGCAGGATATAAGATTAACATTCAGAAGTCAGTTGCATTTCTGTATACCAGCAATGAAATATTAGAAAAGGAATACAAAAACACGATACCTTTTAAAATTGCACCTCACAAAATCAAATACCTCGGAATACACCTGACCAAGGAGGTAAAGGACCTATATGCCGAGAACTATAAAACTTTAATCAAAGAAATCAAAGAAGATGTAAAGAAATGGAAAGATATTCCATGTTCCTGGATTGGGAAAATCAATATTGTAAAAATGGCCATACTACCCAAAGCAATCTACAGATTCAATGCAATCCCTATCAAATTACCCATGACATTTTTCACAGAAGTAGAACAAACAATCCAAACATTTATATGGAACAACCAAAGACCCAGAATCGCCAAAGCAATCCTGAGAAACAAAAACCAAGCAGGAGGCATAACTCTCCCAGACTTCAAGAAATACTACAAAGCCACAGTCATCAAAACAGTGTGGTACTGGTATCAAAACAGACAGACAGACGAATGGAACAGAATAGAGAACCCGGAAATAAACCCTGACACCTATGGTCAATTAATCTTTGACAAGGGAGGCAAGAACATCAAATGGGAAAAAGAAAGTCTATTCAGCAAGCATTGCTGGGAAACCTGGACAGCTACATGCAAAGCAATGAAACTAGAACACACCCTCACACCATGCACAAAAATAAACTCCAAATGGCTGAAAGACTTAAATATATGACAGGACACCATCAAACTCCCATAAGAAAACATAGGCAAAACACTCTCTGACATCAACATCATGAATATGTTCTCAGGTCAGTCTCCCAAAGCAATAGAGATTAGAGCAAAAATAAACCCATGGGACCTCATCAAACTGAAAAGCTTTTGCACAGCAAAGGAAACCCAAAAGAAACCAAAAAGACAACTTACAGAATGGGAGAAAATAGTTTCGAATGATGCAATTGACAAGGGCTTAATCTCTAGAATATATAAACAACTTATACAACCCAGCAGCAAAAAAGCCAATCAACCAATGGAAAAATGGGCAAAAGACCTGAATAGACATTTCTCCAAAGAAGATACACAGATGGCCAGCAAACACATGAAAAAATGCTCAACATCGCTGGTTATAAGAGAAATGCAAATCAAAACTACCATGAGATATCACCTCACACCAGTCAGAATGGCCATCATTAATAAATCCACAAATAACAAGTGCTGGAGAGGGTGTGGAGAAAAGGGAACCCTCTTGCACTGTTGGTGGGAATGGAAACTGGTACAACCACTATGGAGAACAGTTTGGAGATACCTTAGAAATCTATACATAGAACTTCCATATGACCCCGCAATCCCACTCTTGGGCATCTATCCAGACAAAAATCTACTTAAAAGAGACACGTGCACCCGCATGTTCATTGCAGCACTATTCACAATAGCCAGGACATGGAAACAACCCAAATGTCCATCGACAGATGATTGGATTCGGAAGAAGTGGTATATATACACAATGGAATACTACTCAGCCATACAAAAGAATGACATAATGCCATTTGCAGCAACATGGATGGAGCTAGAGACTCTCATCCTGAGTGAAATGAGCCAGAAAGACAAAGACAAATACCATATGATATCACTCATAACTGGAATCTAATATCCAGCACAAATGAACATCTCCTTAGAAAAGAAAATCATGGACTTGGAGAAGAGACTTGTGGCTGCCTGATGGGAGGGGGAGGGAGTGGGAGGGATCGGGAGCTTGGGCTTATCAGACACAATTTAGAATAGATTTACAAGGAGATCCTGCTGAGTAGCATTGAGAACTTTGTCTAGATACTCATGTTGCAACAGAAGAAAGGGTGGGGGAAAAATGTAATTGTAATGTATACATGTAAGGATAACCTGACCCCCTTGCTCTACAGTGGGAAAATAAAAAAAATAAAAAGTAAAAAAAATAAAAATAAAATAAAAAGAAGTTTCAGGGAAGTTCCTGTCGTGGCTTAGTTGAAAGATAGCTTACTAGTATCCATGAGGACACACGTTTGATCCCTGGCCTCGCTCATTGGGTTAAGGATCTGGCATTGCTGTGAGCTGTGGTGCAAGTGACAGATGTGGCTCGAATCGTGTGTTGCAGTGGCTGTGGTGTAGGCTGGCAGCTACAGCTCTGATTTGACCCCTATCCTGGGAACTTTGATATGCTGCAAGCGTGGCCATAAAAGGCAAAAAAAAAAAAAAAGAAAAAGAAAAATTAAAAAAAAAGTTTCAGAAGCTTTGTGAGGGATTTTTAGAAAGAGCTTTCAGGGAGCCAGAAGTGAGTTTATTTATCTAAAAAGAGAATTTTCTAAGAATCCTGAGTAATTGCTCCTGGCTAAAACAAGCACTTGGTGGCCTTTTTAGCTGGAACTTAATAATGACATGATCCTAAGACTTTTTGCAGAATTCCTAGAGACTCAAAAGCTTGATCCCTAGTATTTTTGTTGTTGTTGTTGTTGTTGTTGTTAATTAAATCTTTATTTCTCTTTAAGAGAAAAGCATCGTTTATTAATATTCCCAAAGAGGTTTTTTTTTTAATTCACCACTGTGCTGCTTTGTAATTTTGCATAATTTTTCCATAGTTTTTTCTTTTTTTTGTTTTTAATTTTTTAATAAAGTGTAGTTGATTTACAATGTTCCTTCAATTTCTGAGAACAGCAAAGTAACCCATCCACCCATTCGCACCCATTCTTTTTTTTTTTTTTTGTAACCCAAGAGACCGAACAGAGTTGATCCCTAGTATTTTAAAGGGGAACACCAATTTTTCTCCTTCAGCACTGTGTAAAAAGCTTTTGTTTTGAAGAGCTTTACTGCTTATTTAGGGAAGATAGATAAAATTCTTGGACTGTATATATGTGAATCAGAGATAATCTCTGGATGAAGGAATTTGGATGGCAGCCAGAGGAATATGGAATAGGAAAGAATTGGTCTTAAAAAAAGATCCACAGGAAGGATAGCAATTTTAAGCACCAAGTAAGAAAAAGTAAACAAAGCTAGGCACCTGTGTGTCTTGAAGGGATTTAAAAATGATGAAGAAACAGTTCCTGCCTGGGTCTAGCTCAGTGCAGAATATATTTATATAAACATGACACCATAAGAACAGCTAAGTATGGAAATAGGATTCAGCCAAGTTGAGGACTTTTTTGTGTGTTTGTCTTTTTTTTTTTTTAGGGCCACACCCACAGCATATGGAAATTCCCAGGCTAGGGTCAAATTGGAGCTATAGCTGCTGGCCTTTGCCACAGCTACAGCAATGTGGTATCTGAGCTGCGTCTGTGACCTACACCACAGCTCATTGCAATGCTGGATCCTTAACCCACTGAGCAAGGCCGGGGATCAAACCTGCATCCTCATGGATACTAGTTGGGTTTGTAACCCACTGAGTCATAGTGGGAATTCCCACCGAGAACTTTTTAGGAAGAAATAATGTCTGAGCGTACATATACATATATATATGTTTTTGGTTTTGTTTTTGTTTTTTGGCCACACCTGCAGTATGTAGAAGTTTCTGGGCCAGGGGCTGAATCTGAGCCACAGCTACAACCTACACCGCAGCTTGCAGTGACATCAGATCCTTTAACCTGCTGCGTGGGCTGGGGACTGAACCCGTGCTTCTGCAGTGACCTGAACCTCTGCAGTTAGATTCTAAATCCACAGCACCACAGCAGGAATGCCTGAGAATATTTTTTTAAAAACTCAGCTCTTATATTTAAAATATGTATTAGTTTGCTAGGACTGCCATAACAAAATACTACAGACTAGGTGGCTTAAATAACAGATGTTAATTTTGGCACAGTTCTGGAGACTAAAAGTCCAGGATCAAGGTGTCAGCAGGGCTGATTTTCTTCTGAGGCCTTTTTCCTTGACTTGCAGATGGCCACCTACTTGCTGTGTCCTCCCATGGTCTTTATATTTCCTCATTTTACAAAAAGACACTAGTCAGATTGGATTAGGGTCCACTCATTGGATCTCATTTAATCCTAATTACCTCTTTAAAGTGCCTATCTCAAAATACAGTCACATCTGAGGTACTGGGGTTAGGGTATCAACATGTGAATTTGGGGGGGAGCACAATTTAATAATAAAATTAAAATGTTACAGATTTCTGAAAGGTAGCATAGACTTTTCCTTTCCATCGTATTTATTTTTTATTTTCTCCTTCTCAATTGAGAAGCAGTGTAGCATACTGACTAAGAGCATGAGCTTTGTAGCCAGCCTACTTGAATTTCAGTCTTTGCTACTTACTAGATGTATAAACAAAGGAAGGTTACTTGATTTCTCTGTATCTCAGTTTTCTTGCACGTGAAATGGAGATGTTAATAACTACCTCATTGGGTTGCTGTGAAGTTTAAATGGATGAATACATATAACATACTTAGTGGTGTCTGGCACATAATAAACACTAAATAAGTGTAAAGTATGAGGATAGTAATAATTTCTGGGCATAAAATTGTACAATATGATACTTATATGTACCAGTGCTCATAAATAAAGATTCGTATTCTTTGGAGCTGTATCTCATTTTTCATCGCATGTCATAATCAGAAAGAAAGATGTATAAGTTTAAGGTGATTTATCCCAGCTACAATTTCTGTCACTTACTATTCACATATTCACAGACAGCATACATCTGTCTGATCATCTGCGTTTCTAAAATAATTCCAGTGAAACTTCAGACACCTAATATTGTTAATAATAAAAACTCCATGTGTCTTTTTCATTTGTGAGGGTGATAATTCCATACTTTGGTTTGCTGTGCTAAATTCACCCTTAATCTAGGCTTTGCTGTATTTCTGGTGTATGTGTTAGCCCTTTTATTTATTTTATTTTTAAATCTTTTTACAACCCGTAATGTATTTATTATTAGATTCAACAGACATAAATTATTCTGAGAACTTGCTATAAACATTTCTGAATACTTAGTCTTTTTTAAAAAGAAGTATGGTTGATTTACAGTGTCATGTTAGTTTCAGGTGTATAGCACAGTGATTCAGTTGTATATATGTATATTTATATATATTCTCTTTCACATTCTTTGCCCTTGTATAGTTCCCAGTGCTATACAGTAGCTTCTTGTTGCTTATCTATTTTATGTATAGTAGTGTGTATATGTTAATCTCAACCTCCTAATTTATCCCTATTGGTAGCCATAAGTTTATTTTCTATGTCTGTGAGTCTCCTTCTATTTTGCAAATAAGTTTATTTGTATTTTTTTTTAAGATTCTATAATGTGATATCATGTGATATTTGTCTTTGACTTATTTCACTTAGTATGATAATCTCTAGGTCTGTCCATGTTGTTGCAAATGAAATTATTTCATTTTTTTTATGTGTACACACACACATCACATCTTCCTTGTCCATTCATCTGTCAATGGACATTTAAGTATTTAGGTTGCTTCCATGTCTTGACTATTGTAAATAGTGCTGCAGTGAACACTGGGGTGCATGTATCTTTCCAAATTATAGTTTTCTCTGGATATATGCCCAGGAATGATATTCCAGGATCATATATTAACTCTTAGTTTTTTTAAGGAACATTCATACTGTTCTACATAGTGACAGTACTAATTTACATTCTCATCAACAGTATATAGGAAGGTTCCCTTTTCTCCACACTCTCTCCATTATTTATTATTTTTAGACTTTTTGATGATGGTCATTCTGACTAGAGTGAGGTGATTCCTCATTGTTATTTTGATTTTCATTTCCCTAACAATTAGTGATGTTGAACATCTTTTCATGTGCCTGTTGGTCATCTGTATGTCTTCTTTGGAAAAATGTCTGTTTAGATCTTCTGTCCATTTTTTGACTCGGTTGCTTGTTTTTTTTTTTTTTTGATAAGCAAATAGAAAAAATTTTTTAGTGATGAACTTATCCAAGTGATGTCTCTATAGCAATAGCACTCTTTTTGGTTTTTTGTTTGTTTATTTTTTGGTTTTTGGTGTTTTTTTTTTTTTGGCTGCCTCACAGCATTTAGGGTTCCTGGGCCAGGAATCAGATCTGAGACATAGTTGCAACCTATGCCACAGCTGTGGCAATGCTGGATCCTTAACCTTCTGTGCCAGGCCAGAGATGGAGCCTGCATTCCAGTGTTCCAGAGATGCTGCCAATCTGTCGTGCCACAGCAGGAATGCAGCATTTTATTCTTTTTATTAACACTTATGCAGCATTTTCTCTTTGCTTGGCTCTGCTCTAAGCACTTTCCATATATTAAATTATTTCGTCCTCACCTTAGCTCTATAAGTGAATGGTATTATTCCCTTTATGGAAGAGGAAACTGAAGTACAAAGCAATTGCCCTTCACAGAGTGAGTAAGTAGTGGAGCCATCATCAGGCCTAGGTAATCATGGTTGGATTTTCATTCTGGGCAATCTTTCCTTTTTTGGCTTAAAGCATACTACTCATTTCCCATCTTTCTGGCCACTTCTTAATATCCTTTATTAGATATTAGATCTTCTTCTTTAGATAGGATGGCTGTTGAATACTGGAGTTTCCCAGGGCTCTATTCTTGGAATGCTTGCTTTTTCCCTTTGAACTTATTTTTTTTTTTATTCTTTTTTAAACTCATTTCTAGCGCTCATCTATAATCTAAGTAACAATGGATGCTACATTTGTATCTCCAGAAGCACCTTTTTCTCCAATTGAATACACATTTCTAACCAGCTACTAGGCTCCTCCAACTGGGTGCTGAGCATACCTATCACTGAGCTCTCCCTTTACCTCACTCTCCCCAAACTCCTCTTTAGTCCCAATATCTAAGCCTAGTAATGGATTCTGGTCTTCCCCATTTCACATGTACAATATGAAACCAATTTCTTCTGATTCTAGCCTCACATGACTCTTTTTTCTTGCCACTAATGTCTAATATCATACTTTAGGATCTGTAGGTAGGTGTTATTTTTCTCTTGTCTTATAACTCACTAGTGATTTTCAGTTGCAAAAAGTTATTGTTTGAGTATTTTGCAGTTAGATTATACTAGCATTCTCTGCAGTTTGAAAGTTTTAACCATTTCATTACTGTTATTTCCCTCTTATCCCCTGCCTGAGACAGGATTTTATTTCTTGAACTAGCATTCTTCCTTCTATTTGCTAAGAAAGAATCCACTTGCTATTTTATTTCAGTAATATTCTCCTACAGGAACAAGATACATTCAGGATCAAGCCTTTTTTTCAGAGTTTTAAAAAATAAATGTGTTATTTTTGTTTGTTTCCTCTCTTAGCAGTTACCATGCACAACTAGAATGCAAAGATATAAACATGTTTTAAGAAACACCTGGCATGTTTTTCTTTGGTCTTGTTCCTTGATCTACAAAATCTCTTTGTGAATGATATTAATTACATTATATATTATCTCTCACTTGGACTTTTGCAACAACCTTTAAATTTGTATGTTTAATTTATCCTGTATTTATTAATCTTCCTAAAAATGGAAAAAAAGATATATTGGCCACTGGATAAAGTGAAAATTCCTTCAGGATGTCTTGCAAGTCTTGGACAGGTTAGCTGGATATGACTTCTCCAGCCTCAGCTCCCTTTCCACCCTCATCCTCTAAATTTAAGTTGCAGTAACTCTGGTCTCTGACTTTACACAAGCTTTTCTCCCTTATTCTAATGCCATTTGCTCCTTCATATCTAAAAAGTCATACATTCCATCAAGAGCTAACCCTGACATGACTTGTGGATACTCTTTCCCAGTTTTTCTAACCACCTATGGGTTGTGTTAGGAGGACAACTCTGCCCTGCTTGTGTTAAAAGCCAGGACTCTTGTGTCTAATTTTCATCTGACTCCTGGCTGCCAACACTTTTCTTACAGTTGTTTAACTCCCAAACTTTTGTTTCTAAAAATTGATTTAAATTCTTTTACTTTATTCTTAGCACTAATTTTTAAATAGAATTCCACTTTTGACTTTTTCCCCACACAAGGCAACCATCCCACAAGATGAAGCCTTGATCCCAGCTCAATCAACTTTCAGGAAACTCCTATAAATCCGATGGCCCCTGAAAGGAGGGATCATGCAGAATGTTAAAAAATCTTTCCATTTTTCTTAGACGTAATTGCTCTCTTGGGACTTCCCTGGTCATTCTCTATTCAGACCTCTGTTACTGTATTTCTCTATTACAGTTATGGCTGCTGTAATATTTCAGACCACATTCTCAGGTGTGAAGAGGATAACTTGGCATTTTGCAATCCACTTCTATTGGATCTTCTATTGGATGCTGTCAGCGTTGCTTCCAGAGACCCTCATATCCCTTTTACCACCTCTGTTCTCATCCTAATGTCAGTGTGTCATTTCCCCAGTCTGCTCCTGTGATGTTTCTGCAGAGGGCTGCCTTCAGCCTGCTGCAGCTGCTTCTCCTGAAGCCCAGAGGGCTGGAGGAGCCTGAGAATTACATCCCTCCAGGGGGGCTTTTTGCCAGTGATTGGAGGGGGAGGGAGTCCCACCCAAGGGACATGAGCACTCTCTACCCTGAGGTGTAGATTGTAGCCATTTCTGTGGGACTTTGCCCAAACACTTATTTCACTTCTTCTGTGCTGTTTCCCCTTCTCTCTTTGGTTTCTCTCAGGAATATTTCCCCAGTAATTTACTTGCACAGGACCCCCTTTCTCAGAATCTACTTCTGGTTATTTTGACCTCAGATGCCACTTCATCTCCCTTTTAAGTCTGTTTTATTTGATCACAGAAAAAAATATCTAAATCAATTCTGAATAAACTTTGTCACTTCAGATTTAATCACAACCAATTTAGAATTTTTGTTATCAAATCTCTTCTCTCTTCTCCACAACTTCTGGTCGAGAGCACATGGTGGTGGTGATGATGTTTCTACAGGGTCATAAGGGATTGTGTCCATCTGGGCTCAGCTGTCAGAATCTGTCAGAGTGACATGTTCTCTTGCTGCTCAATTGTGTTTCCATGTTTGTTCTCATTACAACAGTTGCAATGCCTAGGTCTCTGTCCTTTTTGTTTATTTATTTATTTTTTAATTCCCACACTTAGAGTGGAGACACTGACTCTTGAGTGAAAATAAATATAATACCTTTGTAAGCTCAACATTATCATCCTAGCTTTATAGATAATGTAAATGAGGATCATAGATGTTAAATACTTGAGGCAAATTAAGATAGTTGATTAATAGTAGAACCAGAGTGTTGGTCTTCTGACTCAATATAAATTCATCCACACTATCCATCCTTGCCTTCCTCATCACCAAGTTCTCATGGTTGTTTCTCTATACTTGGGGCTCAAGGGAAGGTCTTGCTTTTCTGGTGGCTGAGATCACCCTAAGCAAGACCTTCCCTTAAGCCCCAGGCAAGTTGTGGAAAAGAGATTCGATAACAGACATCTTCCTGCAGACCTGTCAGAGAAGAGTCATTCTAAAGCCTTTGTCAATACTGGGAATAAAAACCAGAATATCCTTCCTGGGCTTCCTCCTTAAAAAGGAATATTAATTAATACCTTTCCTTCCTCCTTAGAGAAACTCTCCACTGTTTGAAACTTTCATTGGAAACCTACCTGTGACAAGATGAGGTATCAGTTTTAATATTAATTTTATCTGTTTGGTAAGCCTTCTATGAGGGAGAGGAAGAGGGAAAGTATTGGGTCTTCAAGGAAAGTGTGTGTTTGTAGCTTGCATCAGAAAGAGGACCAGATAATAACAGAAACATCCCTTGGTGCAATGGAAGAAATGTACTCCAAGAGCATTTGAAATAAGGACAGTGCTGTTGAATGATTGCTATTAGAGTGAGCAAGAAGTCTTAGCAATGTACTCTCTTTTAATCCCATCAGTTCTCACTCTTAGGAGTTAAAGACCCTGGATCAGGCTGTATCTTGTAGGATCTAAAAGGCATCTCTGATATCTTCTGAGAAGCAGAGATGGTATGACCTCTTGCTCCTATGCATGTGTGCAGGCCTTCAGGCCCTCCTGTTGTAGCATCATGCCTGTGCTGAGCTGCGTGGAACGATACTGCTCACATATTCTGCCTGGCAGGAGAGAGGAACAGCGCAGTTTGAAAGATGCGAGTTAGTTAATATGCTATACTTTGCCTCTCAGGCACTTGGGGGCACATCTTTTGTTATTCTGCTTATTTCTCCTGACAAGGGCATGATTTAGCAGTTTGTTAGGGAACAACATTACCATTTAGTGGAAGAGCACTTTCTGTTTTAAGACTTTTAACTTGAATTAATGTCATGCAGAGTATATTTGTTTTAACCTATTGACTCTTAGCACTTAGACACCTTAGGCAAGATGCATTTATATGTACAGAACCTAAAATCATTTGCAATTTGGTAATATGTCTCATTGTAGCATTTTTGAATGCCATTATGAATTAAATACAGTAATATCATCTTATATTCTATTTTGAGATCTTAAAGTTGACATTTACTTTTTGCAAATAAATTCCATGCAAAAATTGGCATAGTATTCTCTCCAGCTTGTACATTTATGGTATTTTAATCTTTTCACTTAAAACTCTGAATAGTAATTTGGGGACTTTTTTTTTTTTTTTATTCCTAGGGATATATTGGGAATGAAGAGATGTCTATATTAGGAAGTATATTAAAAAGCTAAATAATATTTGGTACATTCAGGACTGCCTTCAAATAAAATTTCAAGCTTAATATAATTTGACCTCAGCTAAAACTTCCTACTGGTTGTGGCCCCTCCCTCTAGTGTCCACTGTCATCAGGATAACCTTTTACCTTCTCTCTCTTGCATACGTCTTCTCCTGTGCTTCCAGGAGCATGGGTCTCTTCTGCCTCACCAAAAGCCATGATGACTCCTTCCTGCTGGAGTCCAGGGGGAGGTGATAGCAAGGATGTCCCTGGTTCTTCCTTAACGGTAACAGCTCCTGAATGATCCTCAACCCCATGTTCCTGCTTCAGAATCTCAGTTACTTCTGACTATGATGGCTTCCTCTAGATAATCACTTGAACTTTCTTCTTTCAAGTCTGCTTAGATGTCATCCCCCCTCAGGAAGATCTTCCCTTATTGCCCTATATTTATTGAATTAATGAATGAATACATGCTATGAAATGAGAAATACAAGGTGTCGAGAATTGATGTCTTTAGAAAGCAACCTTAAATTCATTGTTTCATCATCCTCCACAATGATTGATTTTATTTTCAACTCTTACATGCACTAAACATTGCTTTTTTTTATCATTTATTTATATATATATTTTTTTCTACTGTACCGCATGGTGACCCAGTTACACATACATGTATACGTTCTTTTTTCTCACATTACGTGTTCCATCATAAGTGACTAGACAGAGTTCCCAGTGCTACACAGCAGGATCCCATTGCTAATCCATCCCGAAGGCAACAGTCTGCATCTATTTACCCCAAGTTCCCAGTCCCTCCCACTCTCTCCCCTTCCCCTCTGGCAACCACAAGTCTATTCTCGAAGTCCATGATTTTCTTTTCTGTGAAAAGGTTCCTTTGTGCTATACATTAGATTCCAGATATAAGTGATATCATATGGTATTTGTCTTTCTCTTTCTGACTTAGTTCACTCAGGATGAGAGTCTCTGGTTCCATCCATGTTTCTGCAAATGGCATTACTTTGTTCTTTTTTATGGCTGAGTAGTATTTGATTGTGTATATACTACATCTTCCTAATCCAGTCATCTATCAGTGGACATTTGGGTTGATTCTGTGTCTTGGCTATTGTGGATAATGCTGCAATGAACATGCGGGTGCATGTGTCTTTTTTAAGTAGAGTTTTGTCCAGATATATGCCCAGGAGTGGGATTGCTGGGTCATGTGGTAGTTCTTTGTATGGTTTTCTAAGATACCTCCATATTGTTCTCCTTAGTGGCTGTACCAGCTTATATTCCCACCAACAGTGCAGGCGGGTTCCCTTTTCTCCATACCCCCTCCAGCATTTGTTATTTGTGGACTTATTAATGATGGCCATTCTGACTGGTATGAGGTGGTATCTCACGTTGCTTTTAATTATACACATACACAAACATATACACCCTTGTGCATGTACAGGTGTTTAACTACTGACAAGCAAATTAATATATTAAAATTATACCCAGTTTAGAAGAAGGAATTGCATCACAAAACCTTAGCTTGGGAGTTCCCGTCGTGGCGCAGTGGTTAACGAATCCGACTAAGAACCATGAGGTTGCGGGTTCGATCCCTGCCCTTGCTCAGTGGGTTAACGATCTGGCGTTGCCGTGAGCTGTGGTGTAGGTTGCAGACGCGGCTCGGATCCCGCATTGCTGTGGCTCTGGCGTAGGCCAGTGGCTACAGCTCCGATTGGACCCCTAGCCTGGGAACCTCCATATGCCGCAGGAGCGGCCCAAAGAAATAGCAAAAAGACCAAAAAAAAAACCTTAGCTTAACGTTTTTCCAAAGTTATTTCTATATATGCAAACATTACATTTCTTATCTTACTAATTTTTTTTTTTTTTTTACACAAATGCAAAAGTTCATTTAATCTTGAAATCCTCTAGGTGAACTCAGCTATATACTCAAAGCCATAGTCCTGGTCAGTATGTTTATGTATATTCTGTCTCAATCTGTAACAAAATTTAGCCACCACTGGCACATAAAAGTCTACATTTTTAAAGTATAGTAAGGATTTTCTGTAGGATAAAGAAGGTTTTGCCCTCTAAACTTTTGGAAAAAGCTTAACAATATTTTTGAGGTAGAATAGTGACTTTACACTTAAGGCAATGATGTGAAGACAGTAGAGGAAGCTTTGTAAAAGCAGAATGTGGTGGATGTAGAGTGTAGTGCCTTTTTTCTGTGCCTGCTTTTCTACCTGTCATTGGTGAAGCCAGACCTTGCTCCCAGCCAAGGTAAGAATCTGGCTAAACTCTGAATTAACTCTTTACTCCTGCCATTGCCATAAATAGAGAATTCTTTTGGATTCAAATGCAGTAATTTCCTTTAGAAGGAAGGAGCATGAAGTCAGAAACATGAGCTTGGACTTGTCAGGAGCCAAGAAACCACATCAATCAGGAGCACTCTGTGCTTGGATCAGGGGCCCAGAGGCCACTAACAGAGGAGAGGGTGAGGGAAGTTAGCTAGCTATACAGCTTTCCTTTTTTTGCCAAAGATTTTTTGCATTTCACAAAGATTTCACAAGGATTTCTCTTTAAATTTCACAGTTATCCTACTGGGCAGATATTCTTAACCCTACTTATAGAAAAGAAAATAGAAGCCCTAAGAGATGAAATAACTTGCTAATGTTTCACAGTTAATGAATCACAAAGGCAGGATTTGAACTCAGTTCTATAAGGCTCAATATCCATGATTTCTGTGCTATACCATATCATCTAGAAAATAAAAAAGGTGACACAAACTTTGATGACACCATTACAATTTTATTTCATTATTACTTGCCCAACACTGTATATATACACCTTTATCAGGCCGAGTGTATGGATTAATAATGGAATGTAATATAAACTAAGATATATTTTTTTATTTGATAAGGGCAGCCCTACTCTCTGAAGTTTTCAACTCTGAAGGTCATTGGAAAAGGAATGTACACTTTTCATGAGAGCCTCAAGTGCTTTTTGGGAGAGAAAACATTTCAAATCTTCAAACCAGCCTTCAGCACTGAAATGGATGTGCGAGTGTAATTACTACAGTTAAAACAAGAAAGACCAAACATGAAATACAGGAGTAAATCCTAGAGGGGTAACCCATGGAGCATTTTAGGACATCTTTGTGTGACTTGGAGATTCAGAGTTATATCTAGCTGAATATTAAAAGAAACATGACCTAAAATATACCCACAAGATGGTTAAGTGGAATATAGTTACAAATGTGCCATCACCTAGAATGACCTGTGGGTTTCCTTTTCCACTTTAACATGTTATAGTTTTCCTTGAGAATGTTTCCTCTCTACTCTCAAGGGACATTGTAAAGTCCTTTATTCCTAAATTCAGTGTGTTGTAGCAGTGCACCCAAGTCCCTGGGGGCACACCTTCACCCTTTAGGTGCCTCCCACATAATTGGGACTGGCCAGGACTGGCAGTGCCATCAGAGTAGCATGGTGAGATGATTGTTCCTGCTAGCATGGTACTTCTTTTGCAGAATCACATGAAATTTTGGATGATTCTAACTTAGGACACAGAATGAGTTCAGGGTTCTGGCTACTGATAGCTGAACTCCAATGATTGGCATTGTGCTGTGTATATGTGCTCATGTGTCAGCTCTTCCCTAACTGTATTCCAGTTGCAGTGCTACCTCTGATCCATAGTACTGGAGGGTTCTGGTGTTGGCACCATGCCCCTCATGTGTTCTCCTAGCTGGTTGGGGGTATGTGGAGGAAGGGGTGATCAACATCAAAAGAGAGTAGGTTTTAAGAATGCAATGAAGATGGATTTAAAAGTTTAGTATAGATTGAAAGTTTGTGTCCTTCCAAAATTCATATGTTAAATTCTCATTCCCAGTGTGATGGTGTTTAGAAGTGGGGCCTTTCGGAAGTGATTAGGTCCTGAGAGTGGAACTCGCATGAATAGGATTAGTGTCCTTATAAAAGAGACCCCAGAGGGCTCCCTAGCTACTTCCACCAAGTAAGGATGGACTGAGAAAAAGGCAGTCTATGAATTAGGAGGTAGGCTCTCACAGGCACCAAAAGAGCCCTTATGTTGGCCCTCCCGGCCTCCAAAATGCGAGAAATAAATTTCTTTTTTCTCATAAACTACTCAGTCTTTGGTATTCTATTATAACAGCCCAAATAGACTAAGACAGTGTTCAAGAGAAGAAATAGTTTGAAGAACTATTATCCTTTGTTTATGTTATAAAATTTTAAATGGTACATTTAACAATCAGAAAGTGAATTATCATTCACATTTTTCTCAACACTCTGAATAAGATCTGCATTTGGGATCCTTATCAATGAAACACGGTAACACACTTTGAAACAGTCATTGGAAGACAATATTCTTGGGTGGCACAGTGAGTGATGAATATGAATCGTCATATAAATAATGATGTAACCAGCATTAAATATAGTATTAGGGAACTAGAGAGGCAAGATCCATCATGTCTCAATACATAAAGTTTCAAAGAGTCATGACATTGTAAATAATATCAGCATTGCTACAATTTTATCTTAGCAAGAGATGTGAAATTAACCAGAAATAGAGCATTTGATGCTAAAGAACACAAAGATGGTTTCTGGACCTGAATAGAAAGAGATGGTAGCTGGACACTATCAAGAATCTAGGAGATGCAAACTATTAAATTTAGAATGCATAAGCAATGAGGTCCTACTGTTTGGCACAGGGAACTATATCCAGTCTTGGGATAAACTGTGATGTAAGATGATATAAGAAAAGGAATGTAGGAGTTATGGCTCAGTGGTAATGAACCCGACTAGCGTCCATGAGGACTCAGTTTCGATCTCTGGCCTCACTCAGTGGGTTAAGGATCCCATGTTGCCATGAGCTGTGGCGTGGTCATAGACGAGGCTGGATCCTGCCTTGCTGTGGCTGTGGTGTAGGCCGGCAGCTACAGCTCTGATTCGACCCCTAGCCTGGGAACTTCCATATGCCACAGGTGCAGCCCTAAAAAAGACAAAAACAAAGAAAAAGAAAAGAGAAAAGGGATGTATATATCTACACACACACACAAAGAATGTATATATATTTATACACACATACGTGTATATATATATATAAAATGTATGGCTGGGTTTCTGCTGTACAGCAGAAGTTGGCACAATAATGAAAATCAACTATACTTTAATAATAAATATATTAAAAAAAATCTATTGTCCATGCACTGAATGGACAATAAAACATGTATTTCTTTTCTACCCACTTTTCTGAGTCTTTATTTAGACAACTAGCTATACCTAGCATGGGTTTGTGACATTTTAAAGTCAAACTATTTATATTGCATATAAAAAGATTTCTCCCAGGTCTGGCATAACCTAGAGATTCCTTGATGCTAGCAAAGGAAACTAAAGGCATCAGAGGATGTCTCCATTATAAAGAACCTGAATGTATCCATCAAGTTATGAGGCAAATGCTTTTGGAGAAAATTATTATGTGTATCTAATTGGCAGGCTCAGGAAGTAGTCTGAAAAAATGGGAAAACCCCCAAAATATTAATTAGGGGAAAGGTAAATAGGCAACCTTTTTGCCAGTAAAAAAAAAAAAAAAGGATAACATCAATGTGAACATTAGATACCTCTGAGTGCTAAGCTTTAATAACAGGGAGGGGCACAGTATAATAATAGGCCCAGTTCTTGATTACTTTTCCTAATGAGAGTGAAGCACAGCATGGAAAAGTGACAACTTGAGATAATTCAAAATGTCACATTAGCTTTGGGTTTCAATCTCTTCTATAACCAGTCTTCATAAAATCTGCTAATGAGTAGTAAATTGGACTGATTTGAGTTTTACTTCAATTTGTTTCTTGTGCAAATCTTTAGAGAAAGGGTGTAAGGCACTGGGATGTCATGGATAGCACATTAGAGCAGAAGTCAAGCAACCTGAGTTAGAGTCTGCACTCTGCAGTTAACAATCTGTGTGGCCCTGGGCAAGGAAGGCAAGGAAATTAGCCGTTTGTGAACATCTGTCAGGTGCCATGCATTGTGCTACATCCAAAGGAGACAGGTAAATAAGACTGGTGCTGTGTCCTTGAGCCACTCACAGTCTAGTGGTGGAGACCGATATGTAAAAAGATAACTGGAGTATTTTATGATGTCTTTTATAGAGTTATGAACATTTTACTGTGGGAATTCAGAATATTGTATGACTAACAATGAGAAAATCGATAGGGGTGCATGCTAGCCAGTGCTGTCCAACGGTAAATGATGCAAATAGTAATTAAAATAATTATAGCATATTAGGAAGTACATTGAAAAGAGGAAAAAGAAACAGGTGATATTAACTTTAATAATAGTTTTATTTAATTTTACATACCCAAAATATTATTTCAGTATGTAATAAAGTTAATAAATAAGATGGTTTATATTCTTTTTTTTTTAATCTAAGTCTTTGAGATTCAGCATGTATTTCACACAGCACAGATCAATTCCAATTAGCTACATTTCAAGTGTTTAGTGGCCACACATGGCTAGTGGCTACCATCTTGAACAATGTAAGATTAGTCTGCATTTATGTCCAAAAAGATTTAAGCCATATGTGTACCAGTCAATGAGGGATTCTTAGCTTAACGTAAAGATATGTAAAAAGGCCTAAGGGCTTTGATTCTCCTATAGCAATAGTTCTAATATATGGGTTCATAAACTGATACTGGACTAGTATCAGATCAGCTCAAAAGATAATTTGATTTTAGGTAGCATTAGCAGAAGAATAGTTCTCTGTGTGAAAAAGCCATGAGTTAAGTGTTTCTGAGGAACACCTCCCTTCTCTTCTTGAACTGACGTGGTGTCTAGAACCAGTCCTGCCTTCCCATCAGCTCTTCCACTTGCTCAGTCAAGAGTTGATGGTGTCTCTGCAGTAGGCTTCAGGAAGGTGTGCTGATTTCATTTTCCCCTTTGCTTCACACTTTTTGTTTGATATCTTTCAAATGAGTTGTCCCAAACCTGGTTATGAAATCATTCTAGGTAACACTAAAAAAACTTTCATGAATTCCTCTCCAGATTTATCTCAGCAGGAGCTTAGTGAGTGGGGCCTCAAACTATCACAAACTCCCCAGGAAGTATTTGGTGTGTGGAGAGGAAGTTGGGATGCAGTACCTAGAGAATCAGTGGGAATGTATTGCTAGGGTTAGTACTTTCATTGCCGGATTTCAGATCTGTTTTGCCACCATATATAGCGTAATTGAATGGCCTTGGGCAGTCCTTGTTTGACATTTGGCTTTGTTGCTTACTAACCGTGTGATTTTTGTTAGGTTGTTTACTATATCTGAGCCTGTTTGCTTATCGGTAAAATGGAAATAATTAATAAGGCTTTTATTACTCCAGGGCTCATTTCTTGGTCCCCTTTATGTTCAGTCACCCTGTGATCTCATTTGGTCCTATGGCTTTTAAATAGCCTCTAAGCTGATGACTCTCTAATTACTACCTCTAACCTGCCCTTTTTGTCTAACCTGAACCAACTGTGTCCACATACTTTAAGCAGTATCTTCACTTGAATACCATATCTAACATGCCTAAAACATCACCTCATAATCACCTTCTAAAATCAGTTTCAACTATAATCTAATTCATCTCGGTAAAAGGAAAATTTCCAGTTATACAGGTCAAAAACCTTGGACTCATCCTTGATTTTTCTCCTCCCACTTCACATTAGCAAATCTTGTCAGCACTGCTTTTAAAATATATTCGGAATTTGATAATTTCTCACCAACTCTGCAACTACAACCCTGATTATATCTTGCCTAAATCATTTTAATTATTTATAAACTGTTTTCCTTGGTTCTACTTTTTCTCTTCTCCTATTGTGTGTTCTCAATAGAGTAGTCAGAGAGACCCTTCAAGACATAAATCAAAAGTCACATTACTGCTCTACTCCAAAGGAAATGGTTTCCCTTTTCCCTTCCCAGCGTAAAACCCAAAGTACTTAAAATTGCCTACAAAGCAGACTTTTGGATCTGAAACTCTGCTTCTCTCCAGTCTCAAACTTTTCCTCAGTTCTCCTTTTCTTTTGCTTCATGCATTTCTTGCAATTCCTTTAACACAACAAAAACAATCTTGCCTCTAGGTCTCTCCTCATGGAATATTCTGCCCGCAGTGTTTTACTTTCTCACTTCCTTGAGGTTCTGCTCAAACGTCATCTTCTATGTAAGGCCTTCCCTGACTTTATTTAAATAACTTATCCACCTTCATTACTTGATATTTTTAAAATACATTTAACTTTTGATAATTGTCTGTCTCTTTTTACTAGAATGTAACCTGCCCAATAACCAGGATTTCAGTCTGTTTTGTTGATTCATATCCTCAGCAACAAAGACAGTAAATATCATATACTAGCTATACAACAAATATTTGCTGGATGATGTAAATACATGTTAATACCAAGTACGTGGTAAGCACTCATGCAAATCAGAGTTAAAGAGTCCCCTGCCCTTTAACAGGGGACGACTTTATGCAGAAATTTAGCATTTTAGGGTTGTTTGTTTTGTTTTGTTTTTGTCAAGCACACCAGAGATTAAAAAAAGCATAATTAGGAACTTGATTAAATTTGTGAGACTGTCATGAGAAACAGGATATTAGTCCAGCGAACATTTTGAGAGAGTCTCTTTGGCTGAGACAATGGGTCCCTGTCCTATAACTTGCTAATTTGTAGATTTGTACTTTCATTCTTATTTCTTCTTCTGTCTAGTGGGTATCTACAGAATTTGCTACCTGGTTTTCCATTCCTAGGGATTTTTCCAACCACTGTCCACATGGTTGTAGCAGGAATTACTCTGTTAATAAAGTGTGCCCATATTCCCTTGAAGTGTGGTTGAGCAATCAGTAAGCATTTATACCATAACCAGTGAGTTTCTTTTGATAGAATTTGGACTTGAAACTGAGACATGAGCCAGTATCTCCATGAGTGCATGTAGTGGGTTGAATTATGCCCCTTCAACTATATATTCAAGTCCTAACCCCTCAGAACCCTGGGAATGTGACCTTATTTGGAAATAGGTCTTTGAAGATATAACTAAGATATGATGAGGTCTGAGAAGTGAAGGAAACTATGCAAGAGAAAAGAATGATACTGTTATGCTGAGAGAAGCCAAAGAGTAAATTCTAAGGGCATTTGAAGTTTCTGGTTCCAGTTTCCCTTGAGTCCAAACTGAGCTCCAATAAAATTTCCGCATTAGCTTACAATAACTTTTCAAATCATTTTTAGTTGATTTCTATTGTTTGCAACTACAATAATCCTAATCAATACATTTCTATACCAGAAGGACTTCTTTCATGGATCACCTTTCCTTCAGGACTTCGCATATTTAGAAATGTAACCCTCCCCTCACTGTTTCAGTTAGCAGTAGTTTAAATCAAGCATCTCTCTTTATCTCAAGGAAAACCACTGAGTGCCTTTGGATTTGGAAGTGACTCACAGAAATGAAAACAAAATAATCATCACTAGAGAAATGTTCCTTGTTCCATGACTTCTTTAGGGACTATTATATTAGGGCAGAGATTTCTGAACTCCATTTCTGAGAACCTGTTGCATGCAAAGTACTGTTCTGGGTGCTGGAGGAATGCAGAGGTGAATGAGGCATTGTTCTTTTCTTCAAAGTGTTTAGAGATAGCAAAGGAAGAAACCTGGAAACAATACATTAAAAACTAGGATGAAATGAAGCAAGTATTATGACAGCAGTGTAGCCAGTGGGTTCAGAAGAGAGTGTGATTATTTCTACCTGGGGCTATCAGTGACGCCTTGAAGGATGAGATGAATGTTGACACATGGAGAGAGCTGATATGATACTCCACTCTTAAAAAATGAAGTTAGATATTCCTGTTAAATACCCTCACAACTTCCTGTGTATGTCCTTGTTCAGTGTGTGTTTACCACTATACTGCAAACTCTAAGAGCAGTGATCACATTTGTCATGGTCAATGTTAAATCTTCAGAGCTTACCATTATGCCTAGTACCTAGCAGTTGTCAAAATATGCTTTTTGCATGAATGAATGAACTGGGTAAGAAGGTTATGCTACATAGAGAATGGAGGAAGAGGGCAGTTCTCTATTTGAGTGATTTTAAGGACCTCGAGAGGAAGAGCTCATGTAGTTTTACTCTAGCCTTTTTACATTAATGTGACTAGATACACCTCACGTTTTTTTCTTTCTGTTTCAACTAGCAAATTCTCTATTGCTCTGTTCAGGTTACTGAAAAAAGAATTTGGCTGATTTGTCCATCTTTTCCAATTTGACCTTAAATATCACTGGCCAGTTATATACTGGCCACCCTTGGGTCATGTGTCTACCAATAGGTCAATCATCCATAGCTGGAAAGAGGTTCTGTACCAATTTGCATTCCTACCAAAAGCGTATAAGGAATTCTCTTTTCTCCACATTCTCACCAACGCTTGTTATCTCTTGTTTTTTTTTTTTTTAATTTATTTTTTTCTATAATATTTAAAGGTTACACCCCATTTACAGTTATTACAAAATATTAGTGTATTCCTTGTATTGTACAATACTTGCAGCCTGTCTTACACCCAACAGTTTGTACCTCACTCGTCCTCATCACTATATTGCCCCTCCCCAACCTTCCCTCTGGTAACTACTGGTTTATTCTCTGTATCTGTGAGTCTGCTTCTTTCTTGTTATATTCACTAGTTTGTCATATTTGTTAGATTCCACATATAAATGATATTATACGATATTTGTCTTTCTTTGTCCGACATTTCATTTAGTATAATGCCCTCCAAGTCCATCCATGTTGCTGCAAATGGCAGTTTCATTCTTCTTTATGACTTAATAATATCCCATTATATATATGTACATGTGTACGTACATATACACACACACACACATACACATACCACATCTTTATCCATTCATCTGTTGGTAGACATTTAGGTCGGTTCTGTATCTTGCAATTTCAAATAATGCTGCTGTGAACATAGACTGCATGTATCTTTTCAAATTGATGTTTTTGTTTTATATATATATAAAATGTCATTTAAACTGAACAAAATTTTTAGTCTTGAAATAATAAAACTCTAATGGCAGAGTAATAGTTGAATGTGAATGATATTCTGGGGAAAAGTTTTCTACTTTTTGCTATTTTATGTCTTGCTCCATAAATATTTGTTTAAAAAGCTTTTGAAGTGAAGACATTGTCTATTTGTTGGCTGAAAAGTGTTTCTCCTGTCTCTTCAAAGGTGTTGGGATGAATGCTAACTAACATTTTATTTTTTTCTTTTTATGGCCACATTGTGGCATATGGAAATCCCCAGGCTAGGGGTTGAAAAGGAGCTGTAGCTGCTGACTTACACCACAAGCCACAGCACTGCCAGATCTGAACTGCATCTGTGACCTATGCCACAGCTTGTGGCAATGCTGGATCCTTGACGCATTAAGCAAGGCCAGGGATTAAACCCACATCCCCATGGATACTAGTCAGGTTCCTAACCCACTGAGCTACAATGGGAGCTAAATGCTAATGTTTTATTCATACAATAATGTTGATTCACATGAGGCTTGGCAATACTCAGCATCTAAGAGTCCCTAGCGCTAAATAACAGATTAATGTTACATTGACCTGACCTATCCTTTGTGACATGTAGAAATTTCCTCTTCTTTTTTTGGCTCCGTGTTGACTGTGTTCCTAAGAGACGGATGTGTTCTGACCATTAGAATGAAGAGCAAGTGAGAGAAGGTAGACAGTTGTGAAGAGGACTTCTCCTTTCTTATTTGGCTCATCCACCGTAGACGTTTTCACAGGAGTATAAGCTCCTCCTTCCCTACCAAATGTCATTCACTTGTCTGCCCTTTATTTATTTATTTATTTATTTATTTATTTATTTATTTATTTATTTATTGCTTTTTTAGGGTCTTACCCACAGCATATGGAAGTTCCCAGCCTACAGGTCTAATCAGAGCTGCAGCTCCTGGCCTATACCACAGCCATAGCAACACAGGCTCTGAACCACATCTGCGAGCTATACCACAGCTCATAGCAGTGCTGGATCCTTAACCCATTGAGTGAGTCCAGGGATTGAACCCATGTCCTCATGGATCCTAGTTGGGTTCTTTACCACTGAGCCACAAATGGAACTCCCTGCCCTTCACTTTTAGATCTTTCCCACTGAATTTTTAATCCAATTCTGACTGAGTATTCAAATATTAACAACCTTAGTTGTGCAGGGAGGTTTGATTTGAGAATATATAAGAGTTTGAACTCTAGAGCCTCTAACAACTTCAAATTAGGGTACTGGGAAAGAGAAGTATGAATATGAGTGTGGTCAATTTCAGCTCTCCACAAAGAAGGGATCTTATTAGTTTCTGAGGAATTACTAGATTCACCCCTTAGCTCTATATTTCTGAATAGGGGTACAAGTTGTTTGAGACTATCAAGAAATTAAGTCATTCTTTATGTTCTGTTTAAGTTTAAATTACACCATTCTTTCTGGTACTATGTAGGCAAGAGTTTTATTTAATAGCCAAAGTCAAATTAACCATCTCAGTCACTTTTGAGAGAAAATATTTTTCTCAGGTAATGCGCATATCATTTGAAAACACTCTTTACATGTTCTTCCTCTTCAGTCCAATGATTCTTTGACTATAGACTTTTAGTTTTAAGATCCTTTGAAAAGAAGAAGAAATGAATACTATGATATAGAAGTATTTGCCAGACAGGATTGGGAGGAAAAAAAAAATGAGCCTTTCAGTTCTCAGAAAAGGAGAGAGACAGATGGAAGATCAGAGGAAACAGATCAGATGTTAGTCATTTCTATCTATGTGCTCCACCCAGGTCATCCTTGAAAGATGGAAGCAAACTATATAAACACAAAATATAGAATTTGTGGTGGAAGTTAAAATAGGAACTTGTCCTTCATTGCTACTTTGGGTTTCTGGGAAGGTATTACCTAATAGAATTGCCAGTATCACCTTCGGTGTGTTTATGTGTCCTGAGCTGAAGAGAATGATGGTGTGATACATTTATGTAGAGAGAAGCCTGGATACAAGACATCTCGGTTGGCTCCTGTGTGCTATAGAAAGGATGCAGAATGTCCTTTTATAATTATAGGAGATGACGCAGAGAGAGCTAAGAGTAGAAAGCCAGAAGGCCCACTTTGGGTAGGGGTGATATGGAGAATGTAGCTGAGATTTTAAATAATTTATAGTATGAATGAAGCCAGGATGAGCCTAATCATCAAAGTGGATAAGGAGATCACCAGTCATCATAAGAAATTAACCAGGTTTCACCATCATGAATTTGAATAGCATATATCAGAGGGAAGTAATAATTATAAAGGGCAAAATACACTTTTAAGGAAGACAACAAGGTTCTAGAGACAAGGACAAGGGACAACTCTTTGATTTTGTGATTCTTCCCTCTGCCATTAGCACACTTAAGATAATATTTAGGAACCTTCATACTCTTCTCCATAGTGGCTGTACCAGTTTACATTCCCAACAGCAATGTATGAGGGTTCTCTTTTCTCCACACCCTCTTCAGCATTTATTGTTTGTAGACTTTTTGATGATGACCATTCTGACGGGTATGAGGGGATATCTCACTGTAGTTTTGATTTGCATTTCGCTAATAATTAGGAATGTTGAGCATCTTTTCATGTGCCATCTGTCTATCTTCTTTGGAGAAATGACTTTTTAAATCATCTGCTCATTTTTTGATTTTTTTTTATATTGAGCTTCATGAGTTGTTTGCATATTTGGGAGATTAATTCTTTTTTTTTTTTGTCTTTTGTTGTTGTTGTTATTGTTGTTGCTATTTCTTGGGCCGCTCCCACGGCATATGGAGGTTCCCAGGCTAGGGGTCGAATCGGAGCTGTAGCCACCGGCCTACGCCAGAGCCACAGCAACGCGGGATCCAAGCCGCGTCTGCAACCTACACCACAGCTCACGGCAACGCCGGATCGTTAACCCACTGAGCAAGGGCAGGGACCGAACCCGCAACCTCATGGTTCCTAGTCGGATTCGTTAACCACTGCGCCACGACGGGAACTCCGAGATTAATTCTTTGTTGGTTGCTTTGTCAAATATTTTCTCCCGTTCTGTGGATTGTCTTTATGGTTTTTCTTTTCTTTATGGTTTCCTTTGCTGTGCAGAAGCTTTTAAGTTTAATTAGGTCCCATTAGTTTATTTTTGTTTTTATTTTCACTACTCTAGTAGGAGGTGGATCCAAAAAGATATTTCTGTGATATATGTCAGAGAGTGTTCTGCTGATGTTCACAAAATGGATGGACCTAGAGATGATCATATTAAGTGAAGTAAGCCAGGCAGAGAAAGACAAATATCATCTGATATCACTTATGTTGAATCTAAAAAATGATAGAAAAGAACTTGTTTGTAGGACAGAAACAGACTCAAAGATTTTGAGGTCAAACCTAGGGTTACCAAAGGGAAACTGTGGGGTGGGGGATAAATTGGGAGGATAGGGTTGGCATGTGCACACTGCTATGTATAGGGTAGGGTAGGTAACTAACAAGGACCTATTGAATGGCACAGGGAGGTCTACTTAATGTTCTGTAATAGACTCTATGGGGGAAATACTATATATATATTATATATATATATAATATATATATATATAATATATATGATTCACTTTACTGTAAACCTAAAGCTAATACAACATTGTAAATCAACTATACTCCAATAAATTTTTTTTAAAAGTTAGTATTTATATCCAGAGGCTATGTTCACTTAGAGAAATAGACATGGGAGAAAACTTGAAAGACTCTGCAAGTACTGCAAGAGATTATGTTAATATGATTTTTTTAAGTACACAAGACGGAGTTACTTGACTTGGTAAGCTTAAATTTTCCACTATCCAGTAAAATGGGGGAGTTGAGAGCAAGATATGACCAGACATAGAAAATAAAGAGCCCATATCTTTCATGCAACTGAGTTTGTAATATGTTAAATTATTGGCTCCTACAGTGCAATTAAACAGAAAGTGTGTAATACATGACATATGACAGAGTGTCTTTTCTTGAAGAGTCCCTTCTCCATTGAATTCCACAGTGTATCTCTGGGTCTTCATATTTGTGCTTTGATTATATGATTTGGGGGAATAGCCCTGATTCTGTAGTTAAAACTTTATTTGTAAGGCTCAGTTTTTACAGTTTTTGTCAGTTGTTAAATTCACAAATGTTACCAGCTTGAACACTTATTAGAACTAAAATGGGAGGGAGTCTGTGGTTAGTGGCGGGAAAAGCCTTGAATAGGAACTCATGCAGGGCAAAGATCATAGAACTCTAAATGTGCTATGTGAGCTAGGGAGCAGCTGTTCTATATCTGGGTCAGTTTATTTGTTGCAGAACAGAAGAATCTTATTTCCTTGCACCAGCTTTTCTGCCATGCAATTGGCCAGGTGAATGCTGTATCAAAATACCATGAGTTCAAGCCCTCCTGAGGTATGATAAAGATGGTGTATTTTCATAGTATTGGCTCTGAAAAATTAGCCATAGTAAGGTGGTCATCTTTTTTTATCCTTTTTGTTACCATTCCCTGTTTGTGATTTTTTTAACTGAGAATATAGCCATATGTTTTATTCTTGTGTAATCTGTAGAATGCAAAGTGAATTCCTGATACTACCTATTTTAGAAATAGAACTCAAAGGATTTGTGTGTAAAAAATATTAAATAAATAAATAGAGATCAGATTAACATTCATTGAACACCTATTTGTGTCCGGTACTATATCAGATGTGATGGTTGCAAACATAAATAAGCCGTGGCCCCTGCCTTTGAGGACTTCACACAGTAGTGGAATCTGAATTTGGTTCTCTATACAATTAGTTGAAAATATTAATGATAATGAAAACAATAACCATTATTTAGTTAGCACCCCCTTGTTAGACAGTACTATGTGTTTTGCTTATGTTGCTGTCAATTCTTTGGATAACAGTTCAGTAAAATGTAATTTATTTGCATTTAATTTTAAAAAACTTCTCTAACTCACTCAGATACATTTAAGAGGCAGAGTCAGAAATTGAACCCATGGCTGTCTGACTTTCCATTGTAACAATTTATATAGCAATTGAATATACCTTGGCCAAATATAAATATAATTTATAATGGGCTCATAGAAGCCAAAAAACCAGGTTGGTGTGGAAAAGAACAGTTAGAGTGGGACTCATAATTTCTTAAGACCGAAAGAGGATGGTGTTTGTGCCATGTTTCCTATTTACACCCAAGGGAAGCATCATTTGCTAAAGAGGTTGGCTTAGTAGCTGAAGAACATTATCAGTGGCCAAAATGCATTTTTCCTGAGCTCATCACCATTGGGAACATCATAGTTTGTTTCTCGACTTCTAAGTCTCTGAGTCTAATAGTGTCTAACCTCCCAACATTATCCATTTTGAAATATAATGATATTATTCACTTAGAGATGAACATAGATTTATAGAGAAAGAGTAGATATGTTTATTGGGGAAAGTAAAATAAAGCATGTTTCTTATACCTTTACACTTTAAAGTAGACTGGGGATTCTTTTGATATTTAAATGCATCTATTTGTGTATCCAGTAGATGTCAGCATTGGGCTATTTCTGGCCATTCTGTCTGCCTCCATATTAATTTGAAAGAACTATAAATATTCAGTATGAAATATACTGAGATGTAAAATAGCAGGTGCAGCAAATCTGTGGTGAAGATACATTTAATGGGTGAAGGATTCAATATTCCATCTACCAAGCAAACAACTGTATATAAAAACCCCATCTGTAGCTTTTTTATCCATGTCCATTTTAAAAAATCAATTTATTTCAAAATACCAGTATACTATTTTGTAAAAGATAGCTTTGTACAATTAAGTGACAAAATGGATTAAAGTCATTGACATAAATGTAAATATTTGAGTAATTTTAGGTTGCATCTGCTTAAAATAAAAAAAGGGACACTGAAGGGTTTTTACAAATCTCATTAGGATATAATTTCAACCATAAAGTTTTTGGCAAAGTGTTTTTTGAATTACTCTCTTTTCTCCTCAATATTAAGATTCCTGCTCTCTTGGAGCACATTAAAACCACTTCTGGTAATATGCACCCCAATGAAGTCAAATGGTTGGTTGATCAACATTAAGTGGAAGATACTATGTATAATTCATGCTTCCACAAGATTCTTAAGTTAACATGAGTATTTTAGATTCTTGGAACATAGAACACAAGTTTTCTCAGAAATTTCTCAATTTCATAGCTGGGTTAAATAGATCAGGAATTGTGTCAAACAGAAACTGATTAGTAAGAAATGAAGACATCCTTGTTTTCTTAGGAGTGGAGTTTTATTCATCCAGCTTTTGTCAATTCATGATATATAAATATATAGTAGCTGAGAGATGAAAGGCTGGAAAAAAATAGAGAAATCATTTAGTATAGCACCTTCACGAAGAAACCGAAGACCAAAGAGGTCTTGCTTGAGATGTAAGAGATACTGTGTAAGCATGAGTCTTTTAGTAATCTGAGTCATTTCAGAACAAAAACCTATATTGAGGACATGTGCAAAGTTCTGTAGTAGACTCCAAGAGGAATGAAAAATTGTTCTTACTCTCAAGGACTTTGGAAGATAAGATATTTGAAAAATCAGAAATATTAATAGAATATCAAAATATATTTAGCAACCTTATTAACAGATATGTTTTCAATGTGCAGATGAGGGACACTTAGCTTAGTTAAGGAGGGTCTTCATGATTTCTAGACAATGAGCTATTTCTTGCTTTAAAACTATTCCAGGATCTATATTATCAAACTAGGAAAAGAGAGCATCGTTACCTGATGGAGTAGTACATGGGATCTGAAAATGGCTTGACCAACCACTACGTTTTGGTGTTTGGTTTTTTTTTTTCCCCCTCCTCAGTTAAGGATTACCCTATCCCAATATTTCTCAAGTGCTCATAAATGCCTGCATTAGAATCATCTCAGAGATTAGGATTCAAAAGATTGACTAGTTGACTTAACAGAAAAACAAAAATAAAACTAACAGTTTTGAGGCACAGCTAAATGAAGGTGCCACTGACCTAACTTACATTGAGCTGTCCACACTGATTCATCTTGAGACCAAAAGCATGAAATTTGTTACTATAGGGAATATTGGTTTTAGCCATAAAAAAGAATCAAGTTAGATGGTTTTTACAGAAGTCAAAACTGTAACCGTGGCCTCATTTATACTGTTCTCACCCAAAATAGTCTTAGATCACTATGTGTGAAGACTATATCCAAAGTGAGTGAGTGGTTTGAGGCTTTGGAAATGTGTGTATCTGGTCGTATCAATACGTTAAAATGACATTCACAGTATGATCTACTTCAAAATAATTTGGGTGAGTTTCAGTGGTCACACAATGACTAACATCTGGAAGTGAAGGTTTAGCAAATATTTTCCTTGCTTTTTTCTGAATGATAGGTAAGAACACCTCTTTTATAAGCACTGCATAATATGTCCAACCATTTTTTCTTAGCTCTTTGGGACACTACAGGGAACTACATTAGATAATAACTCAGTCCTGGGAAAAATTCCGATGATGAACCCAGCTTGTGCAAATCCTCTTTGACATTAATCTGCCATATGCAATTGCTGTGTGTGAGATTGAAGATCTTATTCCAATTCTATGTACCAGAACACAAAGCTGTATCATATACTTCATTCAAATTATTGGGAAGATAGTCCTCTCCATGTGACAAGTGTAGCTCTAGGGATATGGACAGATTCTGGTGATTGATACCCAGTTTATCAATTCATAGACTACCTATTGTCATGATCAGTTACAAAAATTATTTTGTGTTTACTTGGATTTTTGTGAGCTGCAGTAGGAAAAAATGTGCTTCTCATTTGGATTAAGAAAAAAATTCTAAATAACATCCTTGGTATGTATTCAACACTCCCTGTTTCTCTATGCAGAGAAGAAAAGAGGATTGGAGGAATAAGAGATAGAGACATGGTTATGAGGGTGTAGTTCTTAGAGATTGGGCATAGTCTTGTTACTCTTTGTTTGTGTAATAGTTTTAAGAGATAAAAGTCCAGTTTGAAAGTTTACATCTTAAATAGATTTAATTTTTTCAGATTGAATTCATAGGTTTTCCTTGTCAAGACCTTCATTTTCCCTTTCCAAGCTGTATTATTTTAGTATGTTCATAAATCTTGTTTCATTACTCTTGATACTTTAACTTGTTTTATCAATCAGTTGCCATTTGTCCACATACCTTTTGTGTTGGTGACCCAAGAAATGGGGTGGGATATTGGAAGAGTATTTGTTTCCTTCCCATGAGTATCCTAGAAGTATTTCTTACTTGAAGCCATGTATTTTGGTTTCAATGGCTAGACTTTGATTTGCTGTGCAAAATACCATCTCACTGATGGATACTGATTATGAAGTTGATTAAAGTGATTGGTTCAAATGGACGATAATTCATGAGGCAAATGCAGATTTAGGGTTTAGTTGACAATTTACTGTTCAGAGAAACAAATATCCTGGTGCCATCCTGATGCTGCGTAATCTCTAGGGCCAGTCTGTTTATTTTTGTCAGTGTACCAAACTAGTCTCATAGGATTTTAGTGTACTTTTGCTAATATTAACTGAGAAATGTGTGTGAATATGTGTTTTATTTGAACTTATTCATCGTAAAAATGATATGCATACCTTTTAATTCAGGGTTAGCTTTTTTTACTTGATTTTCCCTGCAGACTGCCTGTCAGTGCTTCAGAAACATCAACAACTGATAGATTTCTCTACAGCTGCCTAAGCCATGGTAATAAAATGTGAATGTGCTTTCACAATATCTGAAAACTTCTGCTTGGGATTATAAGTAGAAAGAGCTGTGTTATAAGGTTTTAGCATATTTTTAAATGTTGTTATGAAAATTATGAAACTTATAATAATATATCATTCTGGGACTGCTTTGGCTTTATTGGTTCCAACAACAAGAGATCCTCCCATTAAAATCCTTTGTGTCTCTCTCTTTCTCTCTCTCTCTCTTTAGGGCTCATTAAAACAGAAGTCAGGAGATTTGACTCTCAAAGACAGCACAATAATAAGCACCAAAGTGCTGTTCTCAAAGAAATGAGATACAATCCTGCATGGGCGAAACGCTAGAGAAAAGAAAAACGTGTTTTTAATGTCTTCTATGCATATATTCTTATGATTTACAGCAATTTAGGGATTATTTTCTGTAGTTTGAATGACAGATCATGTCTCCCCTGAGTACGAATATTGCTGATTATTTTTTACATTATATTAATCTGAATTTGAAATAATTATTCCCTGAAAAAAAGATTTTAGAGTCTACATAAAATCAATATGGTCAGATTCTGTGTTTTTATTATTTTCCTGAAGTACACAGAGCAGATGATTTTATTTTTTAAATAGGAAAATAACAATTGCTGGTCATCCAAAGAGAATCAGTGATAAATATCATTTAGAGGTAGAAACTCAACAGGCTGACTCTGCCTTAAGCCTGAGGCAGCCCTATCTGTAGATTTTGCTCAGACTCCAGCCAGGGAACAAGCTAGAGGCCCAAATGTCACTGCTAGAAAAATACAATATATTCCAGATCAGTCATTTGGGGTCCTGAGGCTGCCAAGAACACTCTATGTCAGTTGGCATACAGAACATGTTAGCATAGAGGAGGGTTAAGGAAAGAATACTCACACTCCACCAGGACAAAAGGAGATGGCTCTTATTAAAATACAATATGCAGATTTTAGAGACTATAACTGGGGTGTCCAGTTAATGAGGTATTTGTTAAGAACCACAATGAGAGGCAACTAATCCTGCTTCACATCAAATCACAGTAATAACCCCTTGAGATAAACATCTATACATCTTAAAATCTTAAACCTCCACATGAAAATTTGCCTTGAAATACAATTTAAGAGGAAATATGGCCAAAAGCACTATAAATTCATTTTTTGAATCATTTTCCTTTACAATAAAAATCCACATTCTCTCAGACATATTTAACATTATAGAAGAGTATTGTATTTCTGTTTGTCCTAAAAATGTAACATATTTCCTGTGTATTTTTGCATCAACCTTTTAGCCTCAAGCTTTATTCCAGGAAGAAAGGACTGATTATACCTGTCTTTTTAAGAGTGAAGTTATATGGAATCCTGTATTTCTTCTAACTAGGGATAACAGAAATTATTTTCTTCATTTAATATGTAGTTTTACTAATTTTTCTGTCTTGATTTATGTGAGTATATGCACCACATTTAAAGCTTCCTAACCCCAAGGAAAGTACTAAGTATAAACCTTAAAAGAATTTAGTTCATGTAAATAAACTCTGTCCACAGTTATTCAAACTCAATACGCATGTATCAGTACACTTGAAATGTGAACTTTTAGACTTCTGGGTATAAAGGACAGGACAGATAGCAATACTTTTGTGGAAAGGTCCAAGTATCTCCCTAAGCACAGAAATCATAGCCAAATAAACTCCAGAGTTTTTTTCTTTTTATGGGTAAATGGCATGAAATATCAAATTAGAATTGGTTTCATTTGGTTCACATCAAATTTTTACCACTACCATGTTTGGAATTTTTCTAGGCATAGGGGTTGCAAAATGATACAAAGAGTATATAAAATAAGGGTCTTATTCTTAAGGGGTTGATGGTTGGGGATGTTTAGGAGTAAGATCCATACACAAGAACAGAGCCCAGCTTAATGCTACATACATGAGCTGGCATAAGGTGTGTCTTCAGGGCTTGGACACACTTCACCCAGTGTTCATTTTGATGATTTTTACAGTCTAACGCTGAGGGCAAGGATTCTTGGTGTCATGGTTTGGAGTTCCTTCAGAGGTGGACTCTAAGACAAGGATTCAAGGGCAATTAGGTTTCTAAGAGAGATATCAGAAACCACTTGTGGGAGAGTAAGGAAGTGGAACAGGGAATGACAGAAAGCCAATAAGTGGCTCCTGTTAAGTAGGTTGCCACTCTGAGCCACTCTAGGGGTCCCGGGGCACAGTATGAAGTATGGCCTCAGAGTTAGGTCTCCCTCTCCGTCTCTTATCAGCCATTGTTTATGGGCTGCTTCTAGGGTTCATGAATTTCCCTGCACCCATGGCCTGCCCCAGGCATGTACAGAGCAGGCCTTGGTGGCCAGAAAAGCCCTCAGATGGTTGCAGATGCTGGCAGTTGCTCTTTGAAGGTGTGTAGAAAATGGTGAATGCAGAGGGGATGTGAGAAGACACTGACAGCATCGGCTACACTAGGTAAGAGATACAAAGTTTAAGCATCTTAGGTCAATCTCACTTTGAAATAATATTTTAGATTGAAGTTGAAACATTTTATATGGCAAATGTTACAAGAAACAAAATTGCTTTTGGGAATACATTAGGAAGATGTCATTTTGGACATTGGTATATAGTTTCTCAGTAGATGGAACTTCTAGGTTTATGGTAAGCACTGGAACAGAGCATTGTTTTTGCAGTTGAGAAAATGAAGTGGTTGACTTGCATTTGGAGGCAATGTTGTACCAAAAATTGCTATCTATAAACATCAAAATCATATTCATTCATTGAGAGACACATGAGACCTGAGACTGTTCTTGTTCACAATTAATTTAGAGCTTGTGCTTCTTGAGTGGAATGGCGAGCAGAATTACCTGCACTGTTTAACTTCTCTCTCTCTTTCTTTCTCCTTGGGACTTAAGTTAATTAAGTGCAACTTAAATATGCATATGAAGTGACTCCATTTGTATATAAAGACAAGACTTAATGGAATCATAAATGGGTCCACTCTTTGGATATAATTGGGAAGTGTGGTATGCTTAGAAAATGGAATGGATTACAACTACCTTTCCCAGAAATCATTTAAGGCTTTTTAAATGATTGACATGATAAGTTCAGGAACTAAATATATGTAAAGAATTAGCTACCAAAAGGTAAACACTAGACTTTGCTCTTTAAGATAAAGCGGTAGGATAAAACAGTGTTTCTTTATAGTAAAATGTGGAAGAAATCACAGATCTTAATCCAAATATTGCTTTTTTGAACAGATCAGAAAAAAATCAAGAGTTGGAAGGTAGGAACAGAAAATGAGAGAAAAATGCAAATATTCTGATCCACATGATTATAGCTTATTGGCACTGTTCTTTAGAAGTTTATTCTAAGTGATATTTTTCCAGGAGGTAGACCTTTCTAGCCTAAGTTCCCAGTAGCCTTCACTGTTCTTAACTCTGTATTTCAATTATACCACTTTTATCTGAGCTCTTAAAAGAAAATAGCTGAGGCGCTGAGATGTTGGAATGTATACTTCATAGAGGCTGAGAAGTTGGTTATGCTTACTGCTGCATCCTTAATCCCTAGGGCAATGCCTGGCATACAGCATGTGATTAATAAATAAATATTGAAAGAATAAATGGTGGATGTGTTAAGGTGACTTCCTTCCCAGTATCTAGCCTAATTCCCCAATTTCCAAGTTCTCAGAGCCCCACGAGAAAGATTCTGAAATCTGTCCATAGGAAATGGGGTTCAGAGATATTTAACAAAGTGGGATAATGGGAAGAGGGAAAGCCTAATGGAAGGTAGATGCAGGATGGTTGAGAGAAGAGTTTCCATGAGTGAAAAGGAAGGTGGCATGATGGGTAACAGTGCTGAATGAGGGAAAGAGCAGCAGTACTTAAGGGTGTTCCTGGTTCTCTGGTGTACTCCACGGCCTCTTTTCTCTATGCTGCCACCTTCTTATAAATTTCCATTGTTACATGTATCACATTGTATTGCCATTATTTTTGGTAGGCCTAGCTTTCTACTTGTAGGCTAAGAGAACCCCTCCAAATTCTAGGATCCAGAGAGGGAAGTGACAGGACCTTTCATTGCTTTCTATTTTTTTTTTTTTTTTTTTTTGCCATTGCTTTCTAAATCATACATAAACACTGCCCGTGAACATGCTAGGGTAAGTCCTTTTCCAAACAAATCCTGTTCTCTAATGTGTTATACCCCTGTTACCTCTCCTTGAGAGGCCTTAGATCTGTTAATCTGCTTGGACAACTCCTACTCACCTTTAAATCTTAGCAGACAGTCTGTGTCCTCTGTGAAGATTCTCACTAGGGCACTCTTCTTCCTATGGTCACACTGCCTAGCACTTACTGTTCTATGTCATAACACTGGGCTTGGTGTCTCTTTGCTCTCTAGGGTATTTTGGGTGCTTTTTCAGCCCTGCCTCGCTGGTCTCCACCAATCCTGCAGACTCTGCTATGTCTCCAAGGCTTACCTAAAGGGAACTGCCTAGAAAGTGCTTGAGCAGCCAGTTACCTGTGTACTACAGTAGTATGCAGGAAGGAGAGTATGCTTCCCAAACTGTAGTCCATTGGCCGTGGGTCGAGTGAGTAGACTGTATATGTGGTCTCAGAACTTGCCTTTATTCCTTCCTCAGAAGCCCCTGTTTCTGCCACCTTCAACCCACCCCATTGTCTCTGGACATGATTTTCAAATTATCTTTTTGTCTCTTATTCCATATCATCAGTGGGGCTAAGTAGTAGATAGGAGACGGCACATGGGCTTCTGGAAGCCAATGAAGTTGGAGTAATTTGCTCTAGAGATACATGTAGTTCTCATAGTCAAATGCTGCAGCTGTACATCTCCGAGGACAGTCAGTGGGCATTTCACCTTTGTATTCCTGGATCCTAAGGATTTGTTAGCTGAATAAGTAGATGAGACTATGTAGTTGCTTGGCGGTTTCCTTACTATTCTGAACCTCTGGAATTTGAATGTGAACCACCTCATGCTAAAGAATGATAAACCTTAGCAGCAGTGTTAAGTTTCTGACCCAACTAACATGTAGAAGATGGGAAACATTAATTCCATCCCTTCTGAGCCAGTATTTGGATTTATGGCCAGAAAAGAAGTGCTTTAATTCCTTGAAGCATTTACCACATCTATAAAATAAGAACAATGGCTTCCTATCACTTAAAATTGGAAGGATTTACTGACCTTAACCAAATGGTTGTCTAGAATTAGCCATATACTATACTTTGCATTCCTAGGATGTTTTATTCTTTTTGAAACATGATCAGCCACCGTATGTTATTTGATCCTTTTAGCAGCATAATGAAGAAAATGAGTCAGCTATGAGAGCTATTTTAAACTCAAGTGGTAGGTAAAAGCAAACAAAAGAAAACACCAACAACACAAAAAAACACGCAGGGAAACTCTGTGACTTGCCATAATCTTATAACTAGTTAGTGACAGAACCAGGGCCCTTCCATGAGGCTATGAGGCTTCACAACAGCCCTCATTTTGGCCTGATTCTTAACTCCTTCCTCCTTCCTTCTTCACCACATCCTTGCCATGGCCACATGGTGGGCGGATCATATTTCTCCACCCCTTTACTTGGCCATGTGACCTTCTTTGCCCACTTACACATGGGCCGGCATGCCAACCCCAGGCATAGGCCTTAAGAGGCCTTGCCTGTTTTCACTCTTCCTCCTGAACTTCTGCTATTGCCACAAAAGAAACATGCCTGGCAAGGAGGAAGGATGCTTTATGCAGAGCTTCCTCAGTTGACCCACAGACATGCAGTAAGAAGTAAAGCTGCCACAGCTTCTGCAACCAGAGGCGGAGAAGCATTCCCACCTTAAGCCAAGCCCAGTGTTGATCAGCTGGACCCCAGCCTTTTTCAGATCTGCAAGAATAATTATTCTTTAAGGCACTAAGTTTAAGAGTGGTTTGTTAGACAGTGTTATTATGGTAGTGGGCTACTGATACTCATAGGTAAGACTTATTCCTATTTTATTTTATTTTATTTATTTATTTTTTTGTCTTTTGTCTTTCTAGGGCCACACCCATGGAGGTTCCCAGGGTTCCCAGGCTAGGGGTCTAATTGGAGCTGTTGCCGCCAGCCTATGCCAGAGCCACAGCAACGCCAGATCCGAGCTGCGTCTGCAACCTACACCACAGCTCACGGCAGCACTGGATCCTTAACCCACTGAGCGAGGCTAGGGATTGAACCTGCAACCTCATGGTTCCTAGTCAGATTTGTTTCTGCTGTGCCACAACAGGAACTCCTGTTATTCCTATTTTAGATAAGAAAATTGAGGCACAGAGAGGCTAGGTAATTGTGTTGTTCAGTAAGCACAAGATCTAGGATTCTAACTCAGGAATGTATTTCCACAGGCAGAGTTCTTTCATTCCATACCTTGTCTCTCTAGTATTCTAAAAGAATTAGTTATCAAAGCAAATTCAATAATTCAGGAATTATGTTTTAAAAGGTAAAGCAGAAAGGCAGTGTGGTGTAAAAAAATCTGCAAGGATTTTGAGTCAGATGTTCCCAGATTCAGTTCTCAATTCTACTGCTTACTAGCTATGTGGTTTTGTGTGAATTATCTGATGACTCTGGATTTTAGTTCCCCTAAAAGAATGGTAATAGTATTGGCTATAATATGACTATTCATTACTTAATTAATCCCATTCATTGAGCCCTCCTATGTGCTAGATCCTGTTCTAGGTACTCACAATACAGAAATGAGTAAGACTCAGGTCGATACAGTCTAGAAAAAAAATAGGCAGTACACAGTGAGATAAAGGAAATGTGACTGTGGGTCACAGGGCAGATAAGGAGCCCAGAATAGGGGGTACTAATCTTGCATACTAGTCAGGGTTCCCCAGAGAAACAGAACCAATAGGATATATATTATACTATTTATTATAAGATGTACTATAAGGAATTGTCTTACATTATTATGGAGACTGGGAAGTCCAAGCTCTGCAGTCAATAAGCTGTGAAACCAGGGCAATTGATGGTTTAGTTCCAGTGTGGGTCCTAAAACCTAAGAAGCAGGAGAGTATATAAGTAGAAGTTTCATTCTGAATCTGAGTCAGAAGACAGGAGAAGACTGATTTCTCAGCTCAGAGTACACAGAGGAAGTAAATTCTCCTTAATTCAGCCTTTTTCTTCTATTCATGCCTTCAACAGATTAGATGAGACCCACCCATGTGGCAGGAGGCAGTCTGCTTTAGTCAGTCTGTGATTCAAAACTAATCTCACCTGGAAACACCTTCACAGGCACACTTAGAATAATATTTAACCCAAAATCTGGGCACCCTTTAGTCAAGTTAACCCTTAAAAATTAACTGTCATTTCCTGATTTGGGAGGTCATTAAGGAAGACTTCCCAAAGGAGGTTATACCTATGAGTCTTGTAAAAGAGAATTTGCATAAAGCATTATCCTAACATATATTAGATGGTCATTAAATGCTAGTTTTCTTTCTATCTTCTTCAAATGTCATAAGAAAATATATATATATATTTTTTTGGCCCAGCCAGCAAGAACTTTTCAGGCCATAAAGCATCTGTGACTTTTTTCTTTCCTTATGTGCTGAACTAAAAAAATGCCGATTCTCTTGCTGATTATCAGGGTCACTTGCATGGTTCATTTGTAATTGCACAACATAATTCCACCCCCAAATAGAATACTTTTTGATGGTGTTTTAAAATCTCCAATTGCTTTTTACTTATGAGGTGAATTTACAGTGAGTTATGTTACAAGGTAATTTAACCTGACAAGACACACCATACTAAACATTCACAGACACAATTTTGTTTCTCCCTGGAGAAGAAGCTGTTAGAATAGAGTGGTAATCGCTGTAACATGATCAGCATGGGGGAGATTGATCACACCTAGGAAAGTGACCTCTCTGAGGTTCTTTGCAAAAGGCACACCTTTCCTGTTGATTGATTACACATCAGGATGACCATCCTTGGGTGGAAAAAGCCAATGTGGTCCTTACCTTCTGCTAGCACATGCACTTTTTTTTTTTTTTGTTAGGGTTCATGCAAAATTTATGTACAGCAGCTGTGGTGTAGGACCTCTGATATTCATGCCATGAAAACCCCATTAGTTTTGAAGGGGATAGAGAAGAAAAGGGATTTATTATCCACATATATAGGTGCAATAAATCCAATTCAAAATATGATTATATTTAAATAAACCCGCAGAGAGCAGTCTTCTTCAGAAATGCTGAGAAGGGGATTAAGATGTATTCATAGAGAAAAGGCCATTTCCCTCTGCATCTGTCCCCAACGTGCCTCAGGGTTTGTAGTGTATTGGTAGTTTGCACTCCTCAGTTTTCATTCCAGCTCATTACTCTTTTACCTCCATACAAAGTCTCTGTTCATTAAGGCTCACTCCATCCTCCACCCCAAGTTGTCCATGCATCACCTAACTGGTTCCTTCCCCTCATTACTTAAAGAATTTGGCATTGGCTTTATAACATTTTTCTTCACCCCATTTCTTGTCTGAGTAACTTCAGTATACACAAGGATAGTTTGTCTGTTCCAGTCTCTCTGTGCTTTCACCTCATCAACATCAAGAATCTTAACCTTTATTAACTCACCGCCTAGAGCATGTCATCATCTGCTTATCAACATCTAAAACGGCCTCAATTCTGAAATTATAATTTAAATAATTCTAATTATGAACTACATCTTCCTACATTTTCTTTCCATGTCTTAGCCGCTTCCTCTGATGTTATGACTAGACCTGTCCCTCAAATTCTTAGGACCTCTAATCCCTTGATCCTTTACTTTTCCTCTCTCAGCTCCCTCTCATTGTCACTTCCTTATCCTATAGATAAACTCTATTGTCTGTCACTTCAAACAAAATTTTTTTGCTCTTATTTTCAAGTCTCTTGTCCTCTTTTCTTATGTCTCAGTCATATGGAAAATCCTCAACTTTATATCAGTCTTTTTTCTTTTCCTCTTCTCTTTATCCAGGATTCTGAACACTACTAAAAAATAATCACACAACTTCGCAAAACAATGCCATTTAATTGCTACTAACAATAATTAATATTGGTTAATTTCTTGATCTCCTCAAATGGATCAACCCATCTAAAATTCCTTATGTGGATTTTACATCAGTTTTTCTCCACACTCTTCAAACATCCATACTTTGTAACTCTCTTCCTTTCAGCAGATGACTTTGCCTCTGATTTCATAAAGAAAAGATAACTCATTAGATTAAAACTACTTCAAAGTTCTGCCGCCTCACCTACAACCTATTGCATTGAACCACTTCTTCCTTGTTCTCTTTCAATGAATTTGGAACTATAAATCTTATTTTAAAGATAGTCCTCCATGATTCCATGCCTTTTCCTGCTCATCCTTATTTGCTTATACAAAATATCCAATTTCTTATGCCAGAAACTTGATTCTCTTGTTTGACTCTTCTTTACTCCTCCTTTTCCACATTAGAAAGTTACTAAGAACTGTCAAAACTACCTCCTAAATATTTTTCAGATTCGTCTCTTTCTTCATCCTATTGCCAGTGGGTTGCTACAATAGCCTTTTTATAACCAACCATTTGGCCTCCCATTGTACCTCAGTCCAGTCTGTTCTTTGCATCTCAGCCAGAGTGATTTTCCAAATGCCAGTGTGATCCTGTGACTTCCCAGCTTAAAGTCTTTCTGTGCTCCACATGCCTTTAAAATAAAGTTCAAAGTCTGTAAGGCAGCTTGCAAGTCTTCCATTACCTTGTAAGTGTATCTCTCCTGTTTTATTTCTCACCAATGCCTTCTACCTCACCTTGAAAACTAAGCTGTGAATCAATGGGATTTCTACAGATTTGACACTCCTGGTCTTACCTCAGGGGCATTGCACTTGCTGTAGTTTTTACCTTTCTTTAATCCTGTTCTTTATTCCACTTCAGGTTTCGACTTTGTGCTTCCTTTATGAATTTTTAACTTGACCATTCTTTTAAGATGTAGTTAGGTATCCCTCTCATGTTTTTCCATTGCATGTTGTATTTTCACCATTTTTAATCTTTATCACACTATATTGCAGTTGTTTGTTTTTCTATGCTCTGTGCTTTTCCACAGTGTGCTTTTTTTTTGCTTTTTAGGGTTGCACCTGCAGCATATGGAGGTTCCCAGGCTAGGGCTATAATCATTGGAGCTACAGCTGCCAGCCTTTGCCACAACCACAGCAATGCAGGATCTGAGTCACATCTGTGACCTACACCACATCCCACAACAACACCAGATCCTTAACCCACTGAGCAATGCCAGGGATCGAACCTGCAACCTCACGGTTACTAGTCAGATTTGTTTCTGCTGTACCACAAGGAGAACTCCCACCGTGTGCTATTCCACACTAGACATTAAGTTCCTGGAGGGCAGGGTTTGTCTTTTTCACTAGGTTAATCTCTCCCACGAGGTTGGCACAAAGTAGAGGCTCAGTTGTTTGTTGACAGAAGGAATTCCCGTAGCATAGGAACACATGCTATTATATTTCTCTTTACTGGTTGTAGAGCAGCAGAGATGATTGGAACTACCAGTAGCCAGATAGTTGACTTGCAGAAAAATCAGGAAGTGTGGGCAGCTTATTCACTATAGCATCAGTCAATGGTGAGAATCAAAGAATCAAGAGAATCAAAAAATATAATCATGGCACAGTTTGAATTCATCTTCATTTGAATATCATCTTTATTGTGGGGAGTTTCAGTGTCTTGTGATATTCCATGACATTCATCCTCATGCCTCTATCTTTGTTATGAATGAAATGATCCTTTACAGAGTTGTGGGATTTTTTTTTGTTTTTTTTTGTAGGGGGGGGGGTCGGAAATGGATGGGGAAGACAATCTTTCATTTTTGGAACCATTTAATGCCAGAAAAATCTTCAAATCTCATGTTAAGATGCAGTATTTTGTTTTTGTGCCAGGCAATAGGCTTCATTCCATAGTGGCATTTTATTAGAAAAGTACTATCAGATCATTTTCAGGAGGGCATTTGGAATGGATTATTATATGGAAAAGGAATTTTCAAAACTCAGCCTTGTATTTAAAACTCGTAGATAAAATAGCAAGAGAGTAGTTGGTCTAATGGGACCACTTAAAACTCTATATTGCAAATAGTGTTGCTAAAGAGATCTTTTAGGTCTCATAATTCTGAGTTGTACCCACTCACTGCTAGTTTGACTCATGTTTCAGGGAGGGTATTTGACAATTGAGTAGTAATGAGGTTTAGTGTACATTTTATTTAACCTTCTATCAGGTCGGCCAATTAAAATGTTACATCTGAAAAAGCACATATTTCAATTTCTGCCTAGGGATGCGATACATTATGTTTGGCCTTGCTTTTGCTTTATACCCTTCAATTAATGACATCTCCCAATTTACTCTTGTGGGCTGGTTAGTTCTTTTCCTATGCCCAGTGATAATAAACCCCAAGCCATGAATTTGATCCCATAAAAGGCAGTTGGTATTCACTGAATGGAACATGAAAGATAAGCCTTGCCTATGTCCATACTTTGACTAACTCTTTTTTAGTTGCGGTCAAAAAAAAGCAAAAGTGAGATGGGTTTTTTTCAAAGGGCATTTTTTCCTTCTAAAAAAATAAATCAAAGCCGCCTGGCCAAGAGGGAACTATTACTGTTACTGGAACCCTTTCTTTGTAACTTTAGTTTACTTAGAATCCCAGGGTAAAGTAAAAAAAAAAATGGACCAGTCTGGTTGATAGAATCCTAGAGAATTTTGTTGTGTTTCTGATGACACCAGGATCATAAAAAACAGCAACATAACAAATTGAGCCCAATTCTAAGGCAAAAAAAAAAAATTATAACATATTTAAGTGATTTATTTACTCCAGAAAAATGAAAAATTAATGATAACAAAGCATGAAAGTAGAGACTGAGCAATCAAGGGATTATTTAGGGACACAGAAAAAGAGAGAAAGGAAGCTGAACAAGATATGTCTTCTATATAGCGTAGATTCTTATTGGAATTCAGTTATACCTGAGACCATGTCAATCTAAGAACTATAAATTACATGGTGTAATTATTTGGTAGGTTTTGGATCTGACCTTGAGTTTGGCTGTGTTTTCACCAAAAAAAAAAAAAAATCAGATTATATAAACAAAAGAAATTTATTTTCTCATAGTCCGAAAGATGGAAAGTTTCCAGAAGGGTTTGGTTTATAGTGACAGCTCTTTTCCTGCCTTGCAGATGGCTGCTTTTGCCCTCACATGACTTGCCTTTGGGGGGAGAGAGAGAGAGAGAGAGAGAGAGAGAGAGAGAGAGAGAGAGAGAGATTTCTCTTTTTTCCTCTTCTTATAAGGCCACCCATCCTATTGGCTTAGAGTCCCACCCTTATGATATCATTTAGTCTTAATTACCTCCTAAAGACACCATTTCCAAATAAATCCATATGTTGAGGGTTCAACATATGGATTCTAGGGAGGACAAAATTCAATCCATAGCAGACCCTAAGAAAGATGAAGAAAATTTAGGAACAAATGTACAACCCATATGCAGTAACAAGGCCATGAATAAAAAGGATGGAGCTTATGTAAACTCACTGATTTTGTTAGAATCCCAAATTCAGCTGAACCAAATTTTTCAAAAAGCAATATGTAACTGCTGAAACAAAAGAAGACAAATTGAGTGATAAACATGGGGATTCACCATCGGTTCCTCTTTCAAGGAAGGACCTTGTTGCTGAGCTGCTACGAGTACTGTTTGTAGACAGATTTCAGGGCGCAGCCCCTGTAGGTATTGCTTCACCTATAGCAAACCCCTTGCCAAGGGTTACACCTTTCCCAGGGCAGTGAAATTCTGAAGACTGATCCAGGAAGGGGTATTGAGAGATTGTTATTTCAACACAGAAAGTGATGGCTCTCCTGGGCCATTTTAGCTCCAGAGCTCCTGTGGGGTTGGCTGAAGTTGTCATTGGTCCCACCTCCTTGCTTCCTTCTATTTTATGGGTGATGGTCCTGCCACTAATAAATATTCTGCACACTACACCCCATCTCAATGTCTGCTTCTTGAAGAACCTAACCTACAAGAGTTTGTGATCCAGTTTCATATGACTCATCTATTTAGAATCATTATAAAGTCTGGTCAAAAGCAAAAGAATGAGATATCTTTATGTATCCTGACAACTTAACTTTACAACATGATTCATTTGACCTAATCACTGTTTCCAGGAATTTCTGTTGTTTTTAGTATACAAATGTATGTGTATAATTTTTATAAAATTTAATCACTATACATATGTATAGTATATATACCCATTTGTTTGTATATCCACTTGTTTTTATGTTTTTGATTAAATCATGGTTTTTCTTCCATGTCAGTACATAGACAGTTTCACAATAGACAGTTTCAGTTCCCCCCCCCAAACTTTTTAATTTGAAAAATTTCAACTCTTCGGAAAAGTTGTGAAAATATTATTTATCAATTATGAATAGTTTGCCACATTTTCTTTATTTCTATGTGTGTAAGTGTATATATGTATGTAATATTATATGTAGTTATGTAATTATACAAATGTTTTAGGCTCAGTTATTTGAAAGCTAGCTGCAGACCTCAAAACAGTTCTCCTGTAAATACTTCAGAATATATTTCGTAAATTCAAGAATTTTCACTTAATAACACAAAGCATATTATCATTATCATATTCCAGATATTCAACATTGTTACAGTATTTCTAATGCATAATCCATCTTCAAATTTTCCTATTCAAAATGTTTTTTTTTTTGATCCATGATCCAACCAGAGATTATACAATGAATTTAGTTGCATATCTTTCTAATTTTCTTTATTTACTCTACCCATCCCCCCCCCCCTTTTGGTATTTCATGGCATTACTATTTTTGAAGTGTTCAAGCCAGTTGTTCTGTAGAGTAACCTTCAATTTAAATTTGCCTGAATTTTTCTTCATACCATAAATGATGTGTCTTTCAAGATATATAAGGAACTATATTGTGTCAGTTTGTTCCACCGATGATGTTAACGTCCACCAGATTTCTTCATTGTGAAGGCAGTTTTTGAGGAAGCAAATGTGAATAAAGATTTTTATAGTCTAAAACTCCCTTCCCATTTAAACAATTTCTTTAACTTTTACACTTCAGCTTATTTCTCCAAACCATATTAGCCCATATCCCATGACAAATGATGGGGACGTTATCAAAAGATCTGGAGAAAGTGAACTCATAAATGTGACGTTCGTCTTCAACTCAGAAATTTGTCCTTTGAAGTACCATCTAGTAATCTTATCTTCTTATTGTGGCCCTTTGTCATTTTATGGACACTCACTGTCTACCCAAAAATACTTGGGAAATTTCCCTCATGGATCCGAGCATTCTTAACCTCTTGTCACCTAAGATATTGCTTGTATCTGTATTTGTTCTCCCCAGTGTCCAGTAAAACTCAAGTAGATCACATGAACATCGACATTATATATATATATATATATATATATATCCTATATATCAAATGTGGGGGATTAAAGGTAAACCTTAAAAGATGACAAATATATTGCAGATTATCATCAGTTAGCCCTTTCTGGAGTTAGAAAAATAAAGGGTATTGGAGATCATATAGATAAAGGAAAAGAAAATACAAAGGAGGAACACAGTACAAGCAAATTGACCACAATTTTTTGTGAATAGCTCATTCTACTTCCAGTGGAACATTTTCCTTTAAATATTTGAATCAGCCAGTTTGGGTTTAAAATTTTGGCTTCTCACTTTTATCACTGCTTGATCCTGGATGTGTTACTTAAAAATCCCTAAGCTTCATTTTTCTCATCTATTGAATGGATATAATAATAACTATATTGCATCATTTTTGTAAGGATTAGAAATATTGGGAGTTCATGTCATGGCACAGCGGAAATGAATCCGACTAGGAACCATGAGGTTGTAGGTTCGATCCCTGGCCTCGCTCAGTGGGTTAAGGATCTGGCATTGCCATGAGCTGTGGTGTAGGTCGCAGACGTGGCTTGGATCCTGCATTGCTGTTGGCTGTGGCATAGGCCTGCAGCTACAGCTCCAATTAGACCCCCAGCTTGGGAACCTCCATGTGCCACGGGAGCGGCCCAAGAAATAGCAAAAAGACAAAAAATAAAAATAAAAAATAAAAAAATATTGAATGCATAGTTTCTAATTTCCAGTAGATATTAAACAAAAAGTATCTCCTGTTATTACTACTACTAATGAACCTTTTTATGGTGTTTTGTAGTGTACATTCACATCAGTCATTCTCTCTTGATTCTTGTAAGAAAAAATATACAGATATGCATTGGAGAGTCAGCAAGATTAGAAAATTAGCAATTTGTCAAGCCACATGCTGAGAAAACATTAAATAAAGCTGGAATCCAAACCTATGTATTTTGATTTTTAACTGGTATTCCTTTCACTATACAGGGTTAAACTAAGAGTGAAACAAAAGTGCCATCTTCCCACACAAAGAAAACACTTATTTTTAATGACTCTAAAATAGATGAATAAATAGCAGTTATATATAGTTTATACAGTGCTAACATTAATGAAAGGAGAAATGTCATCTCCAAATCAAAAAAAAAAAACTATTAATCAATTCAAGAAGCAATATTTCTTAGAAACAAAATAATTATCCCAACATTTTTTCATAAAAGATGTTGTCCCAAGTATGTAGTTGAAAACCAAACCACTGTTCCTTTGTATTTTTTAAGAGCTACAGGATGGGTTTTAGGAGGATGATTATTAGATTTCTAATCCTATTCGGCAAAATTTCATGCTTGTTTTAGAACAGGTTATTCTTTATGGTTGGCTTTATGGGTACTTGTTTATATTCAGACGAGTTAATTTTTGGGTTAATTAGTTAATGTAAATTAATTAATTAAAATAGTACATATGTACATTTTAATAAGTACATATGTTCTGGCTTATACCTGTGTAAGATACCTTATGTGTACATGATCTTTGGAAGGTAGATAAATAAGTACATATGTAAATAAATACATATTTCCTGAGCTCCTACTAATATGCCTTGTATTGTGCTAGGCCCTAGAGATTAATAGCAACAACAAAACACTTATATTGCTCTGAAAATGATTTCATTTTGATGGATGAGAAAAATGAATACACAATGAAAATATATCATGTAATATATAAAAAAAACTTCAACAAAGGCTAGTTTGTGATACAGATCACAAAAATAACAAAAAACACATTATTTCAGGATTCCAGAGAATAAATTAGAACCTTACTTTTTTTCTTTTTTTTTTTAAATGCTAAGGTCTGAGGGGAGTCAGTGAGATTTATGCACCTTCAGAACAGCTTTCGGGCTCTCTGGATCAACCACTGGGCTAAGCCGTGATCTTTGGATCTTTACCTCACTGTAGTCATGTTTCTATGAAGTTGATGTTGGTTTTCTGTTGAGTCAGCACTCCAATCCAAGGCCCTTGCTCTTCAGTCCAGGGACTTGTCCTTTGATAAAACTTTTGACGGAGTTCTGTCAAATTACATGGCATGGACCCAGTAGAGTGAGCTGATTGATTGATTGATTGATTTTTTTTTTTAGCACCAAGTTTTTGATCTCTATTGGGTTGCTTTTCTCATAGAATAAAGAGTAGGGGTGAGGTACACATAGAAAGTTAGGCTGATGTCAGAAGCCATCAAGATGTGTTCTGATACCTGGACAAAGATTATCCCTTCAGCATGACTTTTTCTCTGACCATCTCCTGGGTTAAGCAGTCAGAATCACAGAATCACAGGATTCCTGTATCACAGCTCTGTATGTTTATAAAGCATTTTCATGCATTACCTCATCATGCAATGAGCCTGTGATATAGGATGGGCAGATTTTATCCTTCTCTGACAGATGGGGAAGCTGAGAGACAGCAGGTTTATTTCGTTTGTTCAACATCACAGATAGAATAAAAGCTGAACTGAGAGTAAAACTCAGTTACTCAGGCTCTAAAATCTTTGCTGTTTTCAGTTCAACACACCAGATTTATGCCGTGCCACCCCAAATATTATGGTGCCCTGTTTTCTGCTTTCATTTTCTTTTTCTACTCTCTTTTCCTTCTCTTTATCCCTTTTTTTCCTGCTGCTTCTTTTCCTTTCTAACTCCATTCTTTATTCTTCATTCTTTACCATCCCCTTCCTTTACTTTTATTCCTCTTCTTCCCATTCCTGCCTTCCATTTTATTCTTCTGCTTGAAATTTATAACTAACCTGACATTGGCTAGCTGAAGAAGGACTTCCCTGATCAAACTGCCTCCACTTTGGTGATTTGAATAGATTTCAAATAAGTATATAGGAAGTATTATCATTATTGTAAAATCATAACCCAGAATATGTGGAATAGTAGGTTAGAACAGAACTTCAGTCATTTCTAATTCTTCCACTGAGCAATTGATTACCCTTAGGCCTGATATTCTAACCTCTGAGGAGCAGGGGGCTGGGATCAAAGGCAGCCAGGACAACTTCCTTGGGAAAAGAAGAAGTAATATGGGTTTTTATAAATGAACGGTTCTTACAAAACAGTTCTCAATGTTGTTTTCTGTCTGCTCCTGCCCATTTCTGGGAAAATCAGATCAAAACAAGGTCAACTAGGAACATCTATGCATGAAGCATAACAAAAATAATGTCACATATGTGACACAGGTGACACAAGAATGACTATTGCTTGTGTGTTATAATCACAGTCTTAGGATATCCTAGGAAGTGGGATGTTGAACAGAAATGTCATCCTAAGCAAATTTTCATTCTTCTTTTTTAAACATAAGGTAGTTTGTACTTTCCATTTCCCCTGCCCATTTTGTTTCTGCCTCTTTAAAATGAAGTACTTGAGATTTCTTTTTGAAACTATTTTTGGAAATAACTGGAGCATGCAGTTACTTGAGTAACATGCAAAACAGTAAGTCCCCATTTCTTCAGAGCTCCAGAATTGTCCCTTTCGGAGTCTGAAATTCAACCACCCATCTGTGCATTTGGTCTCCAGAGATCAATCAAAGCCAAAAAAGATGAAAGTCTTTGGGAATCTTGGGCTTTTTGAACATTGAAACCAGTGAATCTGGAGTCAGGAAAATTTTGGATTCTGAGTCCGAGACTTGCCTTTAGTATTCTGTGAACTTGGGGGGAAAATGCTTGATTTCTCTGAGTTTCCTTATGTGCAAGATAAGGAGCCTGGAGCAGGAGAAAATTTTGATTTTAAGATATTGTAGGAATAGTCTTCATTTCCAAACCCTTGAGATGCCAAAGGAAAAGCTGTAGGCCACTGGGTAGATAGAAATCACTTTCTGATTTATCTTTCATTGACTTTTACAATAACATTTTAATGGAACAGATGTTTTTGATGTTTAGTGAATAATTAATATAAATTGCCATGATAACATTGCTTTACTGTTTTCATCCTGGTTCATTAACTGGCATTAAAGATACCAAGTGACTTATATTTTGCATGTACTGTGATGTAATCATCCAGAAGCCATATTCCTTCCCCCACCAAAGGATCCCCAAGCCTACCATTTGAATCAATAGAGGTGTGAAATTCATTTCCAGGTCATCTCTTTAGGAGATCGCAAGGTCATTGGCACCCATCAAGAACATGGATGAGGAAAACAAGATACTGGGATAGAGGAAGCAGGAAAGAAGCCAATTCCCACTGCTCCCTGAAGTTTAAATAGTTCCCCTGTGGTTTCAAGTTCAGTTCTGTTCTGCTTTTAATTTAAAACCATTCTCTATCAGGCAACTGATTTTTGCTAGTCTCTTGGGTGATTTTCTAAGACAGATTTCACTGTATTCTACCCTTGTGTGTGCACTTAGCTCCCATTAGCAGTAATGGGTGTTATGCATGTATAGCTCCCATTAACAATAATGGAAATTATGCGTGTGCATCCAGAGGAAAGTATGCTCCCCAATGTTGGAATTTTTTCAGGAGAAAAGTACTCCTTATGCAGCATTTGGCTTTTGTTTTAGGCTCTCTATTGTGGTGACGATTTGTGCTGCAGAGAATGAACGCTGTGTGAAAGACTGCCAGCCTCCCCATGTGCAATCTGTACAGTATTTTTTAAACTCTTGGCTTATAATTTTTTGTGTAACTAAAACAACAGTTGGGCAAAACTTGTTAAAGAGGTAAAATAGATCCAGATCATTTAATAAAGGGTCAGGGAGGGGGCTGAGTAAGTCCCTTAAAGCCAGGGATTCTGGCAAGTTAGTATTACCTGTTTCAAGGTAACGTGTACAAAGTAGATTTGAACAGATGGAGAAAATAATTCTTCAAAAATAACTGAGTGCTATTTATGCAGACCATAATAACATTCCTCCAGATGAACATGCTTTAACTCAGAGACAATTTTTTATCATAATACAGCAATGAAAAATGGTAGGCCAAAGAGGATATTTTACAAGGTTGTGAATCATCAGCATATTAAATTTAGAAAAAAAATCACACAAAAAGGATATTTAATTTTAATATGAAGTCAAGAATATGATTCATCTTCATTTTTATGATTGGCATAATGCACTTAGCACTTGAAAGTGTTTTTGGATTGTCAGAGTGATGGTATAAGTATTTATCTCTTCTGAAAGTGCCTTTTGTTGAAGATCCATTATTATTATTCTGTGATAGAGACTGGTCTGTACCAAGCTTGGGAGACCCCCTGGCACTACTTGGCAATGTTTAAAGTTAGATCCTGTATAAGACTTGGGCTTTGGTAGTAAGAGTGAGTCACATAACCTTGGAGTTTGAGAGCATAAACCTTGGGAAGTGATATCCCGAAGAACAAATGATGACTCTGTCACTTGGGAATTTATTTTACCTCTGTGAGCCCAAGTTTCCTCATTTGTAAAATGAAGATCATAATTCTCATCTTGTAGTTGTTCTGAGGATTAAATAAGATCCAAAATTGTATTAGCTGAGCTATTATCAATAGATACAGGGAGGTAAAATGTGACAATGCTAAAAATCAAAACAGTTCTCTAGCCAGATCATCTTGACTACATTCCAATTATTTCTACCCTGTTGTGTATTTTACACATGAACTTTATATTTTCACTAACTAAAAACATGCCCATCAGAGCCTGTACTTCTAATTTTAGGGGAAGGGTGCACCTAATAATATTCTTAGGAAAAGAATTCCAAATATACAAGCTAATTATTTCCTTTATTTTTCATAATAACCAAAGATAAAAAATTATAAACTCTAAATTTGTAAAGAATATACAGCTACACAGGAATGTAAATTTCTTTGTTGAGGATGATGTAGACTCATTTTATTTCCCTTGTTGACTCATCACTGTGGATTTGAATGTGCAAGGAATTTGTAAATAGTGAAATTCTTTGTAATACTTATGCATATATTCTATTACTATCTTACAGATCTTGAAATATTATATAAAAATATAGATCTCATTCATTTAATAGATTAATTAGGAATCATTTAGCATATTACATTGGAAAGAGAGACTATGCCTGTGGCCACAGGCGTGGTACTTAATTTCCACAAACATCTATTTCTTCATCTGCAAAATGAAAATAACACACTTCATCAGATTTTTTTAAGGAATAAATGCAAATGTAACATGTATAAAGCACCTACTGTGGTTCTTAATAAAAAGATTTTTTTTTTCACTCAGCAAGGTCTTGAGGATGAAGAGATCAGCCCTAAGAAGGTACTGCAGTTGTAGGGTGTGGGCAGGCAGCACCACACAAGGTACCTTGGCTTCTGAGAAAATATTCGTGTGGGAAGAATAAGCATTGACGTGAATGAGGAAGGCTCTAGAAGGTGATAAAGGATATCCATTTTGCTGATTACTCAGGTTTGCCCAGGGCCAGTATAGCCAATTGCGGTAAGAACATCCATGCCTATGTTCTTTTCAGAGTGGTCTGACTGAATCTGGAAGGGTGAAATTCATTTCTTGAGGATGCCAAGGCAAAGATCCCTTCCACTTTGTCCTAGGACAGATGATGAATTGCAACCTTATTGTGGCCAAGGGTTACTTTGCATAATCCCTAATTTTTAGAACGATTCCAAGCAAATTGCATATATTAAACAATGATTGTGGTCCCATTTTTATGACATGGGTATCTGTCAATAAGGATTTATAGTTAAGTCTAGATAGCCTGTGCTTTTGCAGAGTTGATGTAATCCGTCTTGAAAGAAAAATAGCCTCTAGAATTTTATATTAGGAAATATTCACCTTATACTTTTATTGTTTGTCCACTTATTGACATATTGGAAACACATAATATTGCTTTATGGACCTCTAAGGATCTATGAACTTGGGTTTGTTATTTTTGTTTACAGACCATTGTATCTAAGATCTAGGCAGTGCTGATTTGCTCAGGTTGGGACAGAGCCATTGTGAGTAGTAATCACTGTCCCCAGCACTCTCTATACTCCTACCTTACTTTTTTTTATAGCACTCATTTCAGCTTTTTACTTACACATTATGTTTTTGTTTACTGTCTGTCTCTATGAGAGCACTGACTTTGTTTCTTGTTCTTACTGATCACTGTGACCTTGATCATTGCCTGATATGCAGTAGGTGTTTGGTAACTATTTGCTGAATGAAGTGGTTGATGAACAATTGCTACCTTTTAATAGCTACATTCTCCTGTAAAAGTACACTGGGGAAATGGAGTCTATTGGGTTCTACCTGCAAGACTGGTGGTATGGTACTAGGAACTGACTCAGGATGTTGGTTTGGCAGAAGATGCAAGTGGGAGCCTGCATCATCCATGAGCTCTTCAGACATGTCAGTTGATCCTTCTGAGCCTTGGGGTTTGGATCTGTGAAAAGGGGTTAATAATAAACCTCACAGTGTTTCAGAAAAGATCAAGTATAATTATATTGCCCTATTGTTTTATGGACTGCAAATGTTTATTAGCATGGCATCACTCGAAAAAGCAAGATATTCGGGACATTGTCCTAATATTTGTGCTCTGACTCTAAAAGCTATATGGATTTGGGTGAAATCTCTTTCTAGGTCTCAATTTCTTCCCCTAGAAAAGAAGTTGTTATTAATGATCCTGAACATCCCATCCAGCTATGAAAGTCTGTGTCACTAAGGACTATATATTTTTTTTCATGTTCCTTCCTGAGGTTAGGGATTATGTAGGTGTTTTTCCAATTTCTATGAAAATAATATAAAAGAGATTTAGTGTCAGGTGTTTACTTCATTTTCTTTATCGCCATTAGGCATTGTCCTACTTAGAGTGACAAATTTGCCGTCTAACAGTGCTCAAGTTTTCAGTATCTTTTACTACGACAGCCCGCAGTGGCTACAAGGAGCACCTTTTCCCACATAATTACCACTGTTGACGTGAGACTCAGCACAGTTGACAGAGGCAGCTTGCTGTGATGGCAGAAAGGGTGCTGAGTTATACAGAAGTCCAGCTCTCATAGTCACATTATTCTGTCATTGGGAAACTTGTCTTCCATCCCTCCACTGAATGTGAGAAAGGGAACTGCTTTGCCTGTGCAGAACATTCTCTTTTCAGAGAGTCTCTGAGGAGATCATGACAGCCATGGGCTGGATTTATGGTTGAACTGTGCTTACCAGGTTACATCTTCCATCCCAGGCTGATGAATCCCGTGGTTTACATTAACATGTCTGGACTCTACATGCTGGAGCCCATGCCATCTATCGGGAGGCAGGCGCCGAGGGCCAGGGAAGCCACTACATTGCGCTGGGGGGTTTGATGCCATGCAGAGGATGCTGTTATTAGGAAAAGAAACCTCCTTTAGAGCATCAACTTCTTATTTCTACAAAAGGATAAGGAACTTTCCCTCTACCTATCTCAAATCCTAGCTGGGGCTGTTAAACAGTAATTGGACTTGAAGCTGTTGAACTAGGAGTGAAGTAGATGGAAAACTACTAAGTCTGTGTTGGAGCAGGTGGTTACTCACTTGGATTTCAGTGAGATAGGTGGAGTGATGGAGAAACTGCAGAGACTCATTCGAGTTCAAGTACCTTATATTTTAATGAGTTAAAAGTGTTTTAGGGTTTTCCATAATCTCATTCCAATTTATAGGTCTAACTCTTTTCTCATTTCTCTACAGAACCTGGCCTTGATCAACCAGTCAAATCTTACAGCCTTTAATAAGTCACATTGAATTTTATCTCTGTTGCTTTGCTCAGGGACATCCTCATGGACCTGCTGAGCAACAATGGGAACTCCAAAGGTCTAAATGATTTTTAACCAGTGGTCTTTTTCTAATGTCTAATCCCAATGAAATCATCTTCGATATCCCAAAACTTTGTCTTTCACTTGCTTTGAACTCTTTTTGTTAAAAATCTATAAAGAGTCCTAAAAAGAGCCTAGTACAGATGCTGGAATATATTAAATACTCAATAAATATTAGCTTTATCAATGTCACCTTCACTGGCTTTGTTTCTCATGGCTCAGTTTGTGTCAAAATAGAACATGTTTCATGACTAGTACCTCCTAAACATGCATTGCGCCACATCCATCTCAAGGAGGAAGAGTAACCCTAATTCATTGTCTTCAGGGTCACTATCTTCTTTTTCTCCCTTCCATCACCATAATACTTCTTTCTTCTAGTTATTTTTAGTATCTTCTAAATTTATTTTCCCCTTTAACCAATACATTGACCTCTCTCCCCATGGAATATTCCGTAGTTCATGGGCTATTTATGCTTAATAGCATTACAAAGTCATTAATAAAACTATTATGAATTATTATAATTTCAGTAATTTTAATGTATTTCTAAAATAGTGTCAAGAATCCAGTGATTCTGTTTCATGTCCTTTATAGAATGCACTCAAAGTCATTTGCTTAGATTTTTTTTCCAAATGCTTCCTAATCATTCTTGTTTAATTTTTAGATGTAAGCGGAGTGAGACTTCTCTGTTTAAAGAAATGTTGTTTACCACAAAAGTATAACATGCAACAGCTGGTTGAAAAGAACCCAAAATGAAAAATTATAACATTATGAACAGAAATGTTAATTTTCTTTCTTGTTAACTTGTTTTGGTTCTTGAAACTAGCTTGCATTTTCTCTAGAAGTTGGTTAGAGAGTGCAGACAGAAGGACGAAAGTTATATTAAGGGTCACTGTATACTAGAGTCAGTTAGATCTCTTTGGAATTTTGACTCTGCCTTTCCCTAACTGGGTACTGAACAATTTATTTAACTTCCCTCGGCCTCAGTTTTTTCATATATAGAATGAATATAGTACAGGTGCAACCTACCTTATAAGGTTTTCATGTTTTTTAAATTAAATAATGTTTGTAAAAGACAACACAATGCCCTAGAATGTAGTGAGCACTTGTTGCAACTCTAGAGTGATTGCATCAGCTAGAAGAAAACTTTGCTTATTTCATAGTCTATCAATAATTTCCTAGGCAGTTACCTTGGCCTGCCATTCTCTACAGCTCTGAATTCACTGGAGTCACACTATCTGTAGTTTTTTGGGAATTGCAGGGGGCTGCAACTTAATTAATTCAACCGTTTTCTCAGTTCCTGGGTGTGTGTGTGTGTGGGGGGGGTCCCTATAAAAAACTGGGGAATTATGTGAGGAGGTTTAGCCATAAACAAAATTATGGAGACAACTTATGCTCTTTAGTGTCTTTGAATTTACTCTTTATGTCCATTGCTGAAAATTTTATGTGCCTCAGTATGTGTAAAAACAGCTATAGTTAATTGTAGATTTGTCATTAATTCAGTTCATAGGCACAGCTTCAAGCAGAAGATTGTAACTAAAAGCCCGGTAATAAATGACAGGGGCAATTCAGGCAAAGAATCAGGTGGCTCTAATATGGAGTACGCCTTTATTTATATATTTATTCATTAATATATTTATTCATCCAGCAATTATTGAGGACCTTCTATGTTCTAGGCACTGGTCTAGGTGCTTGGGATATGTGAGTTAACAAAACAAACAACCCAAAAAATGGTGTTTCTGTTGTGGTTCAGCAGGTTAAGAACCTGACATAGTGTCTGTGAGGATGCAGGTTTAATCCCTGGCCTCACTCAGGGGTTAAGGATCTGGCGTTGTTTCAAGCCGCAGTGTAGGTCGCAGGTTCAACTTGAATCCTGCGTTGCTGTGGCTGTGGTGTAGGCCTGCAGCTACAGCTCTGATTCGATCTCTGGCCTAGGAACTTCCATGTGCTATAGGGAAGATAGAAGAGTATACAGAGTCCTACCTTAGTCTGTGGGTCACAGGAGGCCTCCTCAAAGGAGCGTTATTTAAACTGAGTAGGCAATAGCATGAGGGAATGAAGCTTGTTTCAAGGAGGGCTATGAAAAAGCACAGTGGTTTGAAAAAGTATGCTGAGAATCAGGGCCTGTTAGGCAAGCTGATATTTTGTCACCCTTTACACTGGATATTTAAAAACTATTCGTTCGATATTTGTTTCTTGGGGCCAGGGAGAAATTGATTTTTCTATTATAAAAAATTATATGCAAAACACATTCACTTAGTAATTCACTTCAGCAGGGTCAAAGCCAAGTCAATATTGTGGAATTATTCAGTGAAATGTTCCCCATTTTCTTCTTTTCAGTTTGTATGTGTTTTGAATTAGAGAACTTCTTGGGGGATGTATTAAAAATGCAGAATTTAGGTAATAAAATAAATTACTCACCCCTGATAAATAGCACTAGGCCACATATTATTTGGTTTTGGAAATTCAACTTCCAACTTTCAGCTGTTAATGTAAATATGTTTTGCAGAAATACTTATGAGGTTAGTGTGTCTGGGGGACAGGGAGAATGCTTTTATTTATATTTGAGGGAGCTGACTCCTTTTTCAGGAGCAACCCCAATGTAAACAAGGAGTTGAAGACCCGAGTTAGTAAGCCCAGAATTTCTGAAGTGCTCCAGTGAGGTGAGCCCAGCTAGCTGAGCCACTACTTATCTAAGTTGGGGGTGACTGAAGCGAGCGTTAAGTGCAAAGAAGAGTGTGTGTGACGAGACTGAAAAGATAAGTGGGGTCCAGTTATGAAGGAATGGTATGTGATGTGAGGAGTTTGCAGTTGACACAGAAAAAATTGTGGTATAGAGAGATCTTTCCTGTGGCAATGTAAACCAAGGCATTGGAGGGAAGCAAGACCCTAGAGGAAAAGGCATCAGGAAAACGTTTGAAAAATTGAGGTAAGAAATGATAGTAGATTGAACTTGGAGGGTGTCAGCAAGTAGAGTGTGGGGAGTGTCTTGAAACATGAAGCAGAGTAACTGGAAGTGTCAGAGGAGGTGCTATCAGGTGAACCTAGTGGCAGGTAACAAAGCCCCACCCGCTAGGTGGGAGATCAAGGGGAGGACTCCAGGCCACAGACCATGGTCGTAGGGCATAAATGGTGAGAGTAAGGTGAGGTTTATTTAATAGGCAAGGATTTATAAACAAACTCGGATCCTGGCCATGGAACTGTCATGCCAAGGAGAGACTTTATTATAAGAAAAGGGGCATGAGAAGAAGAAGAGGAGAGATGTGCAGAGAAAAAGTACAGTTAAGTGAGGATGTGGATTTGTGAGGCATCTCAGTCTGAGGGCCTTAATTGTCACACTTGTGTATCGCCAGCTACTTGGAAAGAATTTGAGAGTCTAAGATGCTAATAGCTGATAATGGCATAATGTTTTACATATTCAGTCTTTGCCTCCCTCCAATTCATTTTCTGCACAGCACCCAGAATTCTTAAACAGAAACCTGATCATTCATCACTCTACTTAAAACACTTCAGTGTCCTTTTGGGTAAGTACCAAAATCGTTGTGGTGGTTTACACAGCCCTGCCTCCTCTTAGGCCCTTCTGGCCTCACTCTGAGGCATTCTCTCTCACCTTCAGTGTTCAACCACCAGGGTCTTTTTTCAATTACAAAAAAAAAAATTCTAACCAATATTCTGCCTATTTCTAGGCTTCTAGACTTGCTGTGTTTGATGTTTTGGAACCTTCCTCTCCTCCTCACTTACTTTTGAAGTTCTGGCCTAAATGCTGCTTCTTCAGGAACGTCCCTTATTACGTATTCTCAGCTACAGCTACCTCCATTTTCCTTTCCTAGCCCTTATTTTGTAATCAAATAGTCATTTTAGAAATATTTTATCATGTCTGTTTTCACAAGCAGACTGTAAACTCCTTGAAAGAGGAATCATGCTTGTTTATTTACTGTAGTATAATCTTGTGCCCAGCACAATGGCTGCAACATATTTAAGTCATCAGTAAATATTTGTTGACTGAATAGTTAAATCCATGGATTATTTTTACATACCCTGTAGCTATGCCTTAATTCAAACCATTGGTGTTTTTAGTGGTCATGTTGAAAGTCATGAGTCACAGAGAAATAAGCATCTTTGAATAGGGGTTGACCTTTCTAACATCCCTTAAATTACATTGTTTAGGAATTTTCCTCCTTGACAGTAGAATGTTATCTTTGTTGGGCTAAGAGCAAGTAGAGAGAAAGGACAGAAACGTACCTAAGCTAGCCTTTTGAGGGAGGAGAGTGGAGGGTAGTAAAGCTAGGTCATCTTTGTTGTAGCAACAAAATCTCTAAATACAGATATTCTTAAGTAGAAGGAAGATGTTCAGTAGATATTTTACTAACATGGATTCTTTTTTGAGATATTAATTGCAAGTTGAAGTGTTCATTTTCTTTTTCTCCTTGAATGTTTCCCCATTTCTGTCCTCCATTTAACCAGATAACAAATTTCATACTTCCTTGCCACATGAAAGGTCTTTGGCAGGATTTCCTGGCTTCTGTTTGCCTACTGAGGATAATAAAATTTGAAGAGAGAGGAAATTGGTATCTCTGTGTGAAACCAAGAGAGACAGAAGGTTCTCCAAAGAAAAAAAGAGCTTTCTCCAGGTGTGGGGGAGGAAATAGGTCTGCTGGTCTTGGAACAGAAGGAGGATGTTCACTTTCATCCTGGAGGCACTTAAAGGTACCAGGGTTTCAGGGGAAATCTCCAGGTAATAAAGCAGGTAGGTTAGATGCCAAGCTTAGGGTCCTAGCCTTGTTAAAGAGCCCCTGCCCTGTGCATGGCATGGAAATGGCACACTGGTGAACTTGATGGGATCGTGTGGCTGCAGAAAAATCCAACTGTTACCAATGTGAGCAGATACCTTGTGATCAATGTTCTAATGCCTGGATCTGGAATAAGGCTTTAGAACCTCAACATAAACCTGGGGATAGAAAAAAAATCTGGAAATAATTGAGGTTGAGTTTTTTACCACCTCAGTGCTCTGGGTACTCAGAAATTAGATGGTTTACAGATAGTAATGAGATGTGATTTTGTTTATTTATCTGATTAAGATTTATACCTGCTATATTAAGCAAATGAACAGTAACAAAACAAAGCTATATTAGTCTTCTCTTCCTGTTTTAAGGGATAGTTCATTTTTATTTAAACAGCTCAACATTGAACTACCTACTTCACTGATCTCAGCAGCAGCAGACACCTCTTAACAGTATGTTGACAATAAGACCAAGAAATAAAACCTAAGTCTAATCTATTCTGACAGTCATATCAAACTGCACGTGTGTGGGAGCTGCCTTCTTTATATGGATGAAAAAAACAAAACAAAACACTGAGCACCAAACAACAAAAAGTTGATCTATTTTCAGCAAAGAACAATTATCTCAGTGAAGCACAGATGTATTACCTTAAGCAGAATAAGGCAGATACAGTATGTGTTCTCATTTTAGGAGGAAACTGCAAAGGCAACAGGTCTACTATAAGAGCAGGTTGATGTTGGACTGGCAACACCAACCTGACATTGGTGGAGAAATGATGGCAAACAAAGTGAAATTTGGAAACCAGCATGATGACTGCTTATTTTTGTGGCTTGATATATTGAGACAAGCCTTCTCTATGTAATCATTTTTACCTGTGAATTGTTTTATCATGTATTTCATTTATTTCAACAATATTTAGTGAAAGCTTATTGTGGGCTAGGCTATGGAAGACAGAAATTAACTTGGGAAAGTGACAATACATGTGCAAGAATGATTATAACACAAGGCAAGTAATAAGACAGGAGAGCATATCACTCTTTCCTTCCTCTTCTCTCTTCCTCTGTCCTTTTCCTTTCCTTTTTTCTTCTCTTCCCTTTACTTTCATTTTGTTTCTAGCTATACCTCCATATATAATGTGTAAAAACTTATGAACATGTAGGAAATATCAGGTTGTCAATTTCAGCCTCTGCTACCAACACTGGGTGTGGACACAAACAGTAGAATTGAGGGAGTGGCAAGGAGAGTGGGATCTGAGAATTTATAGGCGGTGATGTTTCCCAAGGCAACCAGACCTGTCTGTTTTTGCAGGGGAAAAGCCTGAAAAGAAAAAAAGGCTGAGATAAGGCAAAATAAAGAAAGCAGTGCTCAGTGGAAAAGAATCTAATTAACATCCATGAGGACACAGGTTCCATCTCTGGCCTTGCTCAGCGGGTTAAGGATCCGGCATTGCCGTGAGTTGTAGTGTAGGTCGCAGACGCAGCTTGGATCTGGTGTTACTGTTGCTGTGGTGTGGGCTAGTGGCTACAGCTCCAATTTGACCCCTAGCCTGGGAACCTTCATGTGCCATGGGTGAGGCCCTAAAAAGACAAAAAAAAAAAAAAAAAAGGAAAAAAAAAGAAAACGGTGCCAGCAGTATGTTGGTGCTTCCCCGCATTTATGAAGTATGCTCATCAATTATTTAGGAATTTTGTTTGGCAGATGTTAAACTGTTGGTAGCTTGAAATCAGCCACCGTGGAAATATTTATATCATAGGAAGAAGTAAATGCTACAAATCACGGTGTCAAACAAAAACCAGTAAGCTGTCTACCAGTCCACCAATAGAAATGACAACTCCAAGGGTTTTTCACCTTCCTAGTGGGCAGAATTACAGGTATTCTGTGAGAGCTTTAAGAGCATCTAAGGCAGGCAACACCAAAGCTGAGGATATACCAGAGACTGCAAAACTGTCTATGGGAACTAGAGGAGCAGGAATCTTGTGAGACTGAAAAGAAAAGGGAAGGAGGATATGCTGATGATGCCGGATAGCCCACCCTTCACTTCTTTGATCACTAGGCGTAAGCCAAAGGACAATTAGGTGAGTGGGTAGTAGTCATTTGGGGAGGGGAGAATTTTCACTCTATGTGTCAGCCACTGATAATATTTCCCATGGTGTTTTCCATTAAATAAATTTCATACTGCAGCTCTGTGAGAAGGCATGATACATAAAAGAAGCAGTGCTTTCACCCAAATAATGTTTGCTTGACTTATATAGTAAGCCACACCTACATTATGTTTTTTGTTCTTATCTCTAACTATACACTTAAACATATGTAGACACAGTAATAAACATCTGAATGGTACAGGAAGGTATCAAAACAAAAATAAAAGTCTTTGTTTTCTAACTTCAATGTTTCAGGTTCACCCTGGGTTCTATTACTTTTCATATGCCATACTCACCATGAGGCTCTGGTTCTTCTTGTTAAAAAAATAGCAATAAAGACCAAATGAGGGCTAAACCAAGAAATTTTAGTATATTATATGAGAACTGGGGATGCAGCATGCCAGTGAAGCTGCTGAGTTGCAGAGTAGAAAATGTTTTTTGTTTTTAAAGAAAAATAACAATTTCATGATTTTTTTAACAACAGAATTTCTATTTTGTTCCTAATGTGAGATTTTTTTCAATCTCATTTCTTCTTTCTCCTGTAGATTTGATGTAATTATTTTGTCATACCAAGAAGCATTTTGTCTCATATTTACAAGTCCTTTATTTTCTTATTCTATTTTTAATCTCCTTTCCTCAATTACCCTAGAATTGGCTACCTAAACAACTTCCCTTATCAGCATTTTTAAAGACAAACTGAGAAGTAAAACCCTTCTACCCTAAGAAATTATAAAGAAAGTACAGGCAAAATATATCTAGTATTTTAAGTAGAATTGTAAACAAAAGATACCAGCAATAAAAGGATGTCTTTTAGATTTTGCCTGAAAATAAGCTTTAACTTTTAATTTCTATGGGCACATTAGTCAATGTGTATCTTTTATGTCAGATAGTTTTGGTATTGAATTACAATAGATATATACAAATATTCATTAGCTCAATGGTATTATATCAGTCTAATTTTTTAATTAGAGAATATCAGATAGTACATCTAAATAAATGTCAAGAATCATCAGAATGTTTCAAACGCCAAAGGTTCAGGTAGAACAATATATGCAGGTAATATTGCCTGGTTCCACAAGACTCAACTAAAATAAACAACAGCACATTGCATAACGTATCTCATATTTAATATTATATTTAAATTATATTTAAATATTTTGTAATTCCTTTATTAACAATACCAGAAATTTTTGGTCCATTTATGATACCTTTTATTACAGGGAATTCATCATGTTTTAGCAACAGAAAATTTCAATTCAAATATCTGTTCCTGTATAAACAGGATATGAATATAGAAAAAGGATATATTAATATTTATGTGTGTGTATATATATATATCAATATATATATATCATATATCAATGCATAATATACATGCACTCCCAAATTGGTAATTTGTATTACTTGAATGATCCTCTCAAAGATAAAGCTCTAATTGCCTTACTCTTTTTTTTTTTTTGGTCTTTTTAGGGCCACACTTGTGGGATATGAAGGTTCCTAGGCTAGGGGTCCAATTGGAGCTATAGCTGCTGGCCTGCGCCACAGCCACAGCAACACAGGATCTAAGCCTCTTCTGCAGTCTACACCACAGCTCGCTCATGGCAACACCAGAGCCTTAACCCAATGAGCGAGGCCAGGGATCGAACCTGTGTCCTTATGGGTACTAGTCAGATCTGTTTCTGCCGAGTTACAATGAGAACTCCAATTACCTTATTCTTGTAATTTAGTAAGTTTAGCTCAAAAAGATCCACAAATTTAGAATATGGTTTTGCCAGAATCTTCACAGGCTGACCAGGCATTGTAGTTCTGCTTTGAGCTATGTTCAGAAATTTGTTCTTAAGATTTTGTGGTTTATTTAAATACTTTACCACCAAAGAGATTCCCAGGAAATTAAATGCTTTCAGGTTGACCTTGTAAAGCTGTAATCTCTCATTTTGCATGTCCAATTAGTATCAGAGCTTGTTTAGGGCACAAGCTGCCATTTAAAGGCCTTGTGAAGTCCTACATTCATATGTCCAGTTCATTCATATGTCACATCCACAGAAGACTGCTGGCCTTACTTTCAGTCTACTGAGGCAACGTAACTGTGTTCTGTTGCATCAGTTTTCAGCAGTAGCTGTTCCCCCACTCATTTATCTCCTACACTCCTGATGCTAGAATTTCTGATGTTTTATTAACTTTAATTCATTTTTAACTCCCTTGTATAATATATTTCCCTCTACTAAATATTATCCATTTGATAACCCCTCCTATTCAGTCTAAATAGGAAAATGTTTAGATAGACATGTCTGAGAAATTGACATCTATAAGTTCATTTTCAGGATGATACATGGTTCTGAACAGCATTGAGTTGTAATGTTGTCAACATAATTCATCTAAAGAGGATAAATAATTTATTCTCATGGGGATAATTTTGTTTAGGAGAGATGACTTTCTTTGCCTGGGCCCAACTAAAATATAAGAAGGAGACTGGCAATGCACTTGTTTTCTCTAAGTCTACAAATCTTGGCAAAATAATTTTTCTTTATCTTTTTATACATTTTAAAAATAGATAATTTAGAATATCAATGTGAGGTTGCCATTTCTTAATAGAAAATGGGTGAATGCATACTCCTACAATAGAAAATAAAATAATAATGCTTTAAAACGGGCATTGGCAAATTGCAGACAGTGGGTCAAATTTGGCCTGCAGCCTCTTTCTGTATGACCCATGAGTAACCATGGTTTTTACATTTTTAAAGTTGTAAACACACACGTACATACACACACACGTGCACACACGCACCAGGGATCATATTTGGCCTGCCAACACCTAAAATACTTACTATCTGGCCTATTACAGAAAATATCTATAGGCTTTAAAATAGCTGTGATAAAACGATAATTTAAAGTATTTTCTAGGAGTTTGTGATGCAGCAGAACCAAATCCGACTAGGAACCATGAGGTCGTGGGTTTGATCCCCGGCCTCGTTCAGTGGGTTAAGGATCTGGCATGGCCATGAGCTGTGATATAGCTTGCAGATGCAGCTTGGATCCTGCATTGCTGCAGCTGTGGCATAGGCTGGCAGCTGCAGCTCCGATTAGACCCCTAGCCTGGGAACGTCTATATGCCTTGGGCCCAGCCCTAAAAAGTAAATAAATAAATAAAATATTTTCTATGTGATAGGTAGATAAAATTTTATATGTATTACCTCAGTGAAATCTCAGAGGAAGCTTAAATGTATTGAGAATTGAAGTATCATCCCCATTTTGGGGATAAGAAAACTGAGATGTGAAAGGTTAATATCACATACCTTCTAAGTGTCAGAGGTAAGACTTATACTAAGGCAGTTGGGGAATTAGAGATTGTATCTATAACCAGTATACTGTAGCGCTTCAGAATCTGACCTGACATCATTTGTTTGCTTTGGGTGGGTGTGGGTGTATGTGTGTGTATGGGGGGGGGGGGGGTTGTGTGTGTGTGTGTGTGTCTGAATCCCTCTCTTGACACCAATCTACAGTTAGTCAAAATAGGGTGGTGATTATGTGATTAGCAGAAGGCAGAATATTGTTTAGACATAAGACAGGAGTTCCCACTGTGGCACAAAGGGTTAATGATCCAGCATTGCCACAGTTGTGGCATAGGTTGCAGCTGTGGCTAGGATTCAATCCCTGGCCCTGGAATTTCCATATACTGCAGGTGCATCCCCCCAAACAAACAAACAAACAAAAAAACAAGACAAAGTATATGAGTTTCTAGAAGCATGTAAAGGGCAAAGCTACTGCACAGAAATTGGCAATACAGTGCAGTAAACACAGCAGCACTATCAGTTGAATGAGTAAGACGCTCTTGCTCTCAAATCCCCATAAAGTTGTCTGCCTACTAATAATACTACTTAATTGGGGTGATGACTCTTTAGGACACTATCATTGACAACCTCATAGTGGTTTTATATGTAATCCTGGTCCCTCTCAGCTGCTGTCTACAAATTTATGCTATATGCCTGTCTGCCCAACATTTGAAAATACTGTAATTGGTAACACTTCCAAAGCATCCTTCAGTGCTATTGTTGACTGGATAGATTAAAGGTAAATTCTGCTTCCACTCCATTGGCAGGTTTTAGGCTTCAGGTCTGCCTGAAGCATATTCCTGCAGTAGACAGTTTGCTCTTCCTTCTGATAGCTTTTCTTCTCTTACTTGGTTTTTCTATATGTAAATTCCAGGAGAGCTTTGATTTGTTATGAAAGAGTTCCTATCTCTATTGCAACTTTCTCCTGTGCATTACTCTGGGCTCTGGCCCCCTCAATTACAGTTTCTTTGTTGGTTTAATTTTATCGCCTTTGGTTTTGCAGGTATCTGTTAAAATCTTTAGCTTGTCATTATACATTCAGCACCTTTATAAATTTATTCCTTTTCTAGATTTATAGCATTATTTCAAGAGGACTTTTGGGAGGGAAAGAGAAGTAAACATATGTACCGGCTCCATCATTTTGAACTAGAACCTATCAAAATTTATGTGGCAAGGAAATGCATTTGGGGATATACTGATAGGTTTCCTTCCACTTGTTTTATTGCATTTCTTTGCCTTTATTTTGGGAGCTTTCCCATCAGCCCTGGAATGATGAAAATAAGAGAATCCAAGAAGCAATTCTTCATTTTAAGTTCAAAAATCTATGATGGAACACAGAAAACTTTTGGGCAGATATATTAGTCTTGTCCCTAGACTAGGAAAGACTCTGTGCAATGGGAAAGGGAAGAGAAGAGGGACTGCATGGACTGACATGATGTCAGTCTCAAGAGATGACCAAGCTCTGTCCAAGCCAGAACTCTTTGTGACTACTTATTGGAAGGTACCAGGGACTGGGGCTATTTCTGCACACCATCCAGTCTCCATGCCAGTGAATGGCCAACATTGCCTGGACTGAGCAGCTGTTAGGGGTTCTTTTCTTTCCCATTGGTGAGAACCACCCATTGAAAGATGTCATTATGGTGCTTGCTTATCTTCTAGAAGTGTTGAAGCCTTGAGATTTTATTTAGCCTTTAGATGACCCAAGCAGAGTGAATAGCCTCACTTTCAGGGCCTACCTAATTTTTTAAGTCAAGAAAGTGAAGAGCATGGTTCTTTACACCTGGTGAGGAAATGGTGAAAATGGGTCTATCAATCAGAAACCTGGCCCACAATAGTTGATAAACTTAACTGGGTGATTTGAGAAGTTTAATTACATTTATGAAGGTTTGGACAGGTTAATGAGCACCAGTAAAGGTAGTACAATACCCCATGGCTAATTCCAGCAGAGCTTTACCTTCCCAGGGCCTGAAGGGTCAAGGGGACAGAGTGGCTCCCAGAACCTAGAGATGAGGGATGGTAAACAACAACAGTAACAACTACCTGCCTCCCCCCCCCCCCCCCGAAAAATAAAACCCTTAAAAAAAACAAAAACACCAGCCTTTCTCAAGCTTATTCGACTAATCCTTTTTTTTGTTTTTGTTTTTTCCATGTGCTTTCTATTATTATCTTGTGGAACTCTGGGAAATGCTGGTGGAGTTGAGTTCCTGCCTAATGAAGTAAACTAAATGATTTTTTTTTTTTCCTGACAGTATTCCTAATTTTATAGTTCTGTGAAATTTTCAGAATTGGACCTGTCATCCAATAAAGCCAATTCAAAAAACAGCATTAGCTAAACTTTCAAAGTTGTTATTCTATCCCTTGTAGTTGCTCGTTATTGGAGAGTAAGAAACTGTGTCAAAAATTCATTCTTAGTGAAACAATTTTCTAATTTTATGGTATCTTTTGCTTTTCATATTTACCTATTGTTTGCTGGAAATGTGATTTAGAGGAAAACTTAGAACATATTACTAATACTTGACTGTTGCAGTGGTTCATATATGTCAAGTTTTGAAAATATGTAATAATTTCATAAATAACTTTAAACAACAGTACTGTGTAGCATTAATAGAGAAGGCTAATTCATTTTGATTTCACCAGGCATATATCAGCACACAACTCAACTATGCAAAATAAATTGTGTTAAGCTCAAGTGGGAATTGAGGATAAAGATTTTAGCTCTTCTGACTTTTGTGACTAGATTCAAAATAAGGTACATAATCAATGGAGGTGCATGTGAGATCAGAGGTTCTTGTGGCATAAATTCTACTAGTTACTTCTAACTTAATATCTGAATTTTCTGCGGAAAGAGTTGATTTGAAATTCTTCAATATGTTTCCTTTGCTGTCTGTAGTCTAAAGGAGCTCTGTCTTTCATATTTTTCATTTTACTTTCTAGAGTCACCAAAGCCACCAGCGCCCACCCCTCATATTTTTCGTTTTACTTTATAAATATTGCATTTCTCCCTTGCTCAGAAAGGGCATTTAAGAGGGACAATAATCTGTCACTTTACTGCTACTTGTTGTAGAAGTAATACACTTAATGTCTTAGGCATCTGGCAGTCTGAGGAGTATGGATTTTGTTCTTTTCTATTACTATAAGAAGTAGAATGTTTACTCACCTACCCTAGTCCACAATATGTGAAATATCAAAGAATATGTGAAATCTTTAGATCAAAAGGGTATAGGGTTTCATGGCAGTGAAAAGATCAATTTTTTGACACATAGGTTGTGGCATAACATTTTCATAGAGAGAAATAATCATGAAAGTGCTGGATAGTGTGAAGGTTTAGAGAAATAGTGCAATGATAAGTATTTAACAACCAGCCCTGGTAGGGGGAGAGGAGTACTGCTAATTTCTATGATGTAAATACTTCGATCCTGGCCACTTTCAAGTTATGAACTTGAAATCATTGAACACGAAATTGGCAAAAGATGTGCAGTACTTTATCATTATATAGGAGTTCCACTCTGTAGATATAAACTCAAGAACATTGGTAATAGTGTAGTTAAGTAATGAGGAAATAATATGTTTTGACTACTTATTACCTTTGTTTCTAAATAACTTATTTAATTAGTTTGTATAATTTTATTTTTACCAATGGCTTTAACAACCAACTCAAAAAAGTCCTAAAATTTAACAGTTGGCTTTTGAGCTAGTACAAGGTGTCTCCCATACAACACCGGAAAAGTACAAAAAGGTTTATAGTTAGGTAGTTCTGAATTTGATTCCTTGCTCTGCCACTTAGAAACCATGTGCCCATGTAAAATTTATATTTTTTCTTTGAGTCTTAGTTTACTCAAATGAAGGTGAAGGTAAAAATTATATCTACTTTCATTAGCTGTTGTGAGGATAAATAAATCGAGGCTTCCCCCTCCCCTGGAGAGTAGGGGCCCCATGCGTAAAGATTTCACAAGGTCCCTATTAGAACTGTAATCACAAAGGTTTGTTTATTTTTTTTTTTTAACTAAGAAAGCCGTTAAGAATATGTTCAGCTCCAAATAATGATGTAATTTGCATAATTTAAGAGAAAATAGGCAGGCTTCTTTAAGACTGCAGACTGTAATGTCAATGTGAATGAATATTTTTTCCTTGGGTTATGTATAGTTTGGTTACAACAGGCATTCCTCCTGCCTGTAGTGGTAAGATTGCAAAGAAGACCCTACTTTTTAGAGAGTTGGCACATGACCTGGAGTGTTTTATAAGATGTGTAGGCCAAAGCCTCCTTTGGTTCCTCCTTTACATTGTCTATGGAAAAAGGTAAAAATGGGTGGAGACTTAACACAGGTTACCTTCAAAAAAGAAGGGGGTGATTTAGGAGAGAGACTTAAATCTGAGAGTAGAGAACAAGACTAAGAACTGAGTTTTATGCTCAACAAAGGTCAGCAGAAGCTTTATACTGATGAAGTCACTGAGTTTAGGAAGTATTATGGTCTTTAAATATTTCAATTTTATTTATTAGTAAATTCACTCAATACTGTTTAAGAAAAAATATTTTCTTGAAGTTATTTCTAATAGGTTCACCGAGAATCAAACAGAACGTAAAGTAGGAAAAAAAGCTACTCGAGATACACCGAAAATAAAATGATCAAACTACTGTAGATTCTGGCTTGTATATTTCAAGACTAAAAGCTTGTATCTATTGTTTTGTTTAAGTTGTTTTTTTTTTTTTTTTTAAAGGGGACTCTAGTCTACTTTCTACTTATAAGTGATTCAAGAGGTTAGTATGTGCTGGTCAGTGCTGGTATATCTTTTTTTTTTTTTTTTTGGCTTTTTGCTATTTCTTGGGCTGCCCCTGCGGCATATGGAGGTTCCCAGGCTAGGGGTCGAATCGGAGCTGTAGCCACCGGCCTACGCCAGAGCCACAGCAATGCGGTATCCGAGCCGCGTCTGCAACCTACACCACAGCTCACGGCAACGCTGGATCGTTAACCCACTGAGCAAGGGCAGGGACCGAACCCGCAACCTCATGGTTCCTAGTCAGATTCGTTAACCACTGCGCCACGACGGGAACTCCTGTTTAAGTTGTTTTTAACAAGATAGTCATTATTTACATCAGATGAGTGTCCAGACCAGATGTGTATAATGAGAATCCCTCAAAGTCACAAAGATTCCACAGAACACAAGAAATCTATATTTACTTGGATTACAAAAGTAAATCAATTACAAATGCCTCTATACTAATGTCTTGAATAAAAATAAAAGATAAAAAAGAACATTCAGTGTTATTTTGAAGACCTTAACAAAGTAATTAGGATTATTAAATTTTAAAGTGAGAGACATTTGCCCTTCAGTATTCATAATAAAGTCAGGCTTTCTTCTAATTACTAAATTTGACCATTTTTACACAAACATGGGAAATGTCAAAATCAAAAAAGTAAATGTGATGTATCTGAAACAGTTTAAGGAGAATTAACTGTAATAATGGGAAAGTGTGTACAAAATGAGAAGGTAAACATATTTGCAAAAATAGATACCAAATATTCACTTTTTATCCTATAAACTTGATGCAAAACACTGCTTCATTAGTCGTTATTGTGCCTTACTGTTTTAACAACAAAAAAAAACTGATGAGTGATATTTAACTTTTTTGTCCACTGAAAACCATTTAGATATCATGACTTGAAATTTTTAAAAAATGAAATAAGTTGTAGAAAATGATAACCAACTGCTGAAAACTATTAGCAATAAATTGTCTGACAATGTAGCTGTTATATGAAAGTTGAGGACAAAAGGCTGCAAACACACTTCAAAAACTTTACTTAATTAGTAAGCACAATATGTGCCATGCCAGCTCATTTCCTTAATCTTGTCAGAGAAAAAGCTACTGTGGCAGTAAATGAAATTTTTAACTACTTTAGTATTTTGCAACAGTTTTCTTATCAAATTCATCTCATAAAGTATTTTAAACAATGGGATATTTTAACACACATGCAACTTAGATTTTCATTTTTAAAAATTTCAGGAATTCCTGTTGTAGCTCAGCAGTTAACGAACCTGACTAGCATACGTGAGGATGTGGGTTCGATCCCTGGCTTCACTCTGTGGGTTAAGGATCCAGTATTGCCTTGAGCTGTGGTGTAGGTCACAGACGCGGCTTGGATCCCACGCTGCTGTGGCTGCGGTGTAGGCCGGCGGCTACAGCTCCGAATGGACCCCTAGGCTAGGAACCTCCATGTGCCGCAGGTGTGGCCCTGAAAGACAAAAAGACAAAAAAAAATTAAAATTAAAAATTAAAGAAAATTAAATTTCAGTGTAACAAGAGAATCATTCTATTACAAAGTTGTTTAAACCTTGTAAGATGGATATTTTAAGGATCTAAAATATTTTTTCTGAGAGTTATAATATGTAAAAAAGTGTACTGAATTAGCTGATGAAGCTTGAGTGTACCATTTTAACTTTTCTTCTGAAGACATTTTGGAATGTTTCAGTAAAACAAGTGGAAAATTACTTCCTATCTGGAAGTATATCAACCGTGTTTTATCATCTTTAAAGTTTTCTTTATGAATTGGGAGAAAATTCAGTTGAAAGTTAATAGAATCTGACTTGAAAACAATAGTGTTTAGTAATGACATTAATAAAATTATTCTGACAGTGAGAAGCAAATAGTAAAGAAAATTTTTTCAGATAATACCAAAATTTATTAAGAGTAAGAGATAATGTTTAAGTAAAAATACTGAATAGGTTCTTTGTTGGATAATCCAATTAATGAAGAAGAGTGAATTATGTGAACACAGTGTGAAAGATATTTAAAGTGAAATACTGGCCTACATGAAGATTACATAGCACTCATAATACTCTATTACATGGATAGCAAACTGGGAAATAATACTGCTAATTCAAAGAAAAGTGGAAATGTTTTAAAACCCTACTCATATAGAAAAGAAACTGGATAAAATATATCCTAAATTTACAATAGTCCTAAAAACATGTAGCATAAATGACTTTATTGATAATTTAGAAAGTTTTTTTTATATGTAAAGCTGAAAATAAATTTTTCTAACATTAAAAACAAGGTAATCAGGAGTTCCCTTCGTGGCTCAGTGGTTAGCGAATCCAACTAGGAACCATGAGGTTGCAGGTTCGATCCCTGGCCTGGCTTAGTGGGTTAAGGATCCGGCGTGAGCTGTGGTGTAAGTCACAGACGCGGCTCGGATCCCGTGTTCCTGTGGCTACAGCTCAATTAGACCACTCGCCTGGGAACCTCCATATGCTGCGGGTGCGGCCCTAGAAAAGACAAACAAACAAACAAACAAGGTAATCAGTCATGCTAAAGAAAATACAAATTATCTCCCTACTAACTCTAGAGCATATGATATTTTAAGTTTTTTATTACATGAAGTGATCAAAAAATGTGCAGCCAAAATATGTAGGAAGTGAAGTCCATTATTATAGTGGTATGTCAAGCAGATAATTATGTCTGCTAATTTTTATAGGCTTTGTGGCATTAGCCAGTCTTTTAAAATTTTAAATTTGTTGTGATTTCTTATTTAGAATAAAATTACATATTAACTTCCATAAGTAATAATGTATGTATAATTTTGTGTAATTTTTCTTTCTTTTTTTTTTGTCTTGTCTTTTTGCCATTTCTTGGGCTGCTCCCGTGGCACATGGAGGTTCCCAGACTAGGGGTCGAATGTGAGCTGTAGCCACTGGCTTACACCACAGCCACAGCAATGCAGGATCCGAGCCACGTCTGCAACCTACAGCACAGCTCACGGCAACGCCGGATCCCTAACCCACTGAGCAAGGCCAGGGATCAAACCCGCAACCTCATGGTTCCTAGTCGGATTCGTTAACCACTGAGCCACGATGGGAACTCCTGTGTAATTTTTCTTAAAGAGAGCTCCCCAAATTGCATTACATCCAAGCCTAGACTACAGCAAAACTATGTCTGACCTACTCAATACTGGGTAAGAACCTCTATGGGAAAAGTATCTCAAAAGGAATGGATATATGTATATGTATAACTGATTCAGTCTGCTGTACATTTGAAGCTAACACAACATTGTAAGTCAACCATACTCCAATAAACTAAAAAAGAGACAATAAATACAATCAACAGTTTGCAGGACATAGTGAGCATTCAGGAAGGTGGAACTAAAGGAGGTACATGAAATAAAGAGAATGTTCTAAGAGAGCAATGAGAAAAGATTGGAGGTAGAATTGTCCTTAAACTGAATTCTTTACAGAATTCTTTTTTTCAAGCTCAGCCTAAGGATACTGACCTCTCCTAGTGTGACTAAGCCTCTAAGACTGGTGAGCATGACAGCTTATAAATCTCTAAGTCTGTTGAGTTCTTGATGAGCATTTATATGAATGCTCTCCTTTGGGTGCCAGTGGTACACTACACAGTGATAAAACTCCTTTGTTCTCTCATTCCCTCAGTGTCAGAGAAAGGCTGCTGTCCAGAGGCTACCCAGGGACCTTTTGGAAATATGATACAGTTGCTCTCAAACATACTGTACTGGGAGCCTTTTAAGGAGGACACATGACTTAGCCCTGCTGTGGACTAAATGTCTGTGTTCTCTGCAAATTCATATATGGAAACTTGAATCCTCAATAAAATGGTATTTGGAGATGGGGCTTTTGGAGTATAATTAAGTCATGAGGGTGGAGCCCTTATGATGGGATTTATTCCTTGTAAGAGACAGGAGAGAGGTTGCTTCCTCTATCTGCTCTTTGCCATGTGAGGATACAGTGAAAAGGTAGCCATTTGCAAACCAGGAAACAGCTCTCGGCAGATATCTGATCTGTTGGTACCCCAGTCTTTGACTTCTCAACTTCCAGAGCTGTAGGAAATAAATTTATGCTCACTCTAAAGCGTCATATTATGGCAGCTTGAACTATGACAGTCCCCTTTCCTGGCCAGGGTGTATGAAGATTTTTGTAGCCCTTTTGCTTGGAGAGCAGCCCCTTATAAGAAACAACTTGTCTTCAAGACACTTATAATAATAACAATAAAAATGACAGCCAATATGATCGAGATATGATTATATGCCAATCTGAAAGATTGACTGTTTTAGATGCATCATGTGATTCTATACATACTGTGTCCTCCTTTTCTTGGGGCAGCCTCCTCTGGCATGGAGTGAGAAAATAGAATTTAGAAAAAATTTTTTAAAATTTTATTGAAGTAAAGTTTTACAGTGTTGTGTTAATTTCTGCTGTACAGCAAAGTGATTCAGTTATACATTTGTACATATGCATTCTTTTTCAGATTCTTTTCCCATATGGGTTATCACAGAATTTTGAGTAGAGTTCCCTGTGCTATACAGAAGGTCCCTGTTGACCATCTACTCCATATATAATAGTGTGCATATGCCAGTCCCAAACCCCGATTCATCCCTATCCCCTACAAGCCTTTCCCTTTTAGTAACCATTAGTTTGATTTCAAAGTCTGTGAGTCTGTTTCTGTTTTGTAAATAAGTTCATTTGTATCATTTTTTAGATTCCACATATAAGTGATATCATATGATATTTGTCTTTCTCTGACTTAATTCATTTAGTATGATAATCTCCAGGCTCATCTTTATTGCTGCAAATGGCATTATTTTATTCTTTTTATGGCTGAGTAATATTCCATTGTATGTACGTACCACATCTTCTTTATCCATTCTTCTGTGGATGGACATGCAGGTTGCTTCCACGCCTTTGCTATTGTATATAGTGCTGCAATGAACATTGGGGTTCATGTGTCTTTTTGAGTAATGTTTTTCTCCAGATCAGTTCCCAGGAGTGGGATTACTGTATCATATGGCAATTCTATTTTTAGTTTTTTGAGGAATCTCCTTACTGTTTTACATGGTGGTTGCACCAATTTACATTCCCACCAACAGTGCAAGAGAGTTCCCTTTTCTCCACACCCTCTCCAGCATTTCATGTTGGTAGACGTTTTGATGGTGGCTATTTTGGCTGGTGTAAGGTGATATCTCATAGTAATTTTGATTTGCATCTCTCTAATAATTAGTGATGTTGAGCATCTTTTCATGTGGTTTTTTTTTGCCATTTATAAGTCTTCTTTTCATTTTTTGATGGTGTTGTTTGGTTTTTTGATATTGAAGTGTTTATATATTTTGGAGATTAAACCCTTGACAGTGTTTTCATTCACAGATATATTCTTCCATTCAGTTGGTTGTCTTTCATCTCTGATTTCTTTTTTCAGTTTTCAGTGTACAGGTCTTTTGCTTCCTTAGGTAGATTTATTCCTAGATATTTTAATCTTTTTGACGTGATGGTAAATGAAATTGTTTCCTTAATTTCTTTTTTTGATATTTGGTTTTTAGTGTATAGGAATGCAAGAGATTTCTGAGTATTTGTATACTGCAACTTTGTGGAATTAATTGATGAGCTCCAGTAGTTTTATGGTAGCATCTTTAGGGATTTCTATATGGCATCATGTCACATTCAAAGAGCTACAGTATTACTTCTTTTCCAATTTGAATTCCTTTCTATTTCTTTTTCTTCTCCAGTTGCCATGGCTAGAACTTCCAAAACTATGTTGAATAAAATGTCAAGAATGGGCACCTTTGCCTTGTTCCTGATCTTAGAGGAAATGCTTTCAGTTATTCACCACAGAGTATGATATTAGCTGTGGGTTTGTCATATATGGCTTTTATTATGTTGAGTTAGCTTCCCTTTATGCCCACTTTCTGGAGAGATTTTGTCATAAATGGGTGTTGGATTTTGTCAAAACCTTGTTCTGCTTCTACTGAAATGATCATATAGTTTTGATTCTTCAGTTTGTTAATGTGGTATATCACATTGATTGATTTGCAGATATTGAAAAATCCTACATCCCTAGGATAAATCCCACTTGATCATGGTATATGATCTTTTTAATGTATTGTTGGATTTGGTTTGTTAGTATTTTGTTAGGAATTTTTGTATCTATGTTCATCAATGATAATGGCTTGTAATTTTCTTTCTTTTTTTGTGGTATCTTTGTCTGGTTTTAATGTCAGAGCAATGGTGGCCTCAAGAATGAGTTTGGGAGTCTTCTCCTTCTGCAGTTTCTTGGAATAATTTCAGAAGCATAGGTGTTAACTCTTGAAATGTTTGATGGAATTCATCTGTGAAACCATCTAGTCCTGGGCATTTGATTGTGGAAGTTTTTTAATCCCAGATTCAGTTTCATTACTTGTGATTAGTCTGTTCATATTTTCTTTTTCACCCTGGTTCAGTCTGGGAAGATTATACCTTTCTAAGAATTTGTCCATTTCTTCTAGGTTGTCCATTTTATTGGGATATAGTTTGCTTGTAGTAGTCTCTTACGATCCCTTGTATTTCTGTGGTATCAGTTGTAACTTCTCCTTTTTCATTTCTAATTTTATTGGTTTGTGCTGCTCCTACTGTCTTGTTTTGGCTTCTTCTTTGCTTGTGGGTTTAGAATATCTTTTTTGGTAGCTTCCAGTCTTTTTTATTGATGGTTATTCAGCAGTTAGTTCTGATTTTGGTGCTTTCATGAGAGGAGGTGAGCTTAAGTCCTTCTACACTACTGTCTTGTCTCCTCCAAAAAAAATTGAGAATGTAGATTTTGATGCCTTCCTGTTTTGTTCACTTGGAAGATCCTCTCCAGCAGCATGTGCTCCTCACCAAAACTCACACTTGTGCTAGCCCCAGTTTTTTGTTATTGTTTTTGTTTTTGCTTTTTAGGGCCACACCCGCGGCAAATGGAAGTTCCCAAGCTAGGGGTCCAAACAGAGCTGTAGCTGCCAGCCTACACCACAGCCACAGCAATGCCAGATCTGAGTCACATCTGTGATCTACACCACAGCTCATGGCAATGCCGGATCCTTAACCCACTGAGCGAGGTCAGGGATTGAACCTGCGTCCTCATGGTTACTAGTCAGATTCATTTCCACTGAGCCATGATGGGAGCTTCTAGCACCATTTTTTGAACACTTATATTGTGCCAGATGCTGTTCTAAGTGTTTGAAGCACATCAATGAATAAAACAAAATATTGCAAATGGAATTTTGATTTGGAGTCTGTTTGGTAGGTGGCTTTTGATTTTTAGTTTTGATTTTTTTTTTTAAATCTTTGCCAATTTTTTGACTCCCACATTTTCATTCTTACTACCTGATATTAAACCATACATTTGTGTTAATTCTTATATTGCATTTTAAATGAAACATTTTAATCCTAGATAAATGTGGTTATAATCACCAGTAACTTCCAGATGTAAGAGATATTTTCAAGTATGAGTTTACTTTAAATTTTTCTTAGATTTCACAACCATGTTACACAGACATGTCATGCTCCAGAACCACTGGAGACTTATTCTACTTAATCATCAACTCATGCTACTTGAAAGCATGCATTGGTTCTGGATATTTTGTCTAATACTCTGTTCCTTATTAGTGACCATTACTTTCAGGTTAGTGGACTCTCAACCTTCAGGCAAAGCTTTAATAAAAAACTATTGGTTTATATATTGCTCCAGGTGTATACTAAAAATATCTGGAAAATTGTGATTTTCTTAATCAGGTTGAAAAATCAGTATAAGCAGAAATAACATGGTTATGGTTAATTATAAAACTTATGTTGCTGTTAGGAAATAATTTCCTTCAGATTTTGAGACACCAAGGCATGTAGCAGAGGGAAGGAAAAAAATAGGGGCTACCATGAAATTAACAAAATGGACATAGTTTTGCAATTGAGATAATCTCACTAGATTCCTTGAATTGTGTCTGTACACAGGTATGAAAAGTAATTAGGATTTCACATGTGAAATCTTCTGCAGACTCTTGAAATTCACATTGGAAACTAGCTGCAGAGCTATATAGATCAGGGGAAATAGTACGCATATCGTCTTAAATTCAGCAAAAGATGTGATAAAGTGCCTCCATATTATTTTCACTAGGTTGGAAAAATGTGAGTGGAATGAGGTGTAGTTGAGTGAATCTGCACAACCGTACTCAGTCTATTTGACTTATAGATGTTCAGTAAATGTTTGTAGAGCTAAATTGAAATGAACTGATCTACGTTCATCTGTATGGAGTGCCACACTAGTGTACATTGCATCATTCTAAACCCTGTCCTGTTCAGTATGCTGATCAAAGATGTGTGAAGATTTCTAGGACCAACTTTTTGACCCATATGCTTCCTAGTAGTTAAATCTAACAAGTATTTTTCAACCCTGTCATATCCACTGCCTCTGTGCTATGTAACACTGACTTCTACCTGTTTTTAGAAAATCCATCTTTAACTCCAGGGTATCTTTTTTCTAGTTTGCCTCTTAATTCTGTGAGTGTTCTTCCTCCTTCTCCAATTTCACTCCTGTTTACCCCTTCAATATTCATCCTCACTCTTCTTCACAATTTTACTACTCTGGGTGATTTCATTCATACTCTTGGCTACATATTATTTATAATATGATGACTTCCAAATCTCTATCTTCAGTTTAGACCACTTTCCGGGTATCAGAATTGTATGTCCCACCCCATTCTTGGCATAATGCCTCTTCTTAGTTAGTACCTTGAAACTATTCAGCATGAAATATCTTAACCTCCCTTCTCCCAATCTTAAAGTTTCTGATAATTGAAGAAGAACTTGGCATTGGACATGGAACTGTGTTTGATTTTTTTACATTCATCATTTAGTAGTTATACAATTCATTTAACCTGTCTATATTAGTTTTCCATTGCTACGTAACAAATTGCCACAAACTTCATGACTTCAAGCACATATTTATTATCACTTAGCTTTTGTAGATTAGGAATTTGGGCATAACATAGTTGGATCCTCTGGTCTGTGTGTCTCATAATGCTGTAATCAAGGTTTCAGCACGTGCTAAGTTCTTATCATATGCTCAACTGGAGAAGTATCTGTTTTCAAGCTCCCTTAGGTTGTAATAAAACTATGCGCAACTTCTGTTTACTTGTAAAATAGAGCTAGGTATAAAACTCAGATAACTATGAGCATATCACCTTTTTGTGTGCTCTACTTACATGATCAGGTGATATGACATTCAGAGGTCCTATGGGATGTGAGTCAGTGCTATGTTATGTAAGAATGTCCTATGCATTTTTGTACTCCACCTATTAAATAACATTAGTGTCTCCTATTCATTATGATAACCAGAAACACCTCCACAATTTTCAAAACACCTCTTGTGGATGATATATGGGGTTTAAAATATCATTCCTGGAGTTCCGGTCGTGGCGCAGTGGTTAACGAATCTGACTAGGAACCATGAGGTTGCAGGTTCGGTCCCTGCCCTTGCTCAGTGGGTTAACAATCCGGCGTTGCCGTGAGCTGTAGTGTAGGTTGCAGACGCGGCTCGGATCCCGCGTTGCTGTGGCTCTGGTGTAGGCTGGTGGCTATAGCTCCGATTCGACTCCTAGCCTGGGAACCTCCATATGCCGCGGGAGCGGCCCAACAAATAGCAAAAAAGACAAAAATAAATAAATAAATAAAATAAAATAAATAAAATAAAATAAAATATCGTTCCTAACAAATGTGAGTTTTGTGGCAGAAATCCATCAAAGTGAGACAGCCTGGGCCCTGGCACCCTTTTCTGCAGTGCTTACACCTAGACAAACATCTCCTCTCACCTAGAGCAACACAATACAGAGAAACTACAAGGGACTAAAAATAACTGTATGTGTGTGTAGTTGGGGCAACTTATGAACAGCAAGATACAAAAAGGACAGAAACCCAACGGCCTCTTCAGAGGTGTCAAGAGCAAAAGCAAGGTACTATATATATACCCCTTGCACACAGCACCACCCAATCCATCCCTCTTACCCCACCCCAGGACCTGCTCCTACCCTCACTCCATTTAAGAGACCAGCTTGCAAGGGAACCTGTTACTTGTTTTCCCTTTTTCATGCTGCAGCATGAGTCCCATTAAAACCTTGCCTGATATCATATGGTATTTGTCTTTGTCTTTCTGGCTCATTTCACTCTCTATGAGATTCTCTAGTTCCATCCATGTTGCTGCAAATGACATTATGTCATTCTTTTTAATGGCTGAGTACTATTCCATTGTGTATATATACCACATCTTCCTTATAACTGGAATCTAATATCCAGCACAAATGAACATCTCCACAGAAAAGAAAATCATGAACTTGGAGAATAGACTTGTGGCTGCCTGATGGGAGAGGAAGGGAGTGGGAGGGATCGGGAGCTTGGGGTTATCAGACACAACTTAGAATAGATTTACAAGGAGATACTGCTGAGTAGCATTGAGGACTATGTCTAGATACTCATGTTGCAACAGAACAAAGGGTGGGGAAAAAAATGTAATGTATGTAACTTGATCCCCTTGCTGTACAGTGGGAAAATAAAATTAAAAAAACAAAAACAAAAAAAAACCCTTGCCTGATTTTCTTGTCTGGCCTCTTATCAATTTCTATTGATTAAAGAGTCCAGGAACACAGGTTAATAACAAAAACAGTGCTCATGCAACAAATTCTGAGCAGTGCTCAGAAATTGTTGAGTACCTCCATGTGGAAGACACTGTTCTAGGTGCTGTCTTATCACACACTGAACAAGACAGTATCTTGCCTTCCTTCATGTAACTAATATAAACAATAGAAGAGATATTAAGAATGGATAGTGAACACTTGATACTCTGCTTTGGTTTGTACAAAGACAAACCTTTTTAAAATGTAGAACTTATCAGTTACCTGAATTCTTTGTTCCTTAACTCCGTATGCAGAGTTCAACTGAAGTTTATAAGAAATATTCTGTGGAGAACAGGCATGTTTACTACAGTAGGTATTTCTTTTAGCCACAAACTTCCTTTCCAAGATTTTCTCCTGTCTTTTGCCTCTTGAATTTTCTTTTTTGATCAAATCGAACCATTGATTATTTTGTGAATAGCTCTTAAACTCTTCACTTCTGTGCCTCCCTTTTACACTGTTATCATTGTTTGAAGTATTTCTCACTCTCCCCACATTGTCATGTGCCAAAATTATCTTCCTCTTTCAAGGCCCTTCTATGCAGCCTTTTTGATTCACCAGAACATATGTTATGTATGATTCATTCCACTTTTAAGTTACTATGTTACTGCTTTTGACAATATTCTGTTCTCTGGGGTTTGGGCTTGGCTTAGGGACAGAAGCATTTCAGGAGGACAAAAAATATTTGCTAAAAAGATGAAAAAATATCTGCCTTGTCATATGGTTATCTGTAGATTTGACTAGTCTGTAATCCCTACTTTATCCCATTATTAGGCACTTTAACAGTAGGGTCTATCTCTTACTCATTTTTCAGTTCCCCTCAGAGTCAAGTATAATGTTGTATATTGTTCCATTTCTACCTCAGGAAATACTTGTTGAATGAATGCCTACCATCTGCTAGAAACTATAGGTACCTTGGCTCTGGAATTAGAGAACCTGGATTCGAAAGCTGTCCCTTCCACTTACTGGCCGTGACATTGGGCAAGTTCCTCAGAATCTAAAGGTCTTGAGTTCCTCCTCATCTGTAAAATAATGATGACAGTGTGATTATGGTGGTGGTGGTGATGATGATAGTGATGGATAATGCACTGTATACTGAGAACTCCAGGAGGAATTAGGGTAAAGAGCTAATATCTTTGGCATCAGACTGACCAGGGTTCACATCCCAGCTCCCTTGTTTATTAGTTGGGTGACTCAAAAGAAGTTAATTAGCATCGCTAAGCCTCAGTTTCTTCAACTGTAAGTTGTTTAAATGGAGATAAGCATGCCAATGCTTTCTATTGCTCATAAAATAAACTTCAAAATTAATTACAGTGGCCTAAAGCCAAAACCTACATGAGCTGACTCCTCCCTACTCATTCAAATTCATTCTAACCTCTCATTTGTTTATTTCCAGGGGGCTCTTACCTGTTTTTCAAACAAGTTGAGCACCTTCTCATCTTAGCCCTTCACAGTGTCATATGTCACATGATAGATTCTTTTCCATGTTTACCTCAGCGTCGACTCCTCACAGAAGACTTCCTGATCACTTTTTTAAAGTAGCCCTCTGTTCCCTATCTCCCTCATCATCCAGTTATTCTCTCTGATCTTATTTATCATAGCAGATACATTATTTAATATTATTTGGTCTGATTGTTTCTTATTGGTGGTCTATTTCCCCTACTAGACGGTGAGCTTCATCAAGGCTGGGCCAGAGTATGTGTGCTAATCTTGTTTCAATGTCTGGCACAGTACTCAACCCAATTAGGTGCTCCAGAAGTAGAACTGTATGCACAAGTGAAAGAATAAATACTTTATAGGTTGCCTTGAGTGTTAAATGCAGAATGCTTGGTGGAAAATAGGTGATGAATTAATGTTAGCTGTTATTATCATTACAAATTATACCAAGAAATGGTCTCTGATTTTGTAAAGTTTGCAATCTAGAAAGGGAAATAGAGGTGTGTAACAAGCTAATTATAATAATAATGACACATGAATTGGGCTTTTGTGATATTGGAATAGGTAGATATGCTCAGGAAATATTTGTTGAACTGTTGTTTTTACTTGAATGTCCTTTAAAAGCATAGCCTAAGAATAGTGTGAGAATGGAAGGTGGAACCCATGCCAGTCCTCCTAAATAGATTTAACATTTTGTTACCTTTAGTGATAACAATCTGCTGTCCAAGACAGAGTATTCTAGTGTAATCAAGGGCTATGCATTGGTCGACTTTATCCTCTGCTCTATTATAGCTACTGAATGTGTAACATTTCCTGGTGTAGATCATGTTGATGCTTTCATGACCCTTTTCTCTTCTCCCTAATGTATAAATCAACAAGGGATTTATGAGGTATAGTCCTCCCCAAGGTCTTTCCAATACTGCCCCAAATTAAATCCATCCTAAGTGAAGATGCATCCCTGTTATAAAATTGTTGCTTTAGGACCAATCCTCCAGCCTCCTGCTTCTAACCTATTCTAACCTGCTCCTAATTCTCTCCTCAAGATTTTGAGGCTGCCACCTCCCTCTTTACTCCTTCCTCCAACTATACCCTGTAATCACTCTCCCCAATTCTACAATTACACATGTATCTTCACAAGATGTTCTCATCTCCATCCCTTTTCCTCTTACCAACTTTTGGCAATTACAGTTTTATTCTTAGGAAATACACCTCCTTCTATTAGAAAATCTTCAAAGTATAGTTGTGGAGATAAGACTGACCTCTTAAATTTTATGATTCGAACCACAGGGTTTGCATGTGGATAAATTATATATATGGCAAGGCAGTTTCTTTTCCCACCAGGACTTCTGTTTGGGCATATTAAAACTGCCAAACAGTAAGAGAGAGACAACAAGATTATTTTTTCTCATTGGTTGATTTCCCACATCAGGGATATGCAGTAGCAGGGGCTGAAATAAGAGCATTAATTTTATTTGAAAATAAGGAAATATATAGCTATTGAATGTATAACAAGCTATAATATATAACTACTGAATGTATAGCAAGATCTTAAGTCTTATGTAGGAATATATTTTGTGAGGGATGGCGCTGGTGAGTCATCTCTAAGTACTTTCAGTTTGCTGATTTTCTAGACACACAAGTTCAAAGGTCAAATAATGCCCATAGAGTTTGATGAGACACTAATGACACTTACCCTTTGGGCAATACTATCACTGAACTTTTTAAAAAAATAGCAAAGAATCTGCCATGAATCTCTCAGAGCATAATAAGACCCTGGTTGGAAAACAGAGAGAGGAGGAGCTGTGCCTGGGCAAACGGATAATGATTTCAGTTGACTCACTTTTAGAAGGAACAAGATCAACAACAACACTTTGCCTCTTCAGATTATCAGGCAATGTGAGTAACATTTTCAGAGAATCTCTCTGCCCTAGAACTTTAAAAAAGAAGCTTAAAAGAAAATCCCACAAAAATGAATGTGTGCTTCTAGAAGAAGAAGTTTCACTGTGGTAGAGATCATTGTTAAAACAAACAATAATAATAACAACAGTTACTACAGTACATGGGACAGACAACACATACATAATGGCAATATAAAAAGAGACAATATCGGAGAAAGTGAGGAGCTTATGATGGTAGCTAAGAATTATTTAGCACTTAATGAATGTTTTTATGCTCATTACTTTATTTTTCACACAATGAATTAAAAAAATAAGAGGCAAATTATAGAGCTGAAGTTTGAAACAAAAGCAGTCTGGCTCCAGGGCCCATCCTCTTTACTATATTATATCATCCTGTCCTATCCTACACTGTATTATATATACTGTTCCATACTGTATAATATAATATTGCCTCTTCTGCACATTGAGGTTTTCTGTGGACCTGTACTTATGTGTATATATCCTTCATCAGTTTGCAATCTCCCTAAAAATAGGGACTGAGTCTGTCTAGTTTACTACTGAGTTCCCAGAAGCCCAATGCTCCACAAATAGGTGTCCAGAAATATTTGTTGATTGACCAGTGTCAACAAGCAAAACTGAAACAAATTAGGCAGTTTGGCCTTAAATAGTAAAAGAGGAGTTTTTCCTTTGACAAACTCAAATCCCCTTCGTTTTCTACTATTGTGCACCATAACTTAAAGCAAGATCAATAAGGACATTTTAGCAATAGCAGGCAGAAGGCAGCAGACTCAGATGAGAAAAAATGAGAGAAAATTTTCTCAAAGTCTTTTGCTGTAATGCCTATAAGTTTCTTAAAAGCCTTGGTATGTAGCTGTGCATGGCAGAAGTTAAACTTGAGGAAAGGCTCCCTGAATCCTGAAAATCTCTTCCATTTTAATTACAATTTTATTCCTAAAAGTATAATCAACTAGACTAAGATATGAAGTATATGTTTCTTTAGGATCTTAGTTCTCATATCCTTATCCTTATCCTTACATCTTTACAACACAGATGTAAACAACAAATAAATGTTCTTTATAGGCTTTGTGTTTAGGATGCCACTGTGTGAGATCCACATTATTCCCCAAACGTTCCAAAATTTCACTAGCTGACGGGTATGAATGAAGTCAGTTGTATCAGTACTCAAGTTTTTCATTTCTAAACTCATACAAGAGTTTCAATACCTTTCAAAATTCCACCCTCTCACCAATATTTTTGGAAATCTTGAATAGTTTCTTACATAAGTTCTTGAATTAATATGTTTCTATCATGTCATTTCATTTGCACTTCTTCTGCATTCGCTCAGGCCCCTGCTGATTCACCCCAGTTCTGGTACTCTTAATCTTCATAGTGCTATAAAACTTGGCAGTCTCCTGGGAGGGCAAAAAAAAATACATATATAATGCTCAGTTGGTTAGTTTGGGAGTTGTTTAGATCTTGAAATGTTAAGCTATTTACGGAGAAATCCACTTTCTATTCACACTCGTGATCCGTTGTCTCCTTGGAATATATATTGCCACTGAGATAGCCAGACTGGGATGAAATTTCTTTATCAGCCACCTCACTATATCTTTGCTGTCATCTAATCCTCAAACCCTGTTGTGAAATTGCCATTCCAGATTCTTTCTTCCCTGGGTATGAATTCTTTCTTAAGGTCTTTGCCAACTAACTGTGCCATCTGGCAGTCTTACTTTCTCCCTCTCCCATTCCAGGCCCAAAAATATGTCTATGTATATAAATAAGAATTCCTCTCACCATGTTGTGAATCAATCCTCATGTAAATCAGTGAATACAAATAATGGGTAGGATGCCATCTAACTCCATATGACAGTCACATCTGACTCTGAGCCTTGGCCCAATGGTGACCTCACCTTTAAGTTACTGTAATTGGTTTTGTTCCCAAGTTCCATATGTCTGTCAGTAGATAGGGCTTCCATGGAGATTACACTCACTTATTCACTGGAATTCTCTTTTTCTTTGGAAGTAAAGTTTGGGGACTGTATTAGTCAGGGTTCTCCAGAGAAACAGAACCAATAGAAATATATAAATAGATAACTCACATGTAGGATATATTTCCAAATATATAAACTTATCATAAGGAATTGGCTTATGCAATGTGGAGGTTGAGAAATCCCAAAACCTGCAGTTGGGAAGCTGGAGACCCGGGAGAACCAAGGATGTAGTACCAGTCCAGATGTCACCTCATGCCAGACCCAGGAAGAGCAACCATTTCAGTTAAGTCTAAAGGCAAGAAAAAACTGATGTCCCAACTTGAAGACAGTCTGTTAGGAGAAGTTCCCTCTGAGGCAAGGGAGAGTCAGAATTTATTCTATTCAGGCCTTTAGCTGATTGAATGAAGTTCACCCACATTAGGGAAGGCAATCTGCTTTACTCAATCTACAGATTTAAATGTTCATCTCATTCAAAAATGCCCTCACAGACACCCAGAATAATGTTTGAGCAAATATCTGGGCAACTCCTGGTCCAGTTAAGTTGATACATAAAGTGAACCAAAGGCATCATATGCCCTGATGCTCATTCTCAAAACATGTATTTACCTAGTAGATAAAATAGCTCAAGTTTCAGATAAAAGGTAAACAAGTCCCCAAAAACCTACAAAAATGGATTTCTGGGCTTTGGGAAAATTGTGGATTGGAGCTCTACCATAGAATCTCTAGTATTATAAGCCAAAAATAGAAGAAAAAATACAAAGAAAAACTCAGCCGTAAAATATAGATACTGTCAGCTACCAACACGTAAAGTGGAATAGCACAATAACAAACATTTCAGAAAGGCAGTAGCTTTGGAACGGAGCAGAAGATTCTGAAATAGAGCAATACTGTCCCCAGCCCTGAGAGACCATTTGGGAATGTCAACAAAGTCCCGAGAATTCTCATTAATTCTCTTACATTTAAAGAAAATAAAAAAATTAGTAACACAAACTTATGTTTTCCTTTCTCAGACTGATTGGTTGACTGCATGAAATCATAGACATGAACAAGTGCTAATTTTCTCTGAAAAATATAATGTCTTATTAAGGTCAAAATTAGGATATAAATGACAAAATGAAAAATGGTAGCTAATTAAGATATACATGTACTACTTTTACACTTAAATGTCTCAGTAGGTGGCCCTGGGACAGGTTATGATGCTGTGTATTACTGGTGACCTGAGGCTTCTTTTCTCTTGATTAACCACTCAAGAAACCACTCATTTCTATTCTGAGGAGTTGGATGGAGGAAAAAACAAGCAAGCTGTTTCTTAAGGACAGTTCCTCAAACTTTATATGCTTTCCTTGCATCCCATCAGCAGAAATCAGTAACTACACTCAACTACAAAAAGTATGGTTTTTCTTCTGATCAGCAGTGAGCATAGCTTAAAATATCAGGAATTTTATTACTATGAAAAAGAGAATGGCTATTGGAGATAAGCAGTTCTAGTATCGATTTGAAGGACCAGCCTGAAGTCTGAGACTGTTTTCTAGGGGAATGGCTTGTTTTCCTTAATTACAGGAATTTAGCTCCAGTTTAGGACATTTAATAAATTCTAGAAGAGTGGAACCCAGGGACTATAGAAGAGCACACAGATTAGCGCATGCCAACTTTGATCTCTTCAGCCCACCTTTCTGTCATGTGCTCAGGTTACAGAAAATGTGCATGGAGTATAAAACACTATAACACATCAAACTAAAGATAGTTTGAAAGAGAAGACAAACTGGTTTCTGATACTAAAGGAAGGAATCGGTCACACTATAGAAGAGAAAAGAGGTAAAATTAGAGAATTGGAATAAAACTATTCAAGGATGAAAAAATGAAAGCAATGGCTTGGGACAGCTATCTGAGCAACTTAAAAATAATTAAAAAAAAATTACAATGCATAAGACAAAACCAAACTCTGATGAATCTAAACCCCGGAACAGAAAGAGATTCTCCACAAGAGATACAGGCTTTGAACCAAGTTGATATAATGTAAATTAAATAAAATAAGAAATCAAACACAAGATGACAGAACAGCAGAATGAGAGTAGAATGGAGGTTGCCTGCTAAACAAAGTAAGGATCAAAATAATATCATTTAGAACAACCAAAGATGCTGGAATAAAAGTTAGAATCTATCAGTCGTTAATGCTTTATAATAAATGCAAATAATTCAAGGTTAGACTTCTGATTCTATTTCTGCTTCAAATGTGACAAAAATGTTTGGGCACTTGTGCGTCATACATTATTTGATTGAGGATATTATTTTAGTTATCCAAACAAAAACATTTTTTTTTCAGTATATTAGATTTTCTTTGAAAAAAAAATAGGCTAGGGAAAAAATATGGAGAAAATAGCATGCAGCAGTTGACATTTTGAAATTTGTTTTCCACCAATTCCATGCAAAGAATATCTTGCTACAACACTGTTCTGAGATTTGGACCACAAACGAGCTCAGTATGGTGAGGTTAATGCCCTGGTGGACTAGACAGCTGGCAACTTACAGGGTCTTCCTGGTAGCATTTGTTCCTTGAGATTGCTACAAAAATCAGAGAAGACACACATGTATAGCTTTGGGAAATGGTTGGTTTGCAGTTTTTCTCCTTGAAAGAACTGTATTGATTTAAACTAAAAGTTGGCTTGAAGAGGTATTTGTATTATGGCTAAAACTGTTTATTTTAAAGAAATAAAATAAACTATTTAAATTAAAGAAATCTGTATATTTCTTCAATTTATGCAGTATATGTTAATTACTTTTTAAATGTGAAAATACTTTGACACTGCTTTTTATTTCTTTGACTTCTTGAACAATTTTATCATGAGTCTGGCTCTGGATCACATCTGCTCTCTAAGCTTCTAGTCTTTTATTTAGTGTATAAATCCGTCAGTATTGGTGTTCAAATCTCATGTTCCTGGACTCAAAACATTTTTAGCAAACTGAGATATTATTGTGGAGGTAACTTTATTATTATTTTTTTTTTAGGGCTGCACCCACAGCATATGGAGATTCCCCAGGGTAAGGATTGAATCAGAGCTATAGCCGCTGGCCTACACCACAGACACAGCAATGCGGGATCCGAGCCACATCTGGGACCTACGCTATAACTCCTGGCAACGCTAGATCCTTAACCCACTGAGTGAGGCCAGGGATCGAACCTGTATCCTCATGGATTCTAGTCAGATCCATTTCTGCTGAGCCACGGCAGGATCTCCCTGTGGAGGTTAACTTATTCCATTTACTTTTGATGATTAATTCCAGATAATCACCCCATCTAGACATTCAAAAATTAAAGATACACATTTAGACTAATCAAATTTAGACTTTTTATTCCTGTTCTAAAAACAAAATAAGATACTTAGCTTTGAGCCAAGGCAGGTCATTCAACAAAATTGGATCTACCTGACCCTCTCAGAAGTTATATAATGTGTTTTATCTGTTGCCAAGGGATGATCAAAAACATGCAGTTTTTTATATGGAGAGATGCTCATGTGAATTCAGAGATAACACTTCTTATCTGCTGTTAAATCTTCTAAAATCTACCTAAGAAATGTGCATGAGGAAGAAGATACGTATTTGTGAACTCAAGAAATGGATTTTAGAAGATTCCATCTCTTCAATCAAATACTTTTACATGCTTTCTAAAATCAAATGCCACAACCTATAAAGTGCCCACCCCTGGAGATGAGTTCCTTTCCTTGTCATTGCCCAGTATACACATCATGTTCCTTATTACCATCCTCTTCTGACAAGGCATCACTCTAATGGGCCATTTAAGTGATTGAAGAGAAGATGAACCCCGTAATTCAGAAAGGTTCTTGTTGACTAATCATTTTTCCACACAGTTGATAAAGCTTTATGGTTTTTTGAGCTGGTATTCCTGAAACATCTTATTAACAGTTGCTATTAGGAAATGTTCACAGGTACAATGAGAATGTTATGGTTCTTGCTGTTACTAGTTTGATATCTGGCCTATAAGAAATTTAGAAAGAAAAGGTGGAACTGCAGTGCAGATTTTTTGCAGGGTTTATCGAAGAAGCCTTTGCTATAGCTGTGAGATTTTAAAAAGTATTTTCCAAGACATCTATCTCACACAGACAAGACCATTTTAAATTGGACTCATTAAATCATTTGTTGTCACAGCCAGCAGCCATGTGGAGGCTAGTTAACAAATGAAAAATGAGCCTTTCTAACTTGTTTACTTTATATGGATGTCTCTTTTATTTCAGTTTTTTCCCCCTTCTGGTAGTACATTGACTTAGGGGATCTTGTTACAGTACTGCCCGACAAAAATTAAAAATATGAAGGCTGAAAATACTATAAACATAATGTCCAAGTTCACATAAAATACTAGTGAAGAGGTTCCCACTGATAGTGATACCCACGCCTATCTTCTAGCTCAAGGCAAGGAACCAATTAAAACCTCATTTACTTTGTTGGAAAGGTAACAAAGAATCATTTGAGAAACCATAAAATACTTGGCATAGGAAGAAAAAAAAAAAAGATGATTCTAAATTCATCTCTGAGTTTTTCCTTCTAGCCCCCAGTCTGCTGGCTCAAGAATATTCCCAACAACATAAGCTAAAGTATCTTTGTTCATTCATTCATCCATTCATTCATTCATTCAGTCATTTATCAATCTGCTTCTGTGAAAGACTGTGGATGAAATCTACTCTTTATAAATTTGTTGGCAGGTAGTGTTTTTCTTTGCTATTCGGTATAAATTAATCTTCACATAATATCAGTTTATAAATATTTTCTTGTAGGTTTTTGTTTGTTTGTTTGTTTTGGACTTTTTGCCTTTTTTTAGGGCTGCACCCACGGCATATGGACGTTCCCAGGCTAGGGGTCCAATCGGAACTGTAGCCGCTGGCCTACACCAGAGCCACAGCAATGCCAGATCCGAGCTGCATCTGTGACCTACACAGCTCACGGCAATGCGGGACCCTTAACCCACTGAGCAAGGCCAGGGATCGAACCCGCAACCTCATGGTTCCTTGTCGGATTCGTTAACCACTGAGCCACGATGGGAACTCTGTGGGTCAGTATTTTTGGATTTTTTTTTTTTTTTTTTTTCCATTCTATTGCTTTATCTCTCACCTAGAATTTTTTTTTTCTTTTTTGGTTTTATTTTTTCATTCAGGAATTCTTTTTTAAATGTCCTTACTTTTGTTTTTTTTTTCTAATAATTTTCACTGAAAGTGTTGCCAAGTCTTAAGTGAAATAGAATGGTATTTTCTGATTATCCCTTGCACTGCTGTGTATCTCAGAGCTTGCAACAGGAAAATGTTAAAGATGATAAAGAACTTTGGGTATAGGTAGATGAAGGGATCAAGGGTTGAAGTTCACTTCCACCAATTTTCTTCTATGTGAAATGGAGATGATAAATTCTTTAGGAGTTAGACTTAAGATAAAGTAAACTTACAAACTTCCTTGCACAGACTAGACACAATAAGTGTCCCATCTATTCAGAAAACTTAAAAAGTATATATTCTTTTGAACTTTCACATATCTAATTTTCTGCCTAGTATCTACCACTGGTCCCTTTAGCACCTTAGATTTCTCCTGTTTGAAGAGTGATTAGATTCAGCTGAATTTTATGCTAATATTTGTATTTTAAAAAGAGTTCTAATCAATTCTCAAATTTTTAATCAACATAGACTTTTGAGATCATTGGTATTACTTGATAATTTAGTCCTTATGGATATTTGCAGTGAAACTCAATTTAGAATTATCTACATTTCCATTAATATGATACATACTTTCTTTTCCAGCTCATTGGTAGTAGTGTTAAATAAGCACAAACCTGACAACAATCCTAGAGACAGTACTTAGAACATTCCTACAGTTTAACTTATTCCTATTCATCATTGCTGTACTCTCTGGTCATTTTGCTTTGTAGAATGATATGGCAGAAAACATATTTGAACTAATTCCTCAAGTTACTGTATGTCTTCAAATCTATCATTAACTCATATATTCTATACTGTATTCATTTAGTAGTTCCTTTTATCTTCCCTTTCTTTCCCCTTTCCTGAATTTCCAAGGTTGAGCTGAATGTAGTCTTGTATTCAGTCAGTCACTGAATGCCTATGAACCACGCGTCAGGCATTTTTGGCACTGACAGAAGAGAAAGCAAAGAATAAAACATAGTCCCTGAGTTCTTGAAAGTTACATACTAGTGGAGGGTAGAGAAAGGCCAGTGATCATTGTGTAAGAAAATAAAGAATCTGATTTGTGATAGTGATGAGCACTCTGGAGAAAATAAAATGTGGCAGTGGACATGGACTTGGTGGAGTGGTGGTACAGGGGCAGTTATTTCAGCTAAGATGGTGAGGAAAGACTTGCCACAGAGGTGAGACCAAATTAATGAGAAAGGAAGAATATTACAGGTAGAAGAATATCAAGTTAAAAGGTCCTGCAATGGGAATGGGTTTGGTATTTTGAACTATGAAACGAAACAGTGTGGCTGAGATGAGGCAGATAAAGGGGAATGTGGTGGGAACTGATGTTGAAAAGGTAGATAAAGGTTAGGTCATGTAGGACCTAGTCAGGTGTAGGAAGGTATTTAGATTTTTTTTTTCTATAGGTAATGGAAAGATGTTGAAGTGTTTTTAAGCAGCAGAGTGTAATGATTTGATTTATGCTTTTGAGACAGTCATTTGGGCTACTGCATGGAAAATAGACTGGGAATTGTGAGGTTATAAGAGTTGAGACAAAGACTAGTTAAAATCTATTGCAATAAGTAAGAAATAATGGTGGCTTAGATTAGGGTTTTAAAGAATGGAGCCATGAGAAATGGTCAGATCTGGAAAAGATTTAGGGGGCAGTATCAATAGGACTTGCTGATAGGTTGGATGTGAGAAATGATGGAAAGAGTGGCATCTTATTGAACTTAGCTTTTGAGAGATTGAAACCTACATAGCAGTTGTCATGCAATATTGAGTCATTCCTTTGTATCACTTTATGCTCTCTTAAAGAGCCTTGAAGCTCCTTGAAAATAGCAACCCCTTCTTATTTATCATTGGATCACCAGTACCATTACATAGTTATTGTTCAGTAAGTATTTGTGGAATAAATGGAAGTCATGAAGGTGAATCTAAAATTATTTTACTTAGAATAATAGCTGCTGTGCTAAAAACCATTTACAGGGCATATAGTGTGGCATAGGAATAAAGGGTACAACATTTTGGCAACACGCTTTATAGACTGATAGGATTCACAAGATTCACAAAGCAAATTAATAGTCTAGAAAGGTGAAAAGCAAATATAAAAACACTTATGAATAGATCATAGATATCTTCCCTATCTGAATGCTTAAAGGTTCAAACACAGATAAGATGCAGGTCCTCTTGAACTGCTTAAAAGAAAGTATAACTACCTTAAATCCTAAGGTGTTATTTATAATATTAAAGAGACATCTCTATCAACTAGGAGACTTTTGGATATAGTTGACCTAAGCCCAAATCAAAATAGTTTAGAGGAGTTCTTGTTGTGGCACAGCAGAAATGAATCCGACTAGTATCCATGAAGATGCTGGATCGATCCCTGGTCTCGCTCAGTGGGTTGGGGATCCGGCGTTGCTGTGAGCTGTGGTTTAGGTGGCAGACATGACTAGGATCTGGTGTTGCTGCGGCTGTGGTATAGACCAGCAGCTGTAGCTCCCATTCTACCCCGAGACTGGGAACCTCCATATGCTGCAGGTACAGCCCTGAAAAGGAAAAAAAAAAAAAAAAAAAAGCTTAGAATAGAGAAATGGCTTAAAGAAGGTTTAAATGATGTTATCAGGAGTTCTGTTCCCTTATTTAATACCTTTGTTCTTTCCTCTAGCTTTAGCCTTATTCTCAAATGGTTACAAGATGGCAGTATCAACTCAAGACCTCACATTTTCTGATTTTCAGTGAGAAAGAGAGTTTTAACAGTGGAACAAATATCTTAAGGCCAGCTCTCACTGGCTCAATCTGCATCATGTGCCCCAGCTCTAAACCAGTCTGTGTGACATAAAAGAATATGTTCTTCAAGAGAACTTGAGGAATAATTGAAAGGAAGGAATAGAAAATGGCAGGCTAAAATATAACAAATGGCTAGTTCATGCAAGAATGTTTTCTGTCAACTTTTAAGCAATGTGTTTGGATTCAGTACATTCCTTTAAAAAATACACTGTATTTTGAGGTACATTAGACTTACAGCTTCAAAAATGCAGGGACCATCCATTATTTTTGTGTCCTGGTGGCTTAACAATGTGCCTGATATAAAGCAGATATTAAATACTTATTGTATGAATGAATAAATATGAGCTATCCCTTAATCTTATAGAAATCATTGCTAGATTTCTTTATCGACTTGTGTGATAAAGCAAAATAAAAATTTCTAGGCATGTGTATAAAGAGTTTGGAAAAATTATTCACAGGCTACCAAAATAATGTAAAGAAGAAATTGTTAGATTCAATTATAGCATCCTGGAAACATGTTACAAGTTGAGATCTTGGCCTGTATTTTAAAATTTGGACTCTTCTTGATCTCTCACCTTTTGGGTATAAAATAAACACCATATTTCCTATGGCATTTCAGAGAACTGAACTTGATAATTCTGGCAGTGCTATTTTGCTCTTTCAAGACATTCAACAGCAAGCACATATGTGTCTGACTAAATGTCACTGTGCTTAAGGTTTCTATAATTTGGATTTGAAGGCTGGCAAAGAGAGAAGGAAGACAGAACTTTTTAGTTTCTTATTACCCTGTCCCATGATGTTTCTTCATTCACTTGATTCTAATGATTCCAACAGGAGTTGAAACAAAAGCTGGAGGATTGGCCTACCATGGGTTAATTACTTAGTGGAAGGGCTATTTCTTGAGTCTGATGGTGGGGAATGGGTCAGAAAAGACTAATTAGACAAGCTTCAAGTTCTAGGGAAATGCTAGTGGAACAGGTGAAAATAAACTGGTGATAATTGAGGGGCTAATTATCCTCCACCTAGCAATTGGCTACCAGGTGTTCTGTAGCACATAAAAAAGGGACTGGCAGAGCAACAGAGGCTGTTTTGTTCACAGAAGTAAGGATGGGGGGGGGGGGCGGGGGTTGAAACACACACAGAAACACCCAGAGGATTTTAAAATCCATAGACTGATTGTTTCTTATATTTTTCACTTAATCTTTCTTGCTGCATTGAGTAGAAAGCTTGACCGAGGATATGTGCTGGTGTATGTTTTATTTATTTGTTTTTAAAGAATGAGTGTCCCTTCTATTCTGTGTACTCAAGAAGAATTTCAGTGTTAGGTATACATGTACATTTATCCTTGTAATTGAGTTTATGGTAACAATCTACACAGAGCATTTATTAGATGGAAAGTTTATTGGCATTTAGAAAGTCCAGGATTAATAATGGAATGGAAACCAAACAGCCTGAACTGTTATGAGCAACTGATTGTTTCACAATGACCAAACTTCCTCTTACTCAGGCTATACTGGAATATAAAGAGGTCTCAGAATATCTCTAGGATATTTCAGCTTTCTTTACTGTCCTAACATGTCACTCTTGCGAAGAATAAGCATTCAGAATTCAGTAACTAATAAATAGGACTACCTTTGATGTAATATTTTATAGGCAACATACATCAATTGAAAGAGTGAATGCATGGGGTTAATCATTATCCTTAATATAATATCCCATCCACAAATATGTTCCCAAGCCAGAAGCAACTAGACAAAGGTTGAAATTATTTTTAAAAGGCTAAGGTGAAAAGTAGATTGTCAGAAGAGTTAAGTGTAGACACACATGACTCTTACCTTGTCTTCCAGCTCTGATTCTGCTGTCCTTGCAAGGAACAGACTCATTCTTTGGTCCAGGAAGAAGACATTACTTCCTTGGAGCAGGGCACTTTGAGCTGGGGATAGGACACCTCTCCTCCCAGACTCTCGGTGCTCAGTGTGGGTGGAGCTCACTATCATTTCTAAAATGACTGCTCTGGCCTAGGACTACTGTGCTGCACATTGAATGGCTGTTTTCAAGTCTAGGTTGTTTTGTTTGTTTGTTTGTTCGTTTTTGCTGTTGCCATTTCCCTTGGTAAACAGAGCAAGTTAAGGGCGACTTTGGAACTGGATTTGAGTCATGGCTCGACCACTTACTAGTGCTGTGACTTTAAGCAAAGACCTTAAATTCACTGACTTTTGCTTTTTCTCATCTGTAAAATAGAAGTAATAATTACTACCTTGCAGGGATCTTGTAAGGATTAAATAAGATTTAAAATGCCTTTTGTATCATTCAGTTCTGACTGCAAAAATGAAACTACATCTAGTGTGTAAACACCACAAGTGTATTTATACAGAGAACTGAATACAGAGAATGGTTTAAGAATGTAGTGAAACAGCTGAAAAGCCAAACAAAGAATGGTTAGGCAACTTTGTGGTTAGTAGCAGCAGGAGCAAATTCTACTTCTATGCTGAGAGACTAGGAAGAAGATACAGTGTTATTAGAACTCAGGGACTATTTTGGGTTTAGCAAGCCAGAACTGCAGCCAATATATCTTTAGGGAGGACACGGAAATACTGATACTCTCAGAAACAGAGAGGAGAAACATCCTACTTCTCCCTTGTCCCACTCCCTTGTCCCTAGATGCCCACCAGCTAAACTAAACCAGAGGCCATCAGACATGCGAGCCAGCCTGGGAAATGCAGCAGCTTACTGGACACAGTGCCCCTTAGATCCAGAGAGGACAGGAGAAAGGCAAAGAATGACTCAGACAGTAATAGTCCACGGATTGGTACTCATGGCATGTTGCTTGATAAGTGGTTAGGATTTAATTGACATGCCAATGCAGTTCTCTTTCTCCTCCCTCATTTCCTTACCCTAGCTTTTGAAAAGTCCCCTGAGAAGTTCCCGCTGTGCCAGAATGGCAGCATCTCTGTAGCACCAGGATGCAGGTTAGATCACCGGCCCGGCACAGTGGGTTAGATGATCCAGTATTGCCACAGCTGTGGTGTAGGTTGCAATTGCGGTTGGAATCTGATACCTGGCCCGGGAACTCCATATGCTGCAGAGCAGCCAAAAGTAAAAAGAAAAAAAAAAAAAAAGGAACAAGAAAAGAAGTTCCCAGAGCCTGAGAGAAGAGTCAGAGAAGAAGCTTTAGCTTCTTCTTAGGGCCTATAGTCTCTCTAATGTTTCTCCTCTCCAATAGTATTGACCTGCTTGGAATCCATCTCTTCCCTCCATTTTTTTTTTTTTCTGAGAGAAAATAATTTATCTTTTAGATGAATGAAGGGAATGAGAATTTTCTTAATACCTCTCACCTCATTCTTCTTAGGAGAACCTTCCAGATTCCCAGTTTGTCATCCTAAATCCAGAGAACTTGATTTACTTTAAAAACATACATCCAAACTATTTCATTGTATTAGGTGTTAGAAAACCCTACCATAACTGACTGATGAATGTAACTCTTCACAACAATGCCTATAACTAATTAAAAGAAGACCAATTCTTAGATAGCTGCTGAAAAATCAAGAAACTTTATTCTTGACCCCTTGCTACATGTATTACAGAGTTCTTAACAAGCTTGTATATGTGATTTCCCTACCCTCAGCAGGTCATCACAACTGAGAGCATTGTAGGGGGATGAGAAAAATGGTAATGTTGTGAATGATTATTTTGAACAAGGGACTATTAAATAAATATATTTATAGGATATTATTATATATATATAATATAATATAACATTAGATTAGATTATTGTAATATAATATAATAATAAATTATTGTTATATAATAAAATATTAAATATTATTGTTCCTGGCATCTTCTGGTTAAAGAGGACATATACCTCCTAAAAGATTTTGGACCAACAGAAATGGTTAAAGATTTAGCATATTAAAAAGTAAGCCTTAGTTACATGAATAATTATCTATATTAGGCCCCTTTGGCCGCCTTTTATGGCATTCAAACATATTACTGTCTAGCAAAGACTGCTTTTTCTTTTCTTTTTTAAAATAAGTTGCCCCACATAGACTCATCAAAGGTTTATCACTTTCAAAAAGCTGAATGAAGGACCAGATAACATTTGTATTATAAAATAGACTGCTTTTTTCATTTTTCTGTGTTTAATATGTATGTAGAAATTAGACGTTAAAGATCAGAGAAAGACTACAATCGCCTTTTCTTTTATTGTGCAAGTACCCATCTAAGAAGTCCCCAGACTTAGAACTAGACATTAGGAGAGGCATCTGCGGAGTAGGGAGTCATGGGGATGAAAGGTTAAAGATAAGAGAATTCTGAGTGTGGATTTTAATCCACTGGGGAAGCTGTCACAGCATAATTAGAAGAATAAGCTGTGTAGGGACCATGCAGAATGCAGCTGCTAAACCACAGCCTATGACAATTTAGAAAATCCATCTTTTTTAGCCTTAAAATAAAAGCTTTTCCCACATCAAGGGCTGTCTGGAGAATATGTCTTCTGTAAACTCTGCATGAAGACTGATTTAAGATTACTGAGAGAAGAATACAGCATTTTTCATGGGGGATATATTTCCAAATTAGAATAGCTTTCTTTTATAGTGCTCCATCTTGTTAACTCTTCAGTGGTTTAAAGTTCTTGATTTTGTATGGCTCATGTATTCCTATTTTTTGAAAAGATGCTTAGCCAAAGTCTAAAACATTTGGGACGAAGAGTCAGCAATAGTTTGATTTAGTCAGCTCCACTAGCCACCGATTTCCAAGGAAAAAATAGGCAAATAAATTAGCTGAGTACTATACTAAAACATCTAGACAGGCCAAATGATCTATTACTCAGAAAACCAGTGCATGTCAGAGTAGAGGGAATGGTAAGAAAGAGGGGACTACAGATTCTAAGCCAAAGTAGTCAACTGTATAAACACTATAAGCTTTCAGGAGACTGTTTGATGTTTCATTAGTTAGATTTTATTATTGTTGTTTGAAAGAAAAAAAAGTCTCGAGCTAGTGAGGCAGAGTAACTTATTGAAATATTAATTTTTGATTTTTGGTTATTCTTCTCTAACATCTTCCTTTCCTCATTTCAAGTAGATAGGTAGACTTTTTTCTAAATGCAGTTCTTTTCCCCTTTTATTTTTTCCAGTTTTGTTGAGATATAATTGTCAGGTGTACAACATAAAGGTTTGACTTATGTGTGTTGTGAAATGGTTACCACAATAAGTTTAGTTAATATCCATCATCTGATATAGATATAATAGAAATGGGAAAAAAGAAAAAACCTTTCTCCTTGTAATGAGAACTCTTAAGTTGTACTCTCTTAACTTTCATATCTATCATACATCTGTGTTAACTATAGTCATTATGTTTTACATTACATTTCTAGTCCTTATTTATCTTATAACTGGAAGTTTGTACCTTTTGACCACCTTCATCCAATTCCCCCTCCCCTAATCCCCATCCCTACTTTCTTTTAACTACAAATCTGCTCTCTGTGAGTTTTTTCCATATATAAGTGAGATCATAACAGTGCTTGTCTCTCTGTCTGACTTATTTCACTTAGCATAACGACTCTCAAGTTCCTTTTATGTTGTCATAACTGGCAAAATTCCATTTTTTATGACTGAATAATATTTCATTATACTCTTTATCCATTCATCTATCAGTGGCCACTTAGGTTGTTTTTATATCTTAGCTGTTAATAAATATTGCTGGATAGCCAGACTCTGTATTTCATATCTTCAGGGTTGTTTGCAGGACCTAAATTAGAAGGTACTTGAAGGCAGCATCTCTTTCTGTCTTTTGTGAAAGCCTAAACCCTTTGATGAGATTATGTAAGGGAGGAGAAGAAGGGAAGGACTTTTAGGAGGACTTTGGAAGGGCAAGTGCGAGGGCAAGGGTAAGAGCAAGAGCTTTTTTCCTCTCAGTATGGTGAGAGGATAGCGTTTGTGCGTCCTATTGGTGGTGGGGACTTTCTCAGTGCTCATGATAGTGACATCAAAGGGGCAAAATCTCAGAAGGGATGGGATTGTGGTCACCACTGGAGCCTAGATCCAAGGCACAAGGCCCTCCATCTTCACTGTTTCATACACACTATGCTCGGATGAATCTCCAAATCCCAGGAGACCCTGAGGACTGAGATAGAGTGTGTCTCACCAGTAACCTCTGCTGACAAATGAGCTTCCTGAGTGACTGGTGTTGCCCAAGACCCTAGAACCTTTATATAATGTTTTGAGTGGGTGTGAGAATGGGAGAAGTAACAAATGAGATTAAAATCCCAGTCAATATGGTAGGAATAGATCTGGGGATTTACATAAATAAATAAATTTGATATCTCTCGGAGTTTGCTGATCAAGATTCAGATGCATGATACTTAGGCAGAAATGAAAAATTAATGATAAGGAAAAAATGATATTGTAGCCTTACTTATGTCTCTAAACCTACCTCATTTTATCACCCTCCTTCCTTACTGTGCTCTAGCCATGCTGGTTAGTTTCCCAACCTGCTATGCTCCTTAACACCTGAGGATCTTTGTGCTTAAAATTCCTTTTGCCTCAAAAATGCTTCTCTAAATATTTGCATGACTAGTCTCTCCTCATGTTGCAGATCTTACTTTAAATGTCATTTCCCAGGAGGAGTTATCCCTTATAACTCTAATAAAAATGAGGCTTCTCTTACACCCACTTCTATGGCAAAGCTGTTATTCTCAATTACTATCCTTTAAATTCCTTCTTAAAATAGACAGATAGAGGGATAGACTGACAGAGAGATAATGTACTAATGTTCTAGGGCTCCCTTTCCACAGATCGAGTGGCTTAACAAATTTATTTTCTCACAGTCTGGAAGCTAGAAATCCAAGATGAAGGTGTTGGCAGGTTTAGTTTCTTCTGAGGCTTCTCTTCTTCGTTTGCAGATGGCCACCTTCTTGCTATGTCCCCACATATTTTTTTTTCTACGTGTCTTTGTCCTAATTTCCTTTCTTATAAGGATACTAGTCATACTAGTATACCTATACAACCTCATTTTGCCTTAATTACATTTTCAAAGATCTCCAAATACAGTCCCATTCTGAGGTAGCAAGGGTTTGGACTTGAACATAGGAATTTCGAGGGGATACAATTCATTTCTAGATAGATAGATAGATAGATAGATAGATAGATAGATAGATAGATAGATAGATAGATAGATAGAAAGAAAGAAAGAAAGAAAGAAAGAAAGAAAGAAAGAAAGAAAGAAAGAAAGAAAGAAAGAAAGAAAGAAAGAAAGAAGAAAGAAATCACTTGTTCAGGAGAGACACAGGTCTGGCTGTGGACCTAAGGGACAGGTTTGGGGTACTCCTACTTACCCTAATCCTTACTCTCCCACTTTAAGAGATAGCTAGCATCTCTCATTCCTAAGCCTTATGTTTCTAATAGCACAATCAGCTTTCTTCTTTTGATTTTCTATACCTCACCTCTAATTCTTTCCTCTACCACTCACTTAAAAAATCATAGAAAACTCAAATCATATTCAGATACTAGTCAGATAGCTGCTTCTTGTCTTCTGAAATGTTGGAATTTATTACTTGCTGTTGTTTTTTTAAATTTACTTTATCATTTTGATTTTATACATTTTTTCTGCTTTTATGTTAATTTTTGGATTTCATGATGGTATAGATACAAATCTGCGTGCGATATTTCATGTCTAATTTAAAGTCTGTTATGTTAGTTTTAGCTTTAATACTTAAAGATTCTTGACTCTGGTTCCTGAATCCTGGAGAGTTCAATATTACATCTGACATTGTGATATTACTGGGCATTTGGTGAAATTTCTAGGTGTAAAGATGGATCAATATATAACAAAATAATGTCATAGGACATAATAACATTGAGATCATTAAAAAGATACTTGGCCCAATGTAGCCTTCAGTTTTAATTCTCATTACCTGAGTAGAGGAAGCCTACATGTAGTCCAGCCAAATTATCAGCTTGTTGTTCTCCAAACATTCCTGCATATTTCAGTCTTTGAGTTTTTGTTTAGTATATTTCTTCCTCTTAGAGTGATTCATCCTGATTTGTTAAAATTCTTTCCTTTCCAAAGTCCATCTCAAAAGCCACTTTTCCTGAGGCTTTTATCTACATGTTCTTTCTCTCCTTTGAACTTAGTATTTATACTTTTCTTCTGGTCCTTACTTGACTGTAGTCAAGTAGTGTGGAAACCATTAGTTTATCTTTCTTACTAGGCTACAAGCATCTAGAAAACAGAAAGTTCTAGTCAATTCTTCATGAATGTCTATGGCACTACTCTGCATTTAGTAAGAGCTCAATAAAATCTGTTAATGTAAATTGAACTCCTAATCACAGTAAATTTTAGTAGATTAGTATTGGGAAATATAAACTTATTTGTAGGCACACCTTGGCAATATTTCAGGTTAAGTTCCAGACCACCTCAATAAAGTGAATATTGCAATAAAGTGAGTCACCACAAATGTTTTGGTTTCCCAGTGCATACAAATACTATGTTTATACTATGCTGTAGTCTATTACATGTGAATAGCCTTATGCCTAAAAAAATAATGTACATACCTTAATTTTAAAATTAGAAAAAATTTAAATTTTAAAATAAAAATTTTAAATTAAATTTTAAAATGAAAATTAAAAAATTAAATTTTAAATTTTAATGTTTAAAATTAAAAAATTAATTTAAAATTAAAATTTTATTGGTAAAAAGGTAACCATCATCTGTCAATGTAGGATTGCCACAAGCCTTCAATTAGTAAAAAAATGCAACATCTGCAAACACATCAAAATGAAGCATAATAAAATGATGTATACCTATAAATACTAATCTCTATAAAATAATTAGCTAAATCTGTTGATAATACTCTTATGCACCCCCTGCCAAACTGAAACCCAAACCGAAGAATTGTAAATGCAAAATTATACTTCATTTTCATATTACATAAGTAATTTGGAAGTTTGATTTTTATTTTTTACATTTTCTTTAAATTAGAGAAGTGTCTTGAAAACATTGCACGAACTCATTAAGAAAAGGTTTTAGAACAAATTTAATATAGGCTTAAAAACTTGTCAGTCAAAGTTCAGAAGACCCAAGGAGTATCTTAAGTTATTATTAAAAGAACAGAAAATTGAAAAGACATCTGTTTAAGAGATGTTCCTGTTGAAGCAGAATTGGGAGCAGAGATTAGTAGTTTAAGAAGGAAAGAGAGCAGAACTAAGCAGATGATACATCTAGCAGTTTTTTCCCAAGAGGTTTTGAGTATAAAGAAGTGGCACTACCAGTGTACTAAAAGCCCTTCAGGGAATCATGAAGCTTCAGTGCATTGATCTGTGGCACAGAATAAGATATTTGGAGGAGTGAAGATGGGTTAGCCTCAATAATTTCAGAAGAGTTTGACTTCCTTAAAACCAACACACATTTCAATGTAACAACTAGTATAGTTTTTCAACATTTGTACAGCATTATCAAGTGATAACCAATGACTTCTTTATCTTGTTTGTTCCACGGCTATGTCATTAGGGACAAAATAAAGTAAATTTTCTTTTTCTGCACACTATACAGATGACCAAGCAGTGGCATGTCTTGAAAAATGAAAATATAGCAAGATACAGGAATAGGCATTTATAAAAGTTAAGCAAAAGGAGTAACATAACAGGCCAGTACTTTGTCACATTATAGGTTATAATAAATATCTGTTCAATAAATGATTAGTAGGTTAATGCTTCAAATCTGGTCAATGATGATTAAGTATTAATTGATACTTATAAGCTGATAATAAGTAACACTAATCAAAATATCATTTTCTGTATTGCAGAAGTTAGCAAATCATGTTCTCTCATAGGCAGCGTGTTAGAACAGGTTATAACATCAAATGACTCATAGTTCCTCATTACGAATAGGGGAGCCTAGTGCAAGGATTGTTGTAGTCTTTTGTCCAGTACTGAAAATTAATTAGCCTAAAGCTAAAAGTCAGGACAGAATTCTAGCCTTCTCCCTCTTTGGTTCACTTATCATGCTACTCCTACTCACTACACTGCCAAAAGCAAGCCAGAGTTACTGAGCAATATATTTATCAATTATTCTGATAATTTACCAAAAAATAACTTTGAGGTCTTTATTTTTATCAGGACAATTCATGTAATCGTTCAATTATATATATGTATAATGTATTTTTATCTCCAGCTAGAAGGAGTGAGTCATAACCATATGCTTTCATTCACTCACTTGATCAACATTTATTACTATGTTCCTACTATGTGTTAGTTTCAGCAAAATCTATTTTTTAAGCTCATTAAATAATAAGATCCTTAATAATGATGGGGTTTTGATACAAACAAGTTATAGTTTAAAGGAAAACAACTTTTATAAAAATATTGGCCCTGTTTTACTTAAGATCTTTTTGTTTGGCACCCAGTCTATTTTCTCCTACATGGCTATAATAAACTCCTTTGCCTCAGTCGGTCATTTGTAAACTAACACCCTTAATTCTAGAACTATTGAAAGTAATGATGAATATTGTACATTCATTCAGTCTCTTATATGGTAAGCATATAGCAGAGTCATACTTACTATGGACAGGGCTACAGGGAAACAGGAGAGGTCTATCATTACAGATGAGATCCTCTAATTTTTCAGAAAAAAATGCACCAAACACAATGTTATATAAAAGGGAAGTAATCTTAATAGCTATTTGACTTCTTTTGCAGGAGCTTTGTCATTGGGTGATAGTATGGAGCTTTTCAAGGGCATTTGTGGTGGATTTCTTTTTATAGCTTTCATGATTATTAGGCAAAGGCATGTCATGAGAATGGTAAAGCCATGCCTTTTGCTTTCTGAGCAGGTCTCTGTAAGCAATTTAATGTGGTTCACTGAGAGAGGGTATGGTAGCTAGTCCATGTTAAGCCTAAACAACTGCAGTAGAAATTGAAATGGTTGTTCCTGGCTCAATTCATGCCCCTGGATTAAACTGAAATATTACCCGTGTCATGTAGGGATATTGAAGAGAGTTGTAATTCTGTTGGTTTCAACTAGGTAGAGCCAGCAATAACTGCCATATGAAAAACAGTGAAAATACATCTCCTGAAGAATTATTAGTAAAAGGTGAAACTCCAACAAGAAGTGCAATTCAAAATAGCAATAAAATAAAGAATAAGGAAAATTATTTGCTATCTAAAAGAGTAAAATTATGGAAAGCTGTCATCAGTGAAATTACCCTCCTCATAGAATTACAGAATTGTTTAGATTTCTTTTACTGCTTCTGTTGAGTAGGCTGAGTTTACATTGTTTCCAGAGATACACACATTATATTATTTATTTCCCAAACTGGTAAAATTCCAGCATCATAAATAACTTTTCCCACAGCCTGTATAGTTTTATTTAGTGTGTACATATTAATGCCTTAAATTACATTTCTATAGCATATTCAGTGAGCATACTAATAAAATCACAGTCGCTTCAATGACCTTGAGACTGAACCTCAGTTCTTCACCTACAGAATTTTAAAAATACAGACGTAGCAGAGGCACAAGGAAGATGCATAAGTAATTGTGGATTCAAAGCATATGTTTATCTCTGGGAGTATTTGCTCCTCAAATGTTGTTAATATTTAAATATACATTTTCTGAAGGCAGCCATTCTCTGATAATGAGAACTCTTGCAACCAACCTAAAATTTTGCTGGCTACCCATTTTCCAGGTAGACTCCTTTACTGCTGACCTCTATAATAATAATAATAATTATCCATTTGACTATCCCTTTAATCAACAAATCACTTTGTAAATATAACCAGGAAATCTCACATAGCTCCTCTGAGATATAGTTGTCTCCATTCTTAGAGAAGGGACAGCTCACTTGTGCTATAACTGCAAAAGAGAGTGAGGGACAGAACTGGGGTTAAAATTCCAGAACCAACAATTATTGAAATCAACAGCCTGATATTAGCAAGCTATTTTGGGATTTTAATTCCTTAATGAGGAGTGGAGTAGAGACATGAAGATGTTAAAGGCTATTTAGTTAAGTATATTCTTACTTTGTTTCTGCCATGTAGGTTTGTGTTTCCCTAATTCCTAAAGAGTGAGATTGTAGTAAGAAGTAATAGGAATAACAAAAAATTTTTCTTTAGTATTGTTACAACCTAGCGTGATCCCAAAGCTCACTACTATTCAACCCATCAGAAAATACTTTAACAGAATCTCTTCTATTGAGGACATTCCAAGAAACAGCAAAATAAATTTTGTGGCTATCAAATAAATTAAGTATTATCCCTGTTATCCTTTACCCTTTTTTAGCTCTTACATTACCATAGTATTTTTTTAAATGAGCAAATAAAAAAGGACTTTTTGGATGGTTGGCTTTGTGCCATCTGCTGTTTTTTAGAAAAAATTTAAATGAGGAAAGTATATTTTTTTCAAGTTATTTACATTCTATAGAATGTATTTACATTCTTTGTTTTTTTATTTTTTTAATTTTTTTTTTATTAGGGCCACTCCCATGGCACATGGAGGTTCCCAGACCAGGGGTCTAATCAGAGCTGTAGCCGCAGGCCTTTACCACAGGCACAGCAACGCAGATTCAAGCTGCATCTGTGACCTACACAACAGCTCACGGCAACACCAGATCCTTAACCCACTGAGCAAGGCCAGGGATCGAACCCGCAGCCTCATGGTTCCTAGTCAGATTCATTAACCACTGAGCCACGATGGGAATTATTAAAATTAAATCAGTATATTTTGATTATGAATGTAGTATATACTCATAAAACAATTAAAACTAATGTCATTATAAAAACCTGAAAATTAAGATTTGGTTACAATTTACTTAGAAGAGAAGATAGAAATGTTTTTTTAAATATGGAAAATCTATTAGAGTAAGAATGGAGGGAGAGGAAGAAGGAGAAACGTGACTAATGTTCTAAGCTATTAGTATGCTCTACTTCCTAGAAAATTCTAAACCATAAGTTTATTGAATATTTTAGACCTAGAAGAGGGAGATGATATTTTAATATGATGTCTTCATTTAATATTGCATCTAAGCCCTACATTTTTTCAGTTTTTAACATCATTGAAATTGGATGAATCTCACAATCTAAAGTATCTAATTTATGCTGTTGGCTAATATTTCCAAATTTCCAATATATACTCATCTTTGGGATTCTTGAATAAAAAATCAGAATACGCGGGAATTTTCAGTAATTCCCTTAACTGTTTTATTTTGCCTTTTTGATAGCATGCTATTCATATGTTTCAAATCATAATCAGTGACTATAATAAACAATAGTTATTTTTGTGTGATAGGATTGTACTGCAATTTTCTTATTAACAACAAAAAAAACATGGTTTATTGACATCATGAATCATTATATCCTAATAACCCATAAATCTCTACCTGATATAGACATTTCATAATAGGATGCATTTATGAAGCTAAATAAAAATAATTTAAATATGGAAATATTATATTAAATATTTATATTTAAAATTTATTATTCTTAAAATGAAATTTTGAAACAAAGCATTACTTGCCCTGCCTGATAATCTTTTTTTTTTTTTTTTATTTTCCCACTGTATAGCAAGGGGGTCAGGTTATCCTTACATGTATACATTACAATTACATTTTTCCCCCAGCCTTTCTTCTGTTGCAACATGAGTATCTAGATAAAGTTCTCAATGCTATTCAGCAGGATCTCCTTGTATATCTATTCTAAATTGTGTCCGATAAGCCCAAGCTCCCGATCCCTCCCACTCCCTCCCCCTCCCATCAGGCAGCCACAAGTCTCTTCTCCAAGTCCATGATTTTCTTTTCTAAGGAGATGTTCATTTGTGCTGGATATTAGATTCCAGTTATGAGCGATATCATATGGTATTTGTCTTTGTCTTTCTGGCTCATTTCACTCAGTATGAGATTCTCTAGTTCCATCCATGTTGCTGCAAATGGCATTATGTCATTCTTTTGTATGGCTGAGTAGTATTCCATTGTGTATATATACCACTTCTTCCGAATCCAATCCTCTGTCGATGGACATTTGGGTTGTTTCCATGTCTTGGCTATTGTGAATAGGGCTGCAATGAACATGTGGGTGCACGTGTCTCTTTTAAGTAGATTTTTGTCCGGATAGATGCCCAAGAGTGGGATTGCGGGGTCATATGGAAGTTCTATGGATAGATTTCTAAGGTATCTCCAAACTGTTCTCCATAGTGGCTGTACCAGTTTCCATTCCCACCAACAGTGTAGGAGGGTTCCCTTTTCTCCACACCCCCTCCGGCACTTGTTATTTGTGGATTTATGAATGATGGCCATTCTGACTGGTGTGAGGTGATATCTCATGGTAGTTTTGATTTGCATTTCTCTTATAACCAGCGATGTTGAGCATTTTTTCATGTGTTTGTTGGCCATTTGTATATCTTCTTTGGAGAAATGTCTATTCAGGTCTTTTGCCCATTTTTCCATGGATTGATTGGCTTTTTTGCTGTTGGGTATCTGCCTGATAATCTTGATCTTTGTTTTGAAACAGATATTCTAGATATAAAAATATATTTCCTTTTTGCATGGATGTTGATTTGATTGAATTAAGAGTATGTTCCAAACAACCTCACTTTTGTCAAGTTTGTTGTTACTGCACAGGCTGCTTCATATAAGCTCTCTTTTAAAAAAAGTGAAAATGTATTTTCAGCTTGCCTTGATTTTGATGTTGAGATCAATATTGTTTGCTATTTCATATTTTAGATCAGTTTCCAATTTCATATCATAGTGTTCTACAACAATATTTTCAATTCTTTTTGTTGCCTCTCTTTTGTTAAGGTATTTACAAAATGTACCTATAGCAAATATCCAAACATTACAGAATGCCAGTGAATATTACTGGGTAGTATTAGAATAACATGACATTTGGATCTCCCAGCAAGGTCAACAGTACTGTACAGATTCACATGGTGAATTTGATGATTTAAGGACTAGAAATTTGTTAATTCTTAAAACACCACTCATAAAATTCACATAAATTTACTATGCTTATATAAACTTCATAATAATTATTTTATCTGTAAGAATGGTTCATTGCAGAAAGTTAAATGAAGAAAGAGCCACAAATTCACATATAACACGGAACAACTACAAGCAAGAATGATTGAATAATAAAGTCTCTATTGATTGTTAAGCCTAATTTTTATAGGAGAATTACAATACTTCTCCTGTTTTCTCCAATTTTAGATTTTATATGTATATATATAAATATATTCAGAGATTTTATATGTGTATATATATATATATATTCAGAGATGTATATAGATTTCTTAAGTTACTTCCACATGAAAATGCTACTCTCAGTCAGACAGCAGTGATCACACAGTGGTTGCCTTTTCATTTGTAAATATCAAAAGAATCAGCAATAAAATTTACAGAATGAGGGTCAGCAGCTTAGAATAAAATTCCAGAGATAATTATAGAACACTCTTTTAACCCTTACTCTAATCTAAATGGTTGTGTGGGAAAGGTAGAGGAGGGGCTCTATCAGAAATGTTTAACAACATTCCCGAACTCAATTTCAAAAGTAAGATAGTTCTACATAGTTGCAAAGCTTGTTTAAATTTTTTTTTGGCTTTAGTTCTCTGAACATTTTTCTTCTCTGAACTGCTGCAGCAATAATTTTGATGGCGTACAAGATGTTATAGTGTGGGGGAAAATGGACATTAAATGACTCTGAATCAACAAGTGATTCAGAAGAGCTGGAATCCAAAAGTAAAGATTTTTGAAGACTAACCAGTTTAGTTTGCTTAACTTTTCCTTTGTATATAGACATACGATAAATAATAAGTTAAGTGTAATTAAGTCTTAGAGCTCTTTCTATAACTATTAAATAGAATTTCAGTGATAAAAAGTGTAATTCCTTCTCATAGTTTAATTAGTAGTGTTTTTTCTCTTATTGGTTCATAAAATAATACTACATCTTATAATCAATGTTATCTCAAGATTTGATAAAATACCACAGGTACAGAAATTGAGACTGAGGGATTAGATGACTTCCCAAACATATTTGATGTGTTGATAACTGTGCATACATGATCTAAAACTATGCTTGGATATTTTAAAATTAATTCTAACATTTCGAGAGCTACATATTTGACACATATAGATCAAACACATTAATCACCTCTAGAATAGTATTACATCCCATGAATATCCCACAGGTTACTGAATCTCCTACGTAAGAACTTTTCTAATGTTTATTATTAATAATAATAATAATAAACTTTTCTAATGTTTATAATAATAATGCTGCCATAAGCGTCTAAGTTGAAATAACATTGGCTACTTAGATCACTAATTCTCAGATACATCATGGCTCACACAAGATGGATAGAAACGTTATTCTTAGCTTATGAAAAGACCAGAATTCATGTTCTTGATTGGTGAAGACCTTCCTCTAAGTCGAAAGGCCCAGGTACTTGCATCTGAGGATTTCAGTAGTTTTATCATATGCTTCTGAAAATTTCTGTTTGCTTCAAGTTGGAGGAAGAGAAAAGACTATGTGTGGCTGTTTTTTTATGAGGCAGACCTGGACATGCTGCTCATTTATTCCACTCAGCTATTATTTCCCTGAATCCAGTTGTAGAGCTACATCTAATGGGAAAGAGGTGAAGACATTTAGTCTAACTGTATACTCAGGAAAAGGAAGAAATGGGTTTGGTAAAGTGCTAGTCAATCTCTGCCACATATGTTATACTTATCTCCTCTTGCTCATTTATGAGGGTCTATCTAGGAATATACCGAAAGGTAGAATTGTTGGGTCTTACTAAATACATCTGCAACTTGATTAGACATCAATCATTGCATAAGAGTGTTTTGCAATCCTCACATCTTTGCCAACTCTTGAGATTATCTACTTATAAAAATTTTTGCCAATTTGATAACTGAAAGAATGTCTATGACTTCAATTTGCATTTTCTTAATAGTAATGTACAGGATCTTTTCATGCTTATCAGTCACTCAGGTGGCTTCTTCTGTAAACTCCCTGTTTATATCTTTTGCCCACTTTTCTATTAGTTTTTTATTTATTTTTTTATTTGTATGCTCTTCATATGTTCTAGATAATAATCCTTTGAAATAATTTGCATTGCAAATATATTCTCCCAGTTGTGGTTTATGTTTTCTTTTTTTTTTCTGTCTCTTGATATACAGAAGTTAACTTTACTGTACTTAAATCTATTTTCCTTTATTCTTTATGCAGTTTTTGTGTCTTATTTAAAAAACTCTTTCCTCGCCTGATATCGCGAACAAATTTGTCTATATGTTCTTCTAAATGTTCTAAAGTTTTGCTTATTTATATTTACCTTTCAAATCAATATTACATTTTTAGATAGGTATAATATAGTGATCTAACTTCCTTATTTATAGCTAATTGTCTCATTACCACTTATTTAATTATTTTTTCTTTCCCCACTCATTTATAATTATATTTGTATAACATAGGATTTCCCATACATACCAGTCTATTTCTAAGTTCTGTTTCATTGAACCTACCATATAGCCTTCAATAATTTTCATAGAATCATATACTGATGCACATCCATTTTTAATAACAATGAGATAACTCTTCTCATTCCTCAGTCCGTTTGTGGATATTTCTCCAAGTCAGCTAGTATAGAGCTAATTTATTCTCTTTGATGGCTTACATAATAGTAAGTGGTATTTAACTATTGTCATGTTGATAGGAGTTCAGTTTATTTCAGAGTTTTTAACTTCTGGAAATAATGCTGACTCAAACATTCTTGTATATATGTACTAAGACCCACTTACCTCCACCATCCAATTGAAGTAGCATTTCTGGATCATATAGCTGACTTGTTCTCCAGAAATACTGCTGCAGCTCTTATATCTTCCATCTACACATAACAGTACCTTTTCCTCCATGTCTCATTGTGCCCAGTATTAAGTATCATTGCTCTTTTGAATATTTGGCATTCAGATGCATGTAAAGTGTCATTATGCTTTACATTTTCCTAAGTAATAATGAATTTGAATATCCTGGACATTATATGCTTCTATAAAGTTTAAAATAAATTTACTCAATTCTTTCCAAAATTTGTTGTACTTTCACTTTAAACTCACTTCTGTTTATATATAAATTTTGTTAGGTTGATATTTTTGAAATTAAGTTTTCCTAGTCATCACATTGTATATTCTCCCATTTGTTCAATTCTTATTTTGTCTTTTTCAATAAGATTTTTCCCTTGGTAAAATTATTCCTAAGTGTTTCAGAATATCTTTCTATTATTGTAAATGGAATAATTTTCCTAATTCCATTTTTCAGTGTTTATTGCTAGAGGAGTTCCCGTTGTGGCTCAGTTGTAATGAAACTGACTAGTATCCATGAGGATTCAGGGTCAATCCCTAGCCTCACTCAGTGGGTTAAGGATTCGGCATTGCCGTGAGCCATGGTGTAGATTGCAGACGTGACTCAGATCCCACATTGCTGTGGCTGTAGGCTGGCAGCTGTAGCTCCAGTTTGACCCCTAGCCTGGGAATTTCCAAATGTTGTGGGTCAGCCCTTAAAAAAAAAAAAGCAAAAATTTTTTATATTTTGTATTAGTGCATATTCTATATAAAATATATATTATATATACACATATACATATATTTATTTTATACCTGTATGGTTTTATATCACTTTACTTTATTGAATTCTCAGTGTCTTTAAATTAAACTCAAGTTTTCTAAGCAGGTAATTATGTTGTAAAGAAAAATAGTTATATTTCTTATTTTTTATCTTGTTGAAGATTTAAGGTTCTCCTCCTCCTTCTTCTCCTCTTTCTCCTGTCTTGTTCCTCTTCCTCCTCTGTCCTTTTTCTTCTTCTTATTTTTTGGTTGTCTTATATTCCTTAGAAGTCATGGGAGAAATTCAATAGCTATCTTTCTTTAAATAATAAAAGATAATAATAAAATCTTTTATTATTTAGGAAAAGATAGCTATTGATTTTTTCTGTTTATATTTCACCAGACATGCTTTATTAGGTATTATTTCTGGGTTCTATCAAATATCCTTATATCATCTATTGGTAGTATACTTGTGGTGAATTGACTGATCCTCAGTTTTTCATTTCTCCCTGGATCCATATACATGCCACTGTCTCATCATAGAGGGAGTATTCTTTCTGTACCTGTTGATTTTGGTCTCTGTCATGTGACTTATTTTGTTCAGTGTGATACTTGTAGGCTTTGAGAAACCTTGTGGGTTTCCATTTGCCCTTTTTTGTGCTCTATAATCACCATGAGAAGAGCCTCTTTAGCTTGGTCCAGAAAAGATACATAGAGCAAAGCTACCATAGTCACCATAGTTAGGAAGAGTTGGCAAGCTCAGCCCAAGCAAGATCAGCAGAATCACTCCAGCTGGCCTGCTGATCCATGAGAATTAATCATTGTTATTTTAGGTACTGTTAGGCATTGTTATTTTAGGAGTTGTTTTTTTTATGTAGTTTTAATGTGGCAATAGTTAACTGATACTACTTGTGTGAAGAGCGGTAAAGCATTAGGTAAATATATCACCTTATGTATTAGAGAAATAGCTGATGAACCTGTAAACTTGGCAGGATTGTTTCTAAGCAGAATGTTCAGAGTGCAGGCTGGTTGTTTTTAACTGCACTTGATAATTTCCCTACATGAAAGAGATAAGCTCAGACAAGAATTAGATAACTTGCATGGAGAATTTAGAGGGAATGTAGCTTGCAGAGTTGGAGAATCAAAACCGTTTTGTTATGTCAGTGTCTGTAGTCAGTAGAAGATCCTCAAATTAAGACTGAGTTCAAAGACAAAGATTCAATCAAATGTATGAGCATTATGTATAATCTGGTGGCAAATAACCAAGCCAAACAAGAGAAGTAAAGTCAAAACCTTTGTTAAGACCTCTGAAATGGTTTCTAGGAAACTGTAGTCCCATGGAAGCCAGATGGGCCCAAAGTATCTGATTAAAAGAGGAAGAGGTATATCTAAATAAGAATTGTAAGTAATGGACACCAAAATTTAAAATTCATATAATCTTCACATGCACAAGATATTATTCTGATTTTTTCCAACTACTTGAAGATATAAAAATCATTCTTAACTCACTGGCTGTAAAAAAAAAAAAAAAAATGTGGCAGATTGGATTTGGCTCCTGGGCCAAAAATGGATCACAGCAAATGTTCCTAAAACTCCTTTATATATACCTCCATCTTGCCAAAGTTCCATTTCTTATGATAACTGTTCAAACGTCATCTGTCTTTTCTACCTTTTCTCTCTGCCAGATCCTAGACCATTTGATTCCCGTCAATGTAACTCCCAAGTCATTTGTTATGTAAAACTACTTATTTCTTTATTTTTTTCTTCCATCTTCATTTCATCCTTATTCCTAAGAAGCAAAAATCAAATTCTGTCTTTGGGATCTGATCTCTCAGAAGGCCAAGTACATGGGGAAATGCACATATTTTTCATTTAACTCAGGCACGCATAATTTATTCATGCCAATAATATTATTGCTTGATGCTGTGAGAAAATTCTTAACAACCAATATTGTGTGATAAAACTAAACCTTTTTGAAAAGTAGCATTTCACACAGATAAGAATAAATAGAAGGCTGGACTGAGTCCTTCCTACCACAGAGGCAAAAAGAAACAACTAACTGATGTATCATAGTTAAATGCAACCACAAACCTAGAATTTTTTACATGTGATTCAGCAAGTATTTTCAACTCCATTTCAGTAGATACTGACATTTAAACTGGAGTTTGCTGTGACAACTGCAGAAAACACTATTAGGTTCCACATATCTGTACCTGTTCAGATAAATGTACTCACCAAACTTCCTAACTCCCTTTAGAGGGATAAGGAAGCCCATTAACTGGATCTCGTCAATGACCAGGATGGAACTGGTTATCATTTGTCAAGGAAAGTTTATAACATATTCCTCAGTACCTAGAGCTATTTGACATGCTTGTGGTATTTCAAAGTGTGAAATATATTTTCTAGTCTAAAATCCGAATAAAATGAAGGACAAAGTCAAGTTTTCATTTCACTATTTTCTTTTCCTCCCAACTTCCTTCATAATATTCAATCTGAAGTTATTTTACAGAATATTTTATAGGACAAAGATATGGATCAGAACACCAGCTTCACAATGGCTAAGTTTAATTTTGACAAAAAAAAAAAAAACAAAAAAAAACAAAAAAACAAACAAATTTCAGAGGGAGAGAGAAGAAAGGAAAGGAGAAATGAGAAAAAGAGGGGAGGGAGGAGATAACACCACAGAGAGGGAGGGCAGAGGCAAAGGAGAAGGGAAATAGGAAGAGGGAGAGGTAGGGAGCAAGGAAAAAGAGAATAGAACTCACATTAGAGAATAAGGGTTAATTTTCCCTGAAACCTCCTGGACACAGAAGAAACAAGGAGCTGTCTCAGTTCCTGCCTGGTAGGAAGGACTTAATTAAAAAATTTAAAAACTGCTGAAATTGCTGTTTTGACATTAACAGCACTTCTGAATTTTAAATACAACCGTTTTGTCTCTAGTTCAAAAACTAGAGACAAAAGAGATCGTTTTGAAAGTTCAAACAGGAATATACCTCAGAGATTGGGGTCTAAAACTTCGAGGGCAAGGATAGCATAATGATTCATCTTTTTCTTAATTTTTATTTCTTAATATATATATATTTTTTTCTACTGCATAGCATGGTGACCCAGTTACACATACATGTGTACATTCTTTTTTCTCACATTATGTGTTCCATCATAAGTGACCAGACAGAGTTCCCAGTGCTACACAGCAGGATCCCATTGCTAATCCATCCCAAAGGCAACATTCTGCACCTATTTACCCCAAGCTCCCAGTCCCTCCTATTCCCTCCCCTTCCCCCTTGGCAACCACAAGTCTATTCTCTAAGTCCATGATTTTCTTTTCTGTGGAAAGGTTCCTTTGTGCCATATATTAGATTCCAGATATAAGTGATATCATATGGTATTTGTCTTTCTCTTTCTGACTTAGTTCACTCAGGATGAGAGTCTCTAGTTCCACATATTTCTGCAAATGGCATTATTTTGTTCTTTTTTATGGCTGAGTAGTATTTCATTGTGTATATACTTGCCAACTCTCACCCATTCATCTATTCAGAGTGCTGTGCAGAGAAAAAGTCCAATGCCACTTCTGGGTGTGGTGGACACAAGATGCACCATCCAAATTACTCTTCAAGAAGGTTTTGTTGCCCTGGAAGCTGGGAGAGTAGTCAGCTGACAGCCCCCAGCCTTCAGCTGCTTCAGGGTCTGTCTCAGCTGCAGAGACAGACCAAGGCCATGCCCTTCCAAGGCAGCCTACCTCCCATAATCAATCACAGTGAGAATATGAAGGTTCAGTCATTTTTAGCCCATAGGAAAAGAATTCTAATGGGTGTGTTCTGAGGCTTGTCAGGCCTGCATCAGAGTTCCATTTCTCCCTCACCCTGATCCTGATTCCTCCCTCTCCCTTCCAAAGTGTTGATCCCTAATGAATATCCAGGACCCACACTTGTCTATCTCAGTGTCTGCTTCCAGAGAGCCCAGCCTGCAGCTCTTGGTTCAGGGAAATTAATTTGTAATTGACTTGTGATGTCTGCCATGACAAGGATAAGCACACTTTTTGCCAGGCCTTTACTGTTCCTTTTAGAGAAGAAAGGTGTTCTTAAGCCTCAAACTATCAGGCCAGAAGAATCAGTAACTTTCTGGGCCTGAGAGTAACATCAAAGAGAATATTGGAATCTTGTGGGGGGAAAAAAATGCCAGAAAAATTCAGTCATTTATTCATAAATCATTTATTGATTTTAGCTACATACCAGGTAGAATCTAATAGTAGATACAAACAATTAAAACATAATTTAATAGATAATACCTGCAGCTCCTTAAAGTGGTTGTGGAAGCCTAGAAAATAAAGAGAAAACTTCACTAGGAGAGGTTGGGAAAGAGAAATGACATGTACTTTCCTTCCATAGAAAGAACAGGACAGGGTTCCTCAGGTGTCAAAGGTAGAATATACACAGGTGATGAGTCACGAAGCCTGGTGTGTATTTGGAGAATGGCAGGTAGTTTAGCATGATGAAGTATAGGGTGAGCGAAGCTTGGCAAAGGGATCAGGTGGGGAGGCAGAATATAAGACTAGAACATCTGGTTACTGCCAATGGGCAGGATCCTATTTGCCTTGCTGGGGAATTTGGACTTTATCCAGCAGCCAGTGGGCACTTTTGGAAAGGGAAACTGAGATTTGACATGCTTGTGGTAAACTGAGATTGTTACGTGTGTGTTCATGTCTTGGAAAGATGTTAAGTTTTTCTCGTGCTGTTGTGGGTTCTAATATATATTGCTGTCCTTTGGACTAATTTTCACCTCTGGGGGATCTTTATCCCCCAAAGAGGGTGTTTTGGGTATTCCTCATTTAGGAAAGGCATTCTTCAGAACAATTGGAGAAGGAATTCCTGTTTTTCTCTGGGCTTCTCTTAGTCTTGGACCCGAATGTTAATGAGATTCGATATGTTTGAAGGTATTGCAGCCTCCTGGGGCATTAGGGCAGGAGTAGGGCCTCTGCCATGTAGAAGCAGGCCAGGAAATGAGAGAGGGGACCATAGACTAAAGATGAGTAAAATATGACTTGGGAATCAGATTTCTGAATCAACTTCCTTTTTATTACCTGGGAGCTCAGGAGGAAATAGTGTGTGGCAGTGTGTCTGGGCTAGACTAGACCTAACTCCCTAGTGTGCAGTGAGTGGAATTAGAAAACCCTGCTACAAGTCTTCCAGCTGCTCTGGGCAGGCTGTCTCCTTAACTGTGATAGGATACTCAGGGATATAGACAGGTATCCAGTCACATTCCCTGATCTGTCTGGGTCTCAGGAGCCCCATAAGAAATCCGTAAACTCATCCATAATTAGAGTTCAGTACAGATACAGCTGATAGGCCCAAGGAGGGGGTGAGGATTCAGGACAGGGGGAGGGAGAAGAGATGGCTTATGGAGCAGACTTTAGGGAAGAATGAATGCAGGAGATTCCCTAGGATACTTGGCAGAAATAACTCTTAAGTATAAGGTGGACTCAGTAGCAGGGCTCAAGTGGCAAAGGAGTGGACATTCTGGTACAGCAGGAAGTTGGACTTGAAACTCTTCTCATAATACAGACTCCTAGAAAAACATACGCTTCTGGAAGGAGAGGGCCGTGGCAAGATTGATATGATTAGGAGTTCCCATTGTGGCTCAGCAGAAATGAACCCAACTAGTATCCATGAGGATGAGGGTTCGATTCCTGGCCTCACTCAGTGGGTTAAGGATCCGGTGTTGCTGTGAGCTGTGGTGTAGGTTGAAGATGTAGCTCGGACTCCACGTTGCTGTGGCTGTGGTGTTGGCCAGCAGCTATAGCTCTGATTCAACCACTAGCCTGGAATATTCCAGATGCCATGAGTGCGGCCCTAAAAAGCAAAAAAAAAAAAAAAAAAGGATTATCACCCAAGTAATTCTGCCATGAAACTTCATGAAAAAGAACTAGACTACAGAAGGAGTAGTTCTCACTCAGCTAGAGAGACAAATGCAGTTCAGAGACTGGGAGGTAGGGGGTGAAGGAACTCACTAGTGTCATCAGAGAGAAGATAAGGTTTAATCTATGATAGAGACCTGACCGTGAAGAGTGAGGGGAAATGTAGGTGATAACATTAATAGGACACTATGGCATCAATTGTGAGGAGTGAGTGAGGCAGGGTTCTAACAGTGCCTCTGTGACTATTTAGGTAGACAACAATATGACAATTTAGTGAAGGATGAAGGTAAGAGGACCAGATGAAGAAAAGTTAGAAAAACCCGAGTTTGATTTGGGGAAAGTTTTCATATGTTGGAGCATGATGCTTGATTGCGTGTTACAGTATTTGGGTGGGAAAAACACCAGGCAGTTAGATAACTTAGATTAAAAACTTTTAAGAAAGGTGGCAAGTAAAGGATTAATATTTGGAGATGGTTAAGAATAGAAGACTGGAAATTACTATATTTAAGGAATAATCAGAGGTGTATAGAAAATGCTGGCAAAAAATACAAAGAGGGGAGAAAAGAAGATTCGGGAATAATTATTTTGTGAAAGTTTTGGAGATTACAGTTATCCTGAGGCTATATCATATTAGAAAGAGGAGCTAGTAAGGGTGAGGTCAACACTGTGAGATCAGGCAGTCATTCAGTAAGGCGAACGTGTGTCCTGTGAGACTGTTGACTTGTGGTCACTGGGAATATCATATGCAGGGATACTGACCCCGTAGTTGTGTGACCTAACGTATTGCTATGCAAAGAAAAGATGCTAAGGATCTGTTCTCAGGGACATGGACCAAAGAGATAGTCCAACCTTAATAAACAAATACAATTATTAACAAAGGAAGGAAGTAAAATTACCTCAACCCCTTACCTACCCCATTCTCTTCTCTTGTCCATTCTCTGCATGTGGCTCAGGATGACCCCAAGGGAACTGCCTCAGAATCTCCAGGGAGTAGATGCAACACAGGGCGGGTATGGGTAGTTGGACAAAATATCTCACAGATTTTATTACATATCCTCATTGTTGAGAAATTCCTGCTCTTCAGGATCTACAATTCAGCCATTTCTAAAGGGACTAGGTTTAAGAAATTGTAAAACAGTTGGGGAACCCTAGTGGCCCCCAAAAGAAGATTGCAGTGCTTCGGCAAGAACTGCTTTGACCTGGTCATTGGCTCTCAACTACCCAGCACTATTTAGAAAGAGGTTGGGTGTTCTGCTTTCCCAAGATAATTTTTGACTGTTGTATTTCTAGTTGAAAAGAAGACTCAGCTACCTCTCCTGTATCACCCTTCTCAAACCATGCCTTGGGTGTGCCAAGCCTTAGGGAGATACTTGAAAGTTTTACCTCATACTTATGTTCTCTCTACCCCCCATGCTCCAACCAGTCCTCCTTTCTGGGTATGCTCCAGGAACTCTAGTCACCTCCCCCCAAAATGCCAAAATTGGATATAGAGCTGAAGAATCACATTCTGCCTCTCTCCAAAGAAGGGTAGATTTTTTTATTTTTCCTCAGAATTAAGGAAATAAACCAATGCTACATTTTTCTTGCTTTACTATGTACAGATAAGGAGGGAAACAGGATTTACTGAAGGAGAACATGTAAATATGTGTTATTTACAATGTAGAAAACTAAGTTAAACCAGCAGAGTCAATTTTGGCTCTCGTAGTTTCTGAAAAACATTCACTTTTCTTAAAATGATGTTTAACTGAGATCTGGTTTTCAAACTGCGCAAAAGCAGATATAATTAATATTTTCCTTTTTTTATTATGTCTTTGTTCTCAAACATGAATGAGACGTTTTAACCTATTAACAACCAAAAATGTAAATGTTATTATTAGCATAAACTAAGCAAAACTGAAACTCTTTTTTTAAAAGATGCTACTTAAAGATGCAAGAGAGCTGCCTGATGAAAATCAATCAAAATAAGTCCAGAATTGTTTCTTCTACTTGAGGAAAAAATAATGTAATTGGTAATTACAAAGCCAGAATAGAAGAGAAGAGTTACTCTTTAAATAGTTGATTATGGTTCAATGAATTCTCTACAGTGTTTTGAAAAAAGTGACTATTTAGTAGGTAAAGGAGACAACCTCCTGAGATAAACAAATGGAATTTGGTAAAGATGTTTTCTCATTTACATCCAAAGGGGGAAAAAATCTCATTCTCTCAGTCAGTCAAGTTACAAATTAGTTTCATTTTGAAAGTGAACTGAATTTACTGTTTGCAGAGATTTCTTGTTTCAGATAAGTATTTTCTTTCACTTATTTTTTTTAATTTTCAGCTCATTAATTAAAGGCACAATGAAATGAATTCTTAGAAATTCTCTGATATAATTTCTTATGGTATTTTAAGGCACAACACTCAATTTGCTTCCCTGATATTTCTTTTCATTCATTCATTCATTTATTCTACAAATATTTACTGAGCATCCACAATGTTCCAGACATTCTGTTCAGAACTCTAAACTACCTCTTCACTGTTATAATTTTGCTTTATGCAAAGGGTTGAGATTGAACACATTTTTCCTCTCATAATCATGTGAGAATATAACTTCTTTTTATCTCTTTTCATGCTGGATTTTTTTGGCATAAATGTATTTTCACTTTTGACAAAAGAAAATAAGTTTAATTCTCACCACTGCCAAATCTAAAGGCAGCTTTTTAAGTTCTTATCTTAAGTTTGATTATCATTTGCTTTCCCTTGCAGGGTGCTCAGCACTAAAAAGGAATATACTTATCTTCCTATCTTCTCACTGCCCTTTGAACTATTTATACGGCTCTCCTTCCTAGAACCTTAACTAAGAACTTTTTTATGGCTAAATACCAGCAAACACTCTTAACAGCAAACAGAGACCCAGGGTCTAGTTAAATAAGTGTTGACCTGACAGATTTGTGAGCAAAGATAGGTTTATTTGGGATCTGCAGAGAATTGCAACTCACGGTCTGCAACTATGGCAAGCCATGTGCAAATCCCTGCAGGGTAAGGGAAGGAGGGAACATTTAAAGAGGGGAAAAAGAAGTTGGAAGGGCTATGGTAAAGAGAGTCCATGGCTTTTCATTGCCTGAGTTCTTGAGAGAAAAGAAGATAAATCTTTCTGCTTCCTATTGGCTCTTCTGTTGTCCTAGGGTTTGGGAGCTCCCCCTTCTGGTCTCTTTAATCTATTTAATTAAGGTTTCTATTATTAATTTTTACATGTTGATTTCTCTAGTCTATTTATTCAAAATTAAAAATAGCCATGGCGGAGATTACCTTAATCATGGCCTTTTTTGTCCACTGGAGACCACCAAATGCTTACTTAAGTTTTGTTTAACTGAAAGAAAAAACTAAATTTAATCACCTTTAGAAGGCAAATCAACCCACCAAACAAAGTAACCAGCCAATTTTAGGGAGCCTGGAAACCCAACTGGGTATGGCATCATAGTCGATGAATGGAAAGGACCAGAAGGAGTGAGTTGGAGAAGATAGCAAGTCCCTTCTTGTAATTAGATTTTGCAGAGCAGTAGTAAGAAAGTGTTAATTCTTTGATACATTTGCATTTGAGAGAGGCTGAAATTTCATGCGAGTGGAGGTGTATATAGGGTGTGCATTTCAGTGGAGTTTGCAGTTTGGTTTCCTTATATCCATTTTCCTCCCATCCTCCCTCTCTTCCCTTCTTCCTTTCCTCCTTCCTTCTTCATATTTACTAGTAAAATCATTTTGTTTCATATTATTTTACTCTATGAAGATGAACCTGGGCGTCTCTCCAGGTCTTAGATATTAGTAACCATATCCTCAAAGATGTCAAAGAGGTTAGTTTAGTGGTTAAAAGCATGAATATTGAAATCAGATGGACCTCTGTTCAAGTCTTTATTCTGTCACTTGCTATCTATGTAGCCTTTAGTAATTCACTTATTCTCTCTAAACCTCAGTTCCCTCCTCTATAAAAGACAAACAATAATTGTAGTTACTTTGGAGGTTTGTTCCAGGAATTAAAATGATAAAAAGTAGCACTGAACATGTAATAAGATTTAGCTAAATGTACTTTAAACATCTTTGAATGAAGAGCTATGACACATGGCACATGAGTGCTGGGAAAAGCACCTTGGAAATGGAAGCCAAGCATCAGTGGAAGGGGCTCTTGTGCCATTTACTGTTTGCAGGGTGCATGACTTAGTGTATTCCCAATATCAAGCACTGTTTCTATAACAATGGTGGGCATTCAGTGTTGATTCAGTAAATGAATGAATGAATAATCCAGAAGGCTAAAATAAATTTCAGCTTCTGTGCCAAATCTGATTAACTGTTAGGATTCGAGAAGAAATTATTAGGGGGCTTAGATGCACCAGTCTGCCATGTCTGTGTAGCCAGAGCACAGGTGCAGGGAACAGCAGCCTGAGTGCTTACTGATGCATTGGTCCAGGCCTCGGCCCTTCACCTACTAAAGAGGAGAAATCAGAAGTTGGAATTAAGAAGATGGGAGTTCCTTCTATGTTCACTTGCTCTTAATTGGAAGAGACAAGTAATCTTACCACGTTCATCTTGGAAGGATTGGCATCAGAGAAAGCTGTGTTGGTGACAATCTAAAGCCTAATTATGTAAACCATGAGCACTGCTTCTCTCATTATTTCTTTATGCTTAGAGAAACAGATGATCCTTTCACTTTAATTCTTCCCATTATTTTTTAGCTTCTATTTCACTTAGATATTGGAGCATCCTGAATCCAATTTGCCATTTCAAAGGTTGTTTCATTAAGCTAGATCAGATTTATCAGGAAAGATTTTTAAAAATGTAACAACAGGAGTTCCCGTCGTGGCGCAGTGGTTAACGAATCCGACTAGGAACCATGAGGTTGCGGGTTCGGTCCCTGCCCTTGCTCAGTGGGTTAACGATCCGGCGTTGCATGAGCTGTGGTGTAGGTTGCAGACGCGGCTCGAATCCCGCGTTGTTGCTGTGGCTCTGGCGTAGGCCGGTGGCTACAGCTCCGATTCAACCCCTAGCCTGGGAACCTCCATATGCCGCGGGAGTGGCCCAAGAAATAGCAACAACAACAACAACAAAAAGACAAAAGACAAAAAAAAATGTAACAACAGAAACTAAGTCATAGAGTCTAATTCATGGTTTTCAGCAAGGCACCAGGTATTTATATTTTTGAAAGTCCACAGGTGTGTTTAGACATAGCTTAGTTGAGAACTGTTAGATATAAAATGCCTTTATTAACTTCATTTGAATTATGGTTTCAGATATTCTTACTTATAGAGCCTTAGTTTCCTCATCTTGTGCCCATGATATATGAAAGTTCCTGGGTCAGGGGTTGAACCATGCCACTGCAGAGACCCAAGCTGCTGCAATGACTATGCCAGATCCTTAACCTGCTGTGCTACAAGGGAACTTCTAGTTTCTTCATCTTTAAAATAAGAATAACATCCCAAAGTTAGTGTGATAATCAAAGATGATACCAAATATTAATTATTAATATTTGTATCCCTAAAGAGATATTGCAAGGAAGATATTCTAAATCTGAAGGGATTTGAGGAGTTTGGGGGAAATATAATGCTATATCAATAAGATTAACAGTTTTTTAATTTAGAAAATGCTACTAGTTGACACAGAACAATCATGGAATTAGGTATTCTAATTAACTTACTTCCACGACTAACCAGCAAATAAATTTTAATTCTCATTGCTGAACATATTCCTATAATGTAATAGTCTATTCTGCTTTAAAAAAATCTAGTATAATGCATGTAATTGGATTAATTTTGATGATTCCAATACCACAGTGTTTTCATCCAGAACTCCAAGATTGTCACTGGATTCTAGTGTAAGTAGTGCCTATTGAGGAAGACTAGGATGCAACAGATGCTCAGGATCAGTCTGGGAGGTTGTTTTTACCACTTTTTGTTTGGTTCTTTGTTTTTCATATAAATCATTGTTAAAATTCATTCCTAGTTTCTTCAGTCATCTTGAGGATATAGTGTTATGGAACAAGTAGTCCTGTACAAGAATATCTGATATTAGCCCTAGAGAGCCCTCTGCTTAATTAGGAGCTTTTAAATTCTATCCCCAGTCAAAAATGAAAACAAATAGGACTTTGATATGTTGGCACTCTGGCACTTTGAGTTATATTTTAGGAAGGTTAGCAGTAGAGAAACTGAATTGCCTGCTATTATAAGTCCTGTGCTTTCAACACCACTAGGAGGCCATTATTTATATTCCAAACAGTACAACAATCACCCTCTTAGAATAATACTTGCCTTACCAAGTTCTTATGATGATAAAGTGTCTTAACATTTGTAAAAGCATGGAAGGACTTGGTCCTTGTCTATCTTGTTAACTAATGTATCCCCAGTGCCTAGAAAAGACCTTGAAATATTTGTTGAGTGAATGAAAAATTGTTATTCTTCCTTCCCTCATCATCTGAACCGCCACAGAACTTGTACCGCCTTTCTAATGACATTTATCATTTTCAAAGTTCTAGTCTTTGTCATATAATCTCTTGCATTTATGCAACAAGCTCTTAAGAGGACTCATGTCTTATCGCACTAATTTGTTCCTCCACAGAATGTGGCAGAGTATCTGACATAAGAACTTGATGAGTGTATGTTGAATGAATGTATGTTGTAAGTAAACCCAATTACATAAATTCTATACGTAATGAAAGCTTATCATGTTGTTTTCATAAACGGTGTTGACTAAACCTTCTATCCCAAACCTTCCAAGTGAATGTAGCAGAAAGAGAATTACTGACAATGTCTTATATTTTTTTTTCATCATTGTTGGATAACACTGCTCAGTTTTGAACTTTACATATATGATAATGATATTTAAAGTCACACAAATATGTAAAACCTATTATTTTAATAGAAATTTTTGAGCCCTGAAAGATATTCTAAATAGTGTGGTTCTTTCTTTGTGTAGAATGCTGTCAACATTAGGCTCAGTGGGAAAGAAGGAGAAATTGGATTGATTCCTTATTTTTAGCCTCCATTAGATGATTGTAATTCATTATTTGCTAGGTTACCTGAGGGTATACCTCATCAACTATGATGCATTTTGTATGCAGATGCTTTGTGTCTCCTGAGAGCCAGGCTTCCTCATCCTGCCACTCCTCCTGAAATCTCCCCACTGCCTCCCAAAGAACTAGTGTGTCAGTATTTTGCTTTTATTGATAGCCACACAATTCACATTCCACTCCTTTCCCTAAACTTTTTCCATTATGTGATTGTATCTGCTGGCTTAGCCCTTTCATGCTAGCCATTTATTTTGCCCCCAAGCATCTGACCTTTAAAAAAACAATGCATCTTGCTGGCTTATTGAATAAGAGATATATGGCTGTGCTTACAGTTAGGAATGACTGTGCTTACACACTAAGTCTTACTAAAGTACTTCAGCTTCTTCAACTGTGTTAATTCTCATAACTGCCTGCCAAACTTCCTAGCTGTTATATAATTATTGTTCTTATACTGCATTAAAAAATGTTAGGCTTAATATTGTTCTAAGACTAAATACTGTGATAACCCCCCAGAATACTATAATACAGTACTGAAACCATCAATTTTCAAATACAAAGTTATTCTATAATGATGAAGGGATAATGCTCGTAAGCCAAACAAAAACAATACATGTAAAATATTTCATTTTCAGGAAGATATGAATCTGTCTCAGTCATATTTTCATCTACAAACTAAAGGTTAATGGCTTAGAAACTGTTCTGCTAAAATGTTAGTTCATTATTTATAAGACACTTAAACAGATAAAGACAAAAAGACAATTATATTTAGCTAACCTAGAGGACTTGCTTTAAATTCAGGCAATGAATAGAAAATGTGTAATGTTTGATATTTATCAGTGAGTATTTTTAAAACATTATTTTACTTGAGTATTAGAGATATGTTTTCAGATGATTAAAAATCTAGGTAAAAGTTGTTCTACTTCAAAAGGTAGGAATAGAATTCATAACTTTGATATTTTTAAAACATTGACTATAAATTGCTCATCTAAAGTGGTAGCATATTCTAGGGATCAGTACCAGGTTAAATACTTTATAATATAAAAAGAAATCTATAGGCATGCATTTTTAAATTTTTTTATAAGAACTGGAAATCTCAGTGGGAGCACTAAAGGTTAACTATTTACTAGTTAGTCAATAGAAAATTAACTCCAATTAGTACTAGAGCCCTCATAATAGCATGTTGTAGCATTTATCACAATGTATAGTAAAGATTTATGTGCCCATCTTCCCCATTTATATGTGAGCTCATCTTATGAATTGGACTATAATATCCATTATTGTGTCTATATGTTTATATTAATTTTTAAAATCAGTTAATTATGTATTAATGACTTAATTTAATAAATATAATTAAATGTAATAAAATTAATTTATGGCTATATTCGAAGGGAAGTAAAATTAAGAACTGAACAATAACCTATGCACCATAATTAGCATTTGACAGAGTCTTTTAAGTTATGGCTTTGGTTTTAGAGTACAATTTATAAAAAAAATATTGAGAAATTTGATAGGTTAGAAAGAAGACAACCTAACTATTTGGAAAAACGTAAACTTATATTCTGATCAACTCCTGCAGAAGATTTGGCAAATTTCCATGGAATTTGGCTGTGGAGATTTGTAAAAGGGCAAGGTTCTTAATCCCAATGTTTCAGATATGCATCTATTTAGTTGTTCTTTAGGTTAATTTTTAAGTAGATTTTAGAATAATGATACCAAAACAAAAAATAAAATAAAATAATGGTACTGCTTTCTATATCAGTTAGGATCAGGTTAGGCTGCCAGTAACCAAGACCTGACCATCCACCACCATACCAGCCACATAAGAGGCTTAAATTGACATTTGTTTTTCTCTCATGTAAACATATCTACAGTTAGTCCAAAGCTTAGCTTCATTTTCAAGAGATCTAAGTTCTTTCTCTCTTGCTCTTTTATCATTTTTAGCATATTGACTGTGATTTAAAATGACTGATCAAATCAGTGATTACATTTACGTTCTAGCAAGTAGAAGGAAAAAGCCAAGAGGGCTTATTCTTTCCTTCAAGGAGATTTCTTGGAATTCCCACACAAATTTTTGTTTATAACTCATTGACTGGGTTCTCTCTTAACAAGGAGGAAGCTCAGCTACATATTGATAGGCAACAGGCAGTTCCTGTGACATGATAAAATAAAACAAAACAAAACATATGCCCATGGTAAAAACAAAGAAACAAGAAACATACAAATAAACCGTGTAGAAGGATTGGGGTGAAAGTTGAAATTTCCCTCTGTCTCACTTTAATGAAATCTCTCATTGTAGTATGTTTAAACTTTTTTGAACACCCTCTCTTCATAAATGTACCCCATTAGTATCCTCGTTTTTTTCAAAAAACAGAAAAGAAGAAACCTGTATTTTGTAGTGTTTTTTTCAGCCATGTGATTAGGCTACACCAATTGAAAGCATTTGTGTGAAGCTTTGATTTAGAACTGAACTATGCGGGGAAAGGGGTAGGGTTCAAGACACCCATTAGCTGGAGTAGAATGTGGCAGAGGCTTCATGGTTCTAGAATCAGTGGCTGTAGTGACATTCTCCTATTCAATGCTCCCTGACTGTGAGCTGCAGACATGTTTCAATGTATTTTACATGTGGTTCTGGCAGTGCAGTTCAGGAGCTGGCAGCCAGGGGCAGTTTTTTGTTTCATTAATTTCTTGATTGTGACAGAGGCAGCAGCCAGTCCTGTGGTGTGTGTGTATATCAGAGTCTTTTATGGATCCTCAGCCTAAGGGTTCAGTCTTCAGCTTCTGCAGAGATTCTGATAGTTTAAGAAACTAAATATTCCTGTGGAATTGAAGTTCCCTGTGAAGACCTACCTGACCAGAATCCTCTCTATCCATTGGTTTATACACACTGTAGTATATGTAATGACTGGTCAGCAGGGACCTGCTGTACAGCACAGGAAACTCTACCCAATATTCTGTGATAATCTATATGAGAAAGGAATCTGAAAAAGGAAAAAGAATCTCTTCTATCTTATATACAACTCACTTCCTCCCGTACCAAGATAATCACATCCTGAATTTGGTGTTTATAATTCCCATGCATTTGCCTTTTTTTAACCTATGTATAACTCCTTAAATATATAATATTGATTTATGTGATTTACTTATATATGAATGACATTGTTCTTCAAGTACTCTTCTGTAGCTTTGCCTTTTTTTTTTGGCTGCCCCCATGACATGTGGAACTTCTTGCATAAGGGATTTAAACCCATGCCAGAGCAGCATGAGCCACTGCAGTGACAATGCTGGATCCTTAACCCACTGCACCACAAGAGAACTCATACTCTTCCGTAGCTTTATCCACCTCACATTATGTTCATGAGATTTATCTATGTTGATTCATGCAACTTTGTTTCATTCATTTCACTATTGCATAGCATTATGTAAATTTTGCAAAGTACATTTGTCCATCAATACATTAATGTAAAATTAGCTTTTGCTAATCCTAAGAACTCACCTTTTAAAATTATATATATGTCCCCTTGCGTACACAAGTGCAAATTTATTTAGGGTGTAAACTTAGGGATAGATTTCCTGGGTTAGGGCATTTACATCTTGAACTTTATTAGTCACCAGCAAATTTTTCTTCAAAATAGTTGTGTGGATTTACATTTCTTTTTAAAATTTTTCTTATTATAGTTGATTTACAATGTTCTGTCAATTTCTGCTGTAAAGCAAAATGACCCAGTTACACATATACATGCATTCCTTTTCTCACATTATCCTCCATCATGTTCCATCACAAGTGATTAGATATAGTTCCCTGTGCTATACAGCAGGATCTCATTACCTATCCACTCCAAATGCAATAGTTTGCATCTACCAACCCAAACTCCCAGTCTATCCCACTTCCTCCCTCTCCACCTTGGTCTATTCTCCATGTCCATGAGTCTGTTTCTTTTCTGCAGAAAGGTTCATTTGTGCTGTATGTTAGTTTCCAGATATAAGTGATATCATATGGTATTTGTCTTTCTTTTTCTGACTACACTTAGTATGAGAATCTCTAGGTCCATCCTTGTTGCTGCAAATGGCATTACTTTGTTTTTATGGCTGAGTAGTATTCCATTGTGTATATATACCACATCTTCTTAATCTAGTCATCTGTGAATGGGAATTTAGGTTGTTTCCATGAGTTGGCTATTGTGAATAGTGCTGCAGTGAATGTACAGGTGCATGTATCTTTTTTAGTGAGTTTTGTCTGGGTATATGCCCAGGAGTGGGATTGCTAGGCCAAATGGTAGTTCTATATTTAGTTTTCTGAGGCACCTCCATACTATTTTCCATAGTGGTTGTACCAGTTTACATTCCCACCAACAGTGCTGGAGGGTTCCCTTTTCTCCATACCCTCTCTAGCATTTGTTATTTGTAGACTTAGTAATGGTAGCCATTCTGACAGGCGTGAGATGGTACCTCACTGTAGTTTTGATTTGCATTTCTCTAATAATTAGTGATGTTGAACATTTTTTAATGTGCCTGTTGGCTATGTATACTTCTTTGGAGAAATGTCTATTTAGGTGTTCTGCCCATTTTTCTTTCTTTCTTTTTTTTTTTTTTCCTGTTGAGTTGTAAGAGTTGTTTGTATATTTTGGAGAATAAGCTCTTGTTGGTGGCATTGTTTGCAACTATTTTGTAGTTGGGTTTTTTTTTGTTGTTGTTGTCTTTTTCTAGGACTGCACACATGGCGTATGGAGGTTCCCAGGCTAGGGGTCGAATTGGAGCTACAGCCACTGGCCTATGCCACAGCCACAGCAACGGGGGATCTGAGCCGTGTCTACAACCCACACCACATCTCATGGCCATGCTGTATCCCACTGAGGCCAGGGATCGAACCCCCAACCTCATGGATCCTAGTCGGATTTGTTAACCACTGAGCCACAAGGGGAGCTCCGTTTTTTGGGGTTTTTTTTTGTTTTTTTGTTTTTTTAAGTTTCCTTTTCTGTATGAAAGCTTGTAAGTTCAATTAGGTCCCATTGTTTGATTTTTGTTTTTACTTCTGATGCCTTGGGAGAGTAACCTAAGAAAACATTTGATGTTTGATGTTTTCTTAGGTTGATGTCAGAGAATGCTTTGCCTATGTTTTCTTCTAGGAGTTTTACAGTTTCTTGTCTTATGGTTTCTTGTCTTATGTTTAAATATTTAAGCCATTTTGAGTTTATTTTTGCGCATGGTATGAGAGTGTGTTCTAGTTCCATTGATTTACATGGAGCTGTCCATTTTCCCAGCACCACTTGTTGAAAAGACTGGATTTTTTCTGTTTTATATTCTTGCCTCTTTTGTCAAAGATTACTTGACCATAGTCGTCTTGGTTTATTTCTGGGCTCTCTATTCCGTTCTATTGGTCTGTATGTCTGTTTTTGAACCAGTACCACATTGTCTTGATGACTGTAGCTTTGTAATAATGTCTGAAATCTGGAAGAGTTATGTGTCCTGCTTGGTTTTTTCCCTCAGGATTGCTTGGCAATTCTGGGTCTTTTATGGTTCCATATAAATTTTTGGATTGCTTGTTCTAGTTCTGTGAAAAATGTCATGGGTAATTTGATAGGGCTTGCATTGAATCTGTAGGTTGCTTTGGGTAGTACGGCCATTTTTATAATATTAAGTTTTCCAACCCTGGAATATGGAATATCTTTCCATTTCTTTGAATCCTCTTTAATTTCCTTGATTAATGTTTTATAGTTATCAGCATATAAGCCTTTCAACTCTTTAGTCAGGTTTATTCCTAAGTATTCAATTTTCTTGAGTGCAATTTTAAAAGGTATTGCATTTTTGTATTCCTTTTCTAATATTTCATTGTTAGTATATAGAAATACAACTGATTTCAGAACATTAATCTTGTATCCTACCACTTTGTTAAATTCGTTGATCAGTTCTAGTAGTTTTTGTGTGGAGTCCTTAGTGTTTTCTATGAATAGTATTATGTCATCTGCATACAGTGACAAGTGTACCTCTTCTCTTCCAATTTGGAAACCTTTTATTTCTTTTGCTTCTCTGATTGCTGTGGTTAGGACTTCCAATACTCTGTTGAATAAAACTGATAAGAGTAGGCATCCTTTTCTTCTTCCAGTTGTTAGTGGGAAGGCTTTCACCTTTTCTCCATTGAGTATTATATTTGCTGTGGGTTTGTCATAAATGGCTTTTATTATATTAAGGTATGTTCCCTCTATACCAACTTTAGTAAGAGTTTTTATCATGAATGAATGTTGGGTGGTTTTACATCTCTGTCAACACTTGATATTGTCAGAATTCTTAATTTTTGCCAGTATAAGAGATGTGAAAGTTATTTTATTTTACTTTTTTTGTATAACACTATTTTGTAAATTTTTATTATAGTTGATTTACAGTGTTCTATCAATTTCTGAACAACAAAGTGACCCAGTTATATATATATATATATATATATATATTTATATATATATAAATATACACACACACATTCATTTTTTTCTTATTCTCCATTATGTTGCATCACAAGTGATTAAATATAGTTCCCTGAGCCACATAGCAGGGTTTTATTTTAATTTTAATTGGCATTTTCCTATCTCTGAGATTAATCATCTTTTAATAGGTTTACTGACCATTTGAGGTAAACCCTTGGTAAATAACCCATTTATATCCTTTTCCCATTTTTTGAAAATTTTATTTTATTTTTTTTGCCTTTTTGTCTTTTTAGGGCCGCACCCGCAGCATATGGAGGCTCCCAGGCTAGGGATCAAATCGAAGCTGTTGCGCCCAGCCTACACCACAGCCACAGCACCACCAGATCCGAGCCACGTCTGTGACCTTCACCACAGCTCATGGTAACATCGGATCCTTAACCCACTGAGGAAGGCCAGGGATTGAACCTGCAACTTCATGGTTTCTAGTCTGATTCATTTCCACTGCACCATGATGGGAACTCCCCTTTTCCCATTTTTTTTTTTTTATTGGTTTGATGTGTGGGAGTGTCTTTTTTAATATTTTGGATAAAAATCATTTGTTTTATTTATTGCAAATATCTTTTTCCAAGTTTGGGATTTGCCTTTTCATTTTCAAATTATCTCTTTTGACAAAAATTTTTAAATGATATTATTGAATTTGCCAGTATCTTTTTTATGGTTTTGCGTCTTGTTTAAAAAAAAAAATTTCTCTATCAAAGTCACAAAAATATCCCCCATATTACCCTGTAAAAGTTTTATAGGAGTTCCTGCTGTGGCATAGTGGGTTAAGAATCTGAATGCAGCAGCTTGGGTCACTGAAATGGGTTAAAGTATCTGGTGCTTCAGCCTAAGTCACCACTGTGGCTCAGATTCAATTCCTGGCCCAGGAACTTGCATAAATATTTTTATAATTTTGTTTCCCACATGAAAGTGGTGTATCAATAGTATAATTAGGGAAACACAACCACTGGAAATGACAAAGAAAATGGCAATTCTTTAAGGACCTGATCTTGTGTCACTGTGGAATTTGGCAAAAACAGTCTTGTTTCTGCCATTTTTTTCTGCATCTCATGCTAAACCTAAAGTCTTAGGGCAGACAGTAGGCAAGGAAAGAAGATATGAAATGCTGAGGGCAGGCAACACTGGAACCGTGTGGAACAAACTGGAACCTACCTTTGTTTCTCACTAGGCAGCATTGTTCTCTCTCATTTTCCAAGCCACCATCCTTGCAGCTGACAATGACCTGCAGGAGATACTGACTGCCACTCTTTATGCAGCTAAAATGGCACCTGACCTAGGATATGGAAAAGGTAAAGGAAGATATCCCATTGGCGCTTAAGGAACTATGGTACTCAGCTACTCTTCTATGCCAACAAAGTCAACCAGCACATTGCAAAAATGCGCATGAGCTGCAAGAGAGCCTGACCTCCATTAACTTTCAGAGAGTAAACAATGGCTGCTGTTCTCCTTCCTTTCAGGTCTCAAATTTGAAATTTCAGATTTCTCTGGTGGCCAAACCTAACCACCAAAAACTTACACAGAAAGAAGTTCTAGGAAACATAGTTCAGTTTAGCCAAGTTGATTCTTCACAAAATCATACATGGAATTTATTTTGTGTATTCTGTGGGGTAGTAATTAAAATCTATTTTGCTCTATATGGATATTTCCAGCCCCATTTATTGAATACCCCATGCTATTCTCCACTGATTTGCTATATTTCATTATATAGTTTGTTCTGAAATATTTTATTCTGTTGCTATTTGTTGATTTCTGTGCTACTGCTTTACAGTTTTAATTAGTATGACTATTATGTCTTGTTATCAATGGTAAAATAATTTCCACAGTCTTATTTTATTTTCATTAGGAATATTTTGCTTCATCTGACTCTTTGCTCTATATGAAATTTTAGAATCACCCTGGCATTGTCACTGCAGTTGCTTTAAGTTTATGTATAAATTTGTTATCTTCATGATATTGAGCCATTTTATATATAAACATGATGTAGCTCTAAAAATATTTAATCTTTCTTTAATGCTTTCTTTATAAAGTTTTATAATTTTGTAAGATCATGCACGTGTTTATTCCTAAATACTTTTTAAAATGCTATCATATTTGAAATAATAACTTTAAAATTATATTAAAAATTTTTGATCTATAGAAATACAGTTGACTTTTGCCTATTGATCTCACATCTAGAAATTTTTCTGAATTTTCTTCTGATAATTTGCCTATAGATTTTCTTAGGGTTGTTTCTACATATACAACTGTCTGCAAATAAAGATTGTCTTGGTTTTCTTTAAATTATTACTCTTGTAATAAAAATAATTTATAAGAGTTACTATTGTGGCTTAGCATGTTAAGGACCTAACGTTGTCTCTGTGAAGATCAGGGTTTGATCTCTGGCCTCGCTCAGTGGATTGGGATCCAGCATTGGTATAAACTGCATTGTAGATTGCAGATCCAGCTCAGATCCTGTCGTTGTGGCTACACCATAGGCCCCAGCTGCAACTCATAGCCCAGGAACTTCCATATGCCAGAGGTGTGGCTATAAAAAGAAAAATAAATAAAAATATATTACAATAAACATATTTATATCATATGATATATTACATATAACATATAAATACTATTCTTTTTACACAACTCAGATCTTAGGCGTAATGTTAAGTAAAAATTTTTGATGTTTATATCAAAATTTGAACAAGAACTGGCTTTGTAGTTACACCAGATTCATCTATTGTCATGATTAAAAAATCCTATTTGAGTCTATTTGCATAATTATTTAATGTTTTTAAAAGAGTGATATCTTAATGCAATACAGCTATAATATTTTGCTTACGAAAGACAATTTTTTAAAAATCATAGATATTTATACTGTGGAGAGTTGTTATTTTTGCAGCTTTAAAGCTTTACATTTACAAAACATATTTTTTCTCATAATAAATATATTTTTCCTTTGATGGATTTTATATCACATGTCTTTGAAATAAGAAACATTTTACAAACAATTTACAATAGAGTTCATCTCTGCTACACCTACTGAAAATATTACATAAATATGGAAATCGGTAATACTTTGCTAGTTTGCAAATGTTACATTATTTGCTACTAGAAATACTATATGCTTTATAAAAACCTATTTGTTGCTTGAAATTTGAACTAGTTAAATTGTTCATGGTTCACACAGTACTTCCTTTTAAGTTTTAAGCATAGCTTTGAAAATATGGCATGCTGACCTTTTTTGTATCTAGAGATGCAATTAAAAATAATGGCCTAAATATTCAGGTAGTAGAGAGTGTTGGCAATATGGCATTGAGGCTATTCATTTGACCTTCTTTTGTGGCTTGCAGACTTGCAGTTTGTTTTAAAATGGATGGCATGTTAAAGATCTGCAGTCATGTCATTTTTTCCCCTGACAATTAGTAAGATATAGAAAGGGAAAACTTTGCTGAAGAGAGATTCCAACTCGGCTCCTACCCACAGATCAATAACATCGAGTGTTCCAATAATGTAAATATGCTCTAAGACCATCTCTAGGGATTGGAGAGAGATCAGCTTAGTTTAAACAGGTTTTTCATTCGAAGAGTAGACAATAGATGAAGAAAAAAATGTGCTACGGTTCTTCATGAAGTGTTTCTGGAGTTTGGAAATGATTTAAAAATATAATCAACTAAAAGACAAGATACTTTAGTTAAATGTCCTATGATTTGCAACTCTGTATGAGATTATGATTTTAAACATCCTCTAAACTTAATTTAAAAGTCAAAGACATGGAGGTCTCTTGTGGCTCAGTGGGCTAAGGATCTGGTGTTGTCACTGCAGCAAGTTGGGTTGCTACTGTAGCAGGAGTTTGGTCCTTGACCGGGAAACTTCTACATGCCCCAGCCGCAGCCAAAAAATAAAATAAAAGAATTTTTCTCTGACCATCTATTAAATACGCTATCTTTTCTTTTGTGGAGTTTACTATGGTTTTAATTGAAAAAAGTATAATATTTTTCTTTAATTTCTGATCATCTGGATAATTATTAGCTTTATGAGAGCAGAAATATAAATATCATTTTCACTAATATAAGTCCAAAAACTAGCAGAGTGATTACTTAATAAATAGAATGAATTAATAAATTATGAAAAGATAAGCATTGTTATTTCTTGAGAAATAAAATAACTGCCTTCAAATGCAATAACCCAAATTTGTGGCTGACATAGGTACAAAAGGAATTTGAATCAAAAATACTGAGGCAGGAGTTCCCATTGTGGCTCAGCAGTAATAAACCTAACTAGTATCCATGAGGATTTGGGTTCAATCCCTGGCCTCATTCACTGGGTTAGGGACCTGGCATTGTGGTGAGCTGCTATGTAGATTGCAGATGTGTAGCCTATATCTGCACCTACAGTACAATGGCTGTGGTGGTGGTGGTGGGGGCTGGCACCTGCAGCTTCAATTTGACCCCTAGCCTGGGAACTTCCATATGCTGCGAGTTTGGCCCTAAAATGCAGGAAAAAACCGAAATACTAAGGCAACAATCAGAATTGCTCTAAGAGTTTAGGATGTGGAAACTAATGGACCAAAAGGCACTGCTGTCAAAATAAGTTAAAACATTTTTAGTTTCATGTCACTTTGAATAAGATTGAAAATTCTACGGAGAGAGTAGAAAAATTTTGCTTTTTTTGAGAAATACAGAAAATCAAAGAGAAATTCCTTTTGTCTCTCTGTGTCTCTCTGCCTCCCTCCTTTCTCTCCTCCTTTCTGTCTTTTATGTTTACTCATATATTTAATATTTCCTCTGCTTTTAATTATTTCTTTTTGATTTGAGTTACTGTTTGCTGAAATTTCCTCTCAACCTGAAGGACTTCCTTCAGTTTTTCGGTTTTTTTTTTTTTAAATCAGGGTTTGCCAGTAACAAATTCTCTCAGTTTTGTTTATGTGGGAATAATCGTTATTTTAATTTCATTTTGTAACTATAGTTTTGCTAGATCTAGGATTCTTATAAATTATAATATCATAAAGATTAACTATAAAACTACAGAAATCAAGATAGTATGGCATTGGTGAAAGAACAGACAAATCAATGGAACAGACTAGATAACCAAGAAACAGACCAATGTAAATAGCCAACTGAGTTTTGACAAATAGATACAATCCATTGGAGAAAAGATACTGGACATCACATACAAAAAAAATGAATCTAGATACCTTTCACAAAAATTAACTAAAAATTGATCATAGACCTAAATGTAAAGCATAAAACTATAAAACTCCTGTAAGATGACATAGAAGAAAATATAGATGACCTCGAGAATGGTGGTGACTTTTAAGACAAAACTTCAAAGGCATAATCCATGAAAATGTTAAATGAAAATCTAGGCTTTATTGAAATTAAAAGCTGTGCTTTGCAAAAGACATCATCAAGGGAATTGAGAAGACAAGGCACAGACTGGGAGACAATATTTTCAAAAACATATCTGATAAAGAGCCCTTATACAGAACATATAAGGAACTCAACAATAAGAAAATGAAAAACTCTGGAGTTCCCATAGTGGCACAGTGGTTAGCGAATCTAAGAACCATGAGGTTGCGAGTTCGATCCCTGGCCTTGCTCAGTGGGTTGAGGATCCGGCGTTGCCATGAGCTGTGGTGTAGGTCACAGATGCGGCTCGGATCTGGCATTGCTGTGGCTCTGGTGTAGGCCGGCGGCTACAGCTCCAATTTGACCCCTAGCCTGGGAACCTCCATATGCCGCAGGTGCAGCCCTAGAAAAGACAAAAAAAAAAAAAAAAAAGACAACAACAACAACAAAAAATGAAAAACCCGATTAAAAATGGGCAAAAAATCTGAACAGACACTTCAACCAGAGAAGAGATACAAATAGCAAATAAGTATATGAAAAGATACTCCACCTCATATGTCATTAGGGTGATGAAATAAAATTGACATTTTGTGGCAAGACACATAAAAGTTAAATGTGAAATTTTTCTCTGCCCATTTGGGCCTCCTCCCTCACCTTTAGTGTCTGTTGTACATCTGCTTTAACCCAACTTCTTTAGGAGGTTACAATTTTCCTTCTTAATCTTGTAAGGGGTTAAGGTGACCCATTGCTTGCTTTGCAGATATGGATTATGTAAAATGTCAGTGTGCTATTTGATTTATGACCATTTGTCTCAAAAACATGTATAACTGTGCTTTGATATCTGATGGGTAATACAGTCCTCAGAGATTTCTGAAAGACTATAATCCTCAAGTTGGCTCCAATAAAAATTTCAATTTCTTTCTTAGATTGGCTATTGATTGAGACATGCAAATTAATGCCATTGCATGCCTATAAGAATAGCCAAAATCCAAATCCACAGCCACAGCAGTACAGCATCCAAGCTGCTTCTGTGACCCATACCACAGCTCACGGGCAACACTGAATCCTTAACCCACTGAGCAAGGCCAGGGATTGAACCCGCATCCTCATGGTTTCTATTCGAGTTCATTACCACTGAGCCACAGTGGGAACTCTGGCACTGTAAATTTCAAAACTACTAAGTCTTGGATCATTTTTGTCTAATAATTCTTATCTCTTTCTACTCGTATCTTTTAACAAACTTTTAAGAAACCAGGTAGCACTTTCAGCATTCTTTGTTGAAATCTTTTTAGCTGGATCATCTGGCGAATTAAATACATTTTGTACTTCCTATATTAGCATAAACAGCATTGCTGAACTTTCAACCATTAATACAGGGGCCCCTATCCTCTACTTTGCAATAGAAGTTTTCTTATAGTCCTCTAAACTCTCACTATAACTTCCTCAAAGCCATCATATAGCTGATACAATTTCTTCAAGGCACTTTACATTTTCACTAGTGTTCTCCTCAAAGTTTTACAGCTTTCTGCCCAGGTACCAAAATCATTATTTGTTATCTAGTGCCACACAACAAGTTGCTTGATAATTTAGCAGCTTAAAAATAACATCGAATATACAGACATTGTTGTACTTTTCAGCCAACATGTACATAGAAATCCAAATTGGATCCCTCAGACAGTGTTGTCCTACAGCTAAAAGATAATATTTAAATACCTGGTGGCTGGATTAACTTTAGTCAGAGAAATATATATACAATGGATTATTTCTACATCTGCTATTTCTAGATATATTTTGTCCAACTGTATGCATAGGAAGCAGGTCAGAGAAATATGCAAAGTATAATGTGTATGTGTTTTTTTAAGCACAGAAGCTATAAAGAAAAGACAGATTATTCATAACTGCCATTTAAAACTGCAAATGAACTTTTTTTCTGAACTGGTGAGTTGTTTAGTCTGTTAACATGGATATTGTTACTTGTTGATTGAGTCTTATATATCCAGCTGAAAGGGAAGTAAGACTGTAAGAAATATTCTGTTGTTCACTGAAAGAAAAACATGAGTTCACCATCACTTTAGTAATTCTGAATTTGGGCATGATGGGTAAGGGTAAGCATGGGATATGAGGAAGAGGAAACCGCTCAGAAATTGCTCGAGATTTTTAGTAATATAAATGGTATGCAACTAATCTAATTTAATTAAATTTTGAATCATAGCAGCCCTCTTTGAAGAGCTAGTGAAATGTTTTTCTTTTGTATATCTCCTTACTGCTGAAAGGCAGTACATTAAAATGAGTAAGAACAATAGATAGTTTCAACTAATCTCATCTGCAACTCCATCTGATTGAATGAGAAGATTTTAATTAAAATTGGACTTCATTCAAAAAGAACTATTGTGACAAACCATAATTAAGTTGGTTTTTAGGTCATAGGTCATGCATTCATTTTTTAAGTTGTATTTGGTTCTCCTAGTGTTATAGTTTTACATTTAATATTCCTGTTTGTATATTCATAACAAATTACGAATTTTTATTTTTCTTATAACAGACATTATTCAGTTACTTTAGTGATGATCTGTAGAGATATTCTATTTTTAGAAACTATGAGACCTTTCTTTCTTCACTCCCATTTTTAGTCATAACAATAAATAAAAAGTGATTTCTTACAAAAATCTTGTACAAATTTATATGCAAATGTAAAACAAATATCAGTGTATTATATTTCTAGTTTCTTCTATCAAAATTTAAAATAACTGACTAAAAATATAGCTTATGGCGTGATTTACTTGAGAATGAACAGTACACACACACTTTCATGTACACACACACAAAAAAACATATAAGCAGCATATGGAGCTGTTTGAAAGTCTGAATGTATATACAGAGGAAAATATCTGATATATATGCATTCATTGCATGCATTTATGCGTAAGATATCTCATCAGATTCTTATAGTATAACAGTGCAGTTGGTTCAAACAATGACTACTAATTAAAACAATGTAAGCCAACTATAATGGAAAAAATAAAAATCATTACAAATGAAAAAAAATAAAATAATTTTAAAAAAATCAGCATTCTCCAAAGACACATATATGAAATGATAATAGCTCTGGTGATTTGCTAGGTGGTGGTGGGGGGAGGTCCATACTCCGTGATATCTCAAAGGAAATTATTGGGTTTTTACCTTTTTCTTTCTTCTATTCTCATGATATTTTTAAAAGCTTAAACCCTGCCAAAAACTTTTCATAATAACTTTTTATTTCAAGAAGTTTTAAATTATTTAAATTAAAATGTTATTTTATAAAGTAGTAGTTATAAAATGTATGTATATCATACAATACATGTACCCATCACATAGTTTTTTTTAAAAAAAGAATATTGCCATTTACTTGGCAATCTCTTGTACGTCCTCTCAAATCCTACTCTATTTCTTTCCACATCCTGAATTTTGCATTTGTTATTCCCTCTCTTTCCTTTAGTTTTAGCATGTATTTGTATCTCTATACAATATACAGTGTTTACTTTTGCGTGTCCTTCATATTATAACATAATCACACTTTGTAATGTTGTTTACAACTAGCTTCTTTTCTTAATCTTATGTTTTTAAGATTTATTCATGTTTTAGCATGTAGCAATAATTTATTCAGATTCACTGGTGCATAGTCTTCTAGCATATGAATATATCAAAATTTATTAACTTATTTTACCCCCAGTGGATATTTTGGATTTTTTTACAGTTTTCTGCTACTACAAGTAATGTTGCTATGTGTATTCTTAAGCAGTCCACCTGGCACATATAAGTTTACTTAGGATATGCATATAATTGACATTGCTACATCACAGAGAGTAAGAATACAACTTTATAAAATAATACTGTATTGTTTTTTCAAAGTAGTTATACTTCTTAACTTTTGCTAATCTGTTGGGTATGAATATTAGTTCATTAGAAATTTTATTTCTATTTCCCTGATCATTAATAAGGTTGAGTGTGTTTTATGTCTCTTAAAGTTCCTTTCATTTATGCTTATCTTTTCTTTTCTGCGGTGATTTAAAAATAATATATTCTATGGAGTTGCCACTGTGGCACAGTAGGTTAATGATCCACTTGTCTCTGTGGCATTGTTGATTTGATCCCTATTCAGACACAGTAAGTTAAGGATCCAGCATTGCCACGGCTATGGCATAAGTCATAGATGTGGCTTGGATTCAGTCCCTGGCCCGGGAATTTCCATATGCTGTGGGTGCAACTAAAAAAGGAAAAAAAGATCCTGTATACAACTTCTTTTCTTCATTTATCATCTATCCATAATTTGAATTTTTATTCTCTTTAAAGCAATTCTCTTAAACAGAAGTTTTTATTTAATTTTCTTAAATTTATCAATTCTTTGCCTCACAAATTGAGCTTTATGTCTTGTTTAAGAAATCCAACTTTACCCAAAAATGAAAGTTTTTTTTATATTGTTTTCCCATATTTTACTGTTACTTTTCATACTTAGGTCTTTTATTATTAGAATTGATTTTTGTTTATGATGGGAACAGGATAGCAACCTAGTTTTTTTATATATGCAGATTTGCCATAGTACTATTGGATAAATAATTCATTGTTTCTTGATCTACAGAGATTATCATATGTACTCAAGTTTATATAATTATGAGTTGATTTCTTGGCTCTTTATTTTGTTCAATTAGTAATTTTCTATTCTTGAACTGTACTATCATGTTTTAATTATTATAAATTCATAGTTAAATCTTAACATCTGTAAAGACAAGTATCCCCCTTATCTTTTCTTTCAGAGTGTCTGGACCTCTCTGAGCTATTTATTCTTCATTATAAAATAACTAGTAAAATTCATAAAAGAAGCATAAGATAAGGCAAAGAATTCTGAAGAAAATAGTGTTGAATCCTTGGGTCAATATGGAAAAAATTAGCATCTGTGTCATATTGAGTCTCTCCATTCGTGAACATGGCATATTTACTATTTAGGGGTCTTATTTTATATCAGCATAGGCATTGAAAGTTCTAAATGTTTATGAAAATAACAGGACTTAAAAAAACATGAAGCAAAAATTGATAGAACTGAGTAGGGAAATAGGCAAGTCCATGGTTATAGTTGAAGATATCAGTACCACTCTCTCAATAATTGATACAGCAAGTTTTCAGAAAAATCAATAAGAGTAGCGAAGATATGAACAGAACTATCAACTAATGTTCATCTTTATAATATTACATCCAACATGAAATTATTTTCAATTGCACAAAAAACATATTAAGTTAGATATTAAGTTAGATCATATTCTGGCCACAAAACAAATGTCAATAAATTTTCAAAATATTCATTTCATTCAAAGTGTGTTTTCTGACTACAATGAAATTAAATTTAAAATAGACAATAGAAATATCTCTGAGAAATTACTAAGTATTTGAAAATTGAATAAAATACATACAGTGGATCAAAATAGAAGTTAGAAGTTATTTTGAACAAAATAGAAATGAAAATAATATATCTGAATTGGTTGAGTTTTCACTGAACAGTATTTGTGAGAAAATTTATAGCATTAGGCCAAAAGCTATAAAACTTCTAAAAGAAAACATAACAGTAAATATTTGCATACTTGGCTTAGGCAAAGATTTCTTAGCCATGACATAATCTATTAAAGAAAAAATTAATAAATTGGGCTTTATCCAAATTAAAATCTAATCTTTGAAAGATAATGCTAAGAATTAAAAGAAAAGCCATACACTGGAAGGAAATACTGCAAATCATGTAGTTCATAAAGGTCTGCCTCTAGAATGTATGAGAATCTTTCAAAACTCCAAAGAGTATGCATATTCCTCAAAAAGCTAAAAACATAATTACTATATGAGCCATCAGTTTTCCACCTGGGCATATATCTCAAGAAAACAAAAACTCTAATTCAGAAAGATACATGCGTCCAATGTTTATAGCAGCATTATTTTTAATAGCCAAGATATGGAAGCAATGTAAGTGTTCATCAACAGATGAAAGAATAAAGAAGATGTATCATACAGACACACACACACATACATATATATACCTGCATATATAGTTAAGGAAAATGTAGTGTGTGTGTGTACAATGGCATATTACTTAGCCATTAAAAAGAATGAAATTTTTCCGTCTACAACAACAGATGAACCTAGAGGGTATTATGCTTAGTGAAATAAGTCAGAGTAAAACAAAAACTGTATGTTATCAGTTATATGTAGAATAAAAAAATAAAACAAATGAATAAAACAGACTCACAGATAATGAGGACAAACTAGTAGTTATGAGTGGGGAGAGGGAAGGTGGAGGGGAAAGATAGGAGATTAGGTATAAACTACTATATATGATATAAGTAAGCTACCAGCATATATTGTATAGCCAATACTTTATAACTTTAAATGGAATATAATCTATAAAATATTGAATCACTGTGTTATGTTGAAATTATATAATATTGTAAATCAAGTATACTTCAATACAAGTATATACAAAAAACAAGAATAAACAAAAGACAACCTCAAAACTGTAAGCAAAAAGATTTGAACAGACACTTAACCAAAGTATATATACAGATGAGAAATAGAAAGGAATACCACAATCAGATATTGTATTACTATACATTTTTAAAAATAGCTAATGTGAAGACTGACCATGCTAATTCTTGGCAAAATTCTAGAGCATCTAGGACATTCATACTTTGCTGCTTTAACTAACAATTACTGAAAAAAATACTTTTTTTTTTTTTTTCTGGCCTCCACATGGCATATAGAGTTCCCAGGCCAGGGATCAGATCCAAGCTGCAGTTGTGACCTATGCTGCAGCTGCAGAAGTGGTGGATCCTTTTACCCACTGTGCCGGGCTGGAGATCAAACCTATATCCTGGTGCTGAAGAGATGCTGCCAATCCCATTGTACCATAGCAGAAATTCCTGAAAAAATACATTAATATCTCCCATTCTAATCAGGGATGTATTTATTTTTTCTCTGTGTCATTTTGCTTTATATTATGTTGTATTATATTATTGGATGCATACACATTTAAACTTCTTATATATTTTTGTCTTAAGGTCTGTTTTATCTGATATTAGTTGCTACATCAGCTTTTTAAAATTGGTATTTGCTTTGTATTTTTTTATCCTTTTACTTTGAGTATGTAGGTATTCATAAATTGAGGATATACTTACTGATAGTATAGAGCAGAAGTTAAAAATATGAATTGTAAGTTCTTATATTTTTATGGTAACAGTGAATTTGCATTTTGGGTAATTATAATTTTAATTTCTAACATTTTATGCTTTTCATTATCATTTCTATATGTTTTTTTCCTTCATTCTTACCTTATAGTGAATAGATTTTTTTTCTCACATCAGTTGCTTTCCTATACTAGATTTTAAGTTATACATAGATATTTTCCAAGGTTAGTTTAGAAATTTTTAACATGTGGAATTAACTTATCAAATTTGGCATATGCTCAATATTTTCATTCTGATTTCAAATAGTACAAGTTCCATAGAACACTTTCACTTTTATAAATTTAACTTAATTTTCAATTAATTTTTATTTGATTAAAAAATAGATGATGTTGTAGTCACTTACAGAGATAGGACAGATGCTCCTACCCCAAATTTTTTTTTGAATATCAAAACCGATGACACTGCACATACACCAAGAGGGAATGAAAAGGTTTATTAGTCATTTAATGAGACTTCATGGGGAGAATAGGACAGGCTCTCCAGCTGGTTTCAAAATATTTTGGGGGTGCAGAGAAGAGAGATTTGGTAGGCTTTTATTTCAGGTTTGGGACTAGGGCAAGGGTATCTGTGTGCTGGCCTGGATTTCTGATTTAAAATTCTTGCCAGTGCTAAAGGAAGGAACAGATATCTTTCTTATCAGCTTGCCCAGATATGGGACCGAAGGGGAAAGGAGATTGGTGGGGCTTGAAAGCTGTTAGCAGTCAAGCATCAAAAATGGAGTCACACTCTTTGTTACAATTTATTCCTGATATTTGACTGAGGACTAAAAAGTGCCATGTTTCATTTAATTGAATTTGACCTCATTTAAGTAAGACATTATGATGGTTTATGAGGCCTATAGCATGAAACTGGTAAGACTGTCGAAAGTTCTGTTGAGTTCTTTGTGCAAGAACCCAGCATTGTAGATTCTGAGAAGTGAAATGAGTGCCTTGGCCACTACCTGTTATATTTGGAACTCTGGAAGGAATAAGGAATATCTTTGTGAGGCTTTGTCCGGTGACTTAGCACATGCAGGGACATGTATGTCCTCTGTATTTTGGGTATCTGTGAAACAAGATATAACTAAATTCTTTATTCCAAAGGCAAAATCTTGGATAAGGAATTGCTGCTGTCATTGACTAATTGAGACCCAAAAGTTGGTGAAAATGTACAGATGGGGCTGATTGTTGGCCAGGGTATCCTGTGTTAGGATGGCTGACTGACTCTGAGATAATTGTTCTGACTCTTGGGTTCCATTCTTGTTCTAGAATATGCAGTTAAAGGATGAAAAGCAGCAATTATCCAGTGTGCTCTATCTCATTTAATTGTGGCTCTCCCATCCTTCCTTTATAAACGCCCTTTGATGCACATTCATTTGATATCAAGGGGCTCCTCAAGAGGCAAAGGGGTGCAGAAGAGGGGTGAGCTCCTCTATCTTTGTGGCATTTGGCAAGGGAATGAGGAGAGAACAGTACCCTCCTCCTACTCTTTTTCCCCACTCTTGCAGGTGGGCTCAGCCAGAAGGCTCAGGTTTGGCTCCATCTTGTAGTAAGGAGACTTTTCTGGCTAAGCTAAACTCATGGGATGCTGCTTCCATGACCCATGGCATAAGGGGCATCTGTGTATGAAGGGTCATAGGCTCAGGTCCTGAAAAGCTTCTGTTTTCAAGAGAGCTCAGCGTATGACCAGCAATTGCCACTTTAATGGATTGGATGCAGCAAAAAATGAGGGTGATTTCTTGTACCAGAAGCCCATGAGCAACTTATGAACAACATGGGTGAACCAAAGACCCTAAGAGGAATGAGAGGAGATTGCTAAAGCAACTCCCTAGAATAAAGGAATCTTTATGGGTACACTAATGGAAATGCCTATTCTGTTGCAATGTGGACAGATTCTAGAGCCTTTTGGTGTAAGATGTTCTATTTATAGTGAACTGATTTGTGTGTAACAGTAAGACTTATAAATGAGGAATATGTTGTTTCCAGAACTCAAAGCCTAAAAGATCTTGGGCTTTGTTTTAACATCACGAGTGCTGAGAGGGTCCATAGCTATTTCTTGACAGTGTTGGGGTGAAGAAGCTCTCAGTTTATCCAGTAATTTTCAAGAATTAAAGTAGTGGGGACTTGTACTATGTGTGGGACAATGATCCATGTCATTTTTGTGAACCCCTTGGTGAGTATTTGTATGTTCCGAATGAATATATGAAGTGAATCTCCTTGGAGAAGGATGTCATCAGAGTGATAGCATACCTGTGCTCCTGGAGAAAGTTGAATGCGGTTAAGATCATAACTGCAAAGATTATGTATGATCACAGGGGTGTTGAGGTAGCCCAGGAGTAACCAGATAAGATGCATTATTGTGTCCCTTAGACTATGAAAGCAAACTGCATCTGAGAGGCTACTAAAGTATACACTGAACATATTAACCAAATCTATGACTACATAGTATTTATCAGTTGCTGGTTAGAGTCAGTAATTTTGATACTATTGTTTATGGAGGCCTTAATAGGTGTGACTACAGCAATAACATTGCAGTAATCCACTATGAAGTGCCATTCATTTTTTCCAAGTTTAAATGCAGGGCTGTTAATTAGAGAAGCAGTCGAAGTAATCAACCCTCCTCTAAATAGGTCTTATATAATGGGTTTCAATCCTTGAAGGCCCTATTCTCATTTATATTGGGCTGTATGAACTATTTTATCTTGGGGAAATGTCCATAGAGTCTCATTTTATCAAGCCAATTCTAAGTGCCAAAGACTTAATTTAATTCTAATTTATTGCTCATTGAGTCAGAGCAGCCTTGACCACCATGGGATATTTTAGAAAATTGGGCACTATGACTACAGAGAATTTAGGCAAAGCAATAATTTCAATGGCTAAGGTAAAGCATTACCTGTTCTTCCTCTATTTTATGTTCAGTAACTCCAATAACATTATAGGGGTACCTTATTTAAATTTAATGGGATCTCCATGAATAACCCTAATTTCAGTCCCCATAATGATTAAGGCCACCAAGGTTTGCCAATTGGTGAATTTCAGTTGGTGTTTAAGTTAATGTAGAACCTGTGTTATAAAGGCAAAATGCCAGTCAACACCATGTTATCTTTTTGCTACGTAAATGAATTTGTGGTTTCTGTTGGGCCAAATTTTGGACTCTGTTCCTCTATTTTCTTTTTTTTCTTTTTCTTCTTTTTTTTTTTTTTTCATTTCCTCACCCTATATTTAGGTTTTTGTTTTTTGTCTTTTTTGATGGTTTTATATCATTACATATATGTATAATCCTCCTTCCAGAGAGCCTCCCATCAGTAGTGTTAAGGTCAGAAAACTTCACCAATATTGAGTCAGTGGCTGTTTCACAGAGATGCCATGACTATATGCCCTATAACCCTGAGGATCAGGGTCTTTGTTGCAACAGAAGCATAGCTAGCAGCTGCAGTAGTGGCATTTTGTAGGGTCCTAGTGAGCCATTTACTGTTAGAAGCATGACCTCAGCGTACTACATTGTAATTTCTCTTTCTCCACATGAACCAGCTTTCAATGGGCTCACATAGTGCTCAGGGTATTTGTCTTTCCCCTGAACCCTCTATAGAATGGGACTAATGCCTGGTGGAAACACATGCAGTGGTCACCGGAAGGGCTATTCTCCTGACCCTAGTGTCAGTCATGGCTTATCCTGGAATCAAGACACACAAGTCCAGGATGGGATATACTCTCCAATTCATTTGAAGGAAGGCAATAACTCTATGGTCTTGTCTCTAAACATTATAAAACTTATATAAAAAAGATATTATGAACTGAAAGTATGTGTCTTCCCAAAAGTCATGTGTTAAAGTCCCACTCCCATTGTGACTGTACTTGGATATAGGGCATTTATAGGAAGAAATTAAAAGTTTCAATGAGGTAATAAAGGTGGAACCCTGATCCACCTTTATTATTAGTTGTTGTGGTTATCTCTTCAACCAATATGAACCTTTACCCAAATTTATTTATTTATTTGTTTGTTTGTTTAGGCTGTAGCATGCAGCAACCTGATGTGAGATCTCAGTTCCCAGACCAGGAATTAAACACAGGCCACAGTGGTGAAACACTGAGTCCTAACCACTAGACCACCTAGGAACTCCTAAATTTAATTCTCATGTTGAGACCCAAGAAAATGTGAATAAGTTTATTACTCATATAATGAGGCTTTCTGAGGAGGGTAGGACAGGCTCCCAAAGTGACCTAAAAAATGTTCTGAAAGAGCAGAGAAAAAAGACTGGCTAGATTTTTATTATAAGTAAGAGGTGGGACCGCATAATTTGAACTTCTTGCCAATGCCAAAGAAGAGAGCACCAAGGCTTTCTTATCACCTTATACAGATGTGGCCCTTGGAAGCTGTCAGCAGCATCAAAAATGGACAAAGCTCTTTATTACAGATGTTTTAACCGTCTAATTCATACTTCTTTACCTTTTTTTCTCTCCAGGTTTGAATTTGTTTTTATTTCTCTTGCTTGGGATCCATAGATTCCCAGATGTGTATATTTGATATTTCATCAGTTCAGGAACATCTCAGATATTATCTCTTCCACTATTGCTGCTGCCTCATTCTCTCCTCTTATTCTGAAACTCAGAATCATCGTGTATTAGCCTCTACCTGTCTTCTACCCTCTCTTCCACATCTTTAATCATGCTATCCAGGCATTGTCCATACTATTTCATGACCACTATTCAAATTTAGTTATATCCATTTTCTTATATTAATTGATTATTTAACAAATATCATTTCCATTTGCAGAAATTTTAATTATTACTTTTAATCTAATTAGTCACATTTTAAAATTTCATTGTCCATCTTTGCATTTCAATTCCTTTCATCTATTCAGAGTTTGATAATGACAGAATGAGAATTTTTTTCTGTGTATTTTGCTTTGTGACTTTGCCATCTGTCTCTCACTCATAGTAATTTGTTTTCCTTTCATGTCTGACTGTGAAGTTATATTTTTTAGAAGTTTATCTGTGAAAATTCTTTGAGTTCTAGGAGGAAAAATGGGTTCCTCTAGAGTGTCCTAAAATTTGCTTATTTCAGGAATGTGTGTCATCAGTCTAGGGTTACTGTATTAAATTCTTCACCTAAAGTTTTGTGGACCACCCATGTAGCCTGCATTTTCATTCCAAATCTGCTTTGAGGGAATATTTTGGGACTAGGAATTCTGTAGGAAGATTTTTCCCCTCTCTCTTTAGTGTCAAATTCGAGACAAGCAACTTTCCTTGTAGTACTTTTGAGGAGGGGATGATTTATTTTGAATTCACTCCTATAATGAAATTGCAGGACCACAGGCTTTGTTTGCTGTTCTCAAGGCCCCTTGGGGCCTTAAAGATCAAAGTTTAAGTTCACCTCCTTCATCAAATGACCTCAAGATAAAAGGCAAATAATGTGCCCAGAAACTTGTCTTGGTTCTGTCCACAAAAAACAAACATACAAACAAATAAATAAATAACACAATGTGAAAGTTGTGAGTTAACGTATTTGGGGCAAAATGAGGACTATAGCATATAGCTATTTCAGATAGCTCTGTGGTACCGCCTCCAAAGAGGTAAGGGGAAAGATCAGTACTATATATGATTTTAGTGAAGGGGGTTTATGTGTGATCAAGCGCATGTTTTGACAGAGGCTTGCTGCTATGCATGAGGAGCAGATGTCACCATTAATGACTTCAGTGCTTTGCTAGATATGAGAACATGCAAGAATTTGGGCGTATAAAATCTTCTCCTGAATATATCTAACTACCTGAAGCCTGTTCTGCCAATTTTTCCCAGAGCACAGAGTGCCTCATTCCTGATCTCCACCCTGAACTTCTTTCAAGGTGTGATGAAGGTCACCCGCTGCAATGGCTAGTGACTTAATCCTTGTGGAGGCAGATGGCAAGTGTCAATTTTTAGTCGACAGTTCATTCCTTCACTTAATGTTCTTTAAAGTTTATCAATGCATTTAAGCAAATGTATGATGTTTGGCTGTTTTCAGTAGAACCATCAGTTACTATGCTTAGGTTAACTTTCAATTTTATTTGCATTATTATTATTATTTACAATTCTTATAAACATCAACAAGAAGACTTTTTAAGTGAATGAGGTTTTTAAAACCCTGGTTATGTTAATTTGGGCCTTCCTTAAGTGTCTAGGAAAATGATTTTTACAGAATGCACATATGTGGTAATTGGTTTTATTATTTTAAAAATCCGCTTTAACAGTTGATTTTAGAATACTCTTTGGATTTTTATTACAAAGTGATAATTATTAAAAAAAATACTCTTCACCTGCAGTATTCCTTATTTATGGAATTATTTCTGTTTAGGATATAAATGGATAACCAGCTTTTTTGCCTCTTATGCAGTAAAATAGCAATTTAATGTCTCAGACTCTGTATACATGTAAAAAGATAACTCATGTATATAGGCTGTTATATTAAGAAAAAGCAATGAATGTGCCCCCTCCGTCTCACATCTGTGTCTTTTGTAATGCCCTCACACAGTGAGTCTGGGTTTGGTCATGTCGAAGTTTTGATCAGTGAGGCATTTGCCAAAGTGATGCAGAGACTTGACACATTCGTGTACTTCCGCACTGAGGCTCACCCTCCCAGAATTCTCCCACTTGGAACTCAGGAGCCATTTTATAAGTCAGTACTGCCTCTACTGCTGGAGGCAGGTCTTATGAAGAGGCCCTGGAGAAGGCAGCATCACAGGAAGAGCTGGCAGCTGGAAGAATAGCTGAGTTGACTGGTGCAGTCAACTCCAAGGACCACAGACAGATAGAAGAGAGACCATCTTGGATCTTCCAGCCCAGCCTGTCTAGATGAACACAACCTCAGAGTGAACCCATTGGATCAGAAAAAGAGCCCTGTCAACTTCAGAAACATGAAAATAGTATATCCCTGTTGTTTTAAGCTGCTAAGTTTTAGAATGGTGTATTATTCCAGCAGCATTATATAAGAAACATCATATAAGATATTTAATTCAGACCTGGGTACTGAGGAATTTTGCTTTCTCATGAAATGTATTACACTAAAAGCCAAAATAAGTATACATTTCTTTCATTCTACAATATACTCTTAATTTCCAAAGTACTTTGAAATCCTTACTAAAGTATAAACTTGAGACCTTTTTCATACCATCCCTCTCTTACCAAAATCTTATTTGCAATGAAATCATTTAACAAAACGCAAATAATTCCGTTATTATTTAAATCTATTTTAAGTGAAATGCTATGTAAATCTTTGCTTTAACTGCTAAGAGCTGTCATTACAGGATTTATAGTCTATATTGATTAATAATACCAGGCTGTGTTTCACACTCCTTAATGAAATTTTGACCTTATTTGCTCTTAAAAATATCTCCTCTCTCAAAGCTGTTATTCTGCTGAATGGTTTTTCAAATGCTTGAGGAGTCATACTGTGTAATATTGGCTATACTTCACAGTGTGCAACATTATATTCCATGTGTGTTTTACTATTAAGTGATTTTATTTTGTAGTCTTGCTAGTACCATCATATAATTAAATTGTAAGCTCATGTGGTGTAAAGGTCAGATACATTAAATGTACAAAAGCACATGCAATGTGTGTTTAGGCTTCTACTTTTTGCACACTGACATCAGCTTAGTAAGGAATGAAAAAAACCACATAT